>NC_073246.2:22642813-22974896 GCF_029281585.2 Gorilla gorilla gorilla
TACTCAGACTCAAAGTATTTCTATAGGGACTTGTATCAGTCTTGGTTCCACCAGGAAAACAAAATCAATTTAATAAAATGATTGGTTTAATAAATGCATTGGGTATATGTGTTTGTAGGGAGAGCTGGGGAAGCTACAGTCAGAGAAACTGTCATCAAATGCAAGATACTTGTAGGCGGGAGAAAAGCAGATGACAAAGTATTCATGTTAAGCACTAAATTAGGTGGTTTTCAAAAAGTTGACTAGCTAGTTAATAACTCTTAACTGTCTCCTCAGCTGAGCAAAATGAATGCCTCTCACGCACTTATTTAAAACCTGATGCGATGCTTCAATCTGCCCATGAGACTGGAAGAAAATACCTTCTAAATATTGCAGGAGGTTTTCTTAATGGTAAAATATAATCCAGAAGTTTGTAGGAAAAAAGATTGTGGAAAAGGAAGTTTCCTGCTTCTCCTTGAGAGTGCAGAGGACACCTCAAAACGGTGGTGAGGTTGATGTCAAGTTGATATTAGACTACCCAACACAGTCCCTAGCAGAGATGAATCACACTCACTCCCCACAGGTACTTCTACAACCCAACGCCGCGTGAGATTTCTTCTAAAGACAATGCCTTTGAAGAATTGTTCACACAGAAAATTACAAAGCACAGAAATACTTCATTTCCTCTGAAAGTGACTTAGCAGAAAAAAGGGAAAATCCACACCCACAAATCCACACGTATATAAGCCAGAAATTTATTTTACAAAAAAAAATAGCTAAAGTATTCAAAGAGAGAAAGGAGAACTAGAAAATGCACCTAGAACATTTAAACAATGCATAAACTCCAGAAAAGATTAATATTGCCCTTTAAATTGAAAAGGGATCAATTACAGACCAAATTAGTTAAGTTGTTAATTACTTAATTATTTGGCGAACAGATCTGAAGGCATTACTAAGATTTTATCACAGTGAATTTAAGATGAGGATTGTGCTAGCCAGACAGAATAAAAGTCTAGATATATGTCTAAAGGGACATCAGAGGATGAGGAAAAAAAAATGACAGGCTATCTTTAAATAGAAAATAAATTTTCTCCCAAAATACAGAAAAATGCGTTCTCAAACTGCAAAAGCACAATGAGTTTTGAGTAGGAAAGTAAAGCAATCTCCACTTTCAGAACATCGTGGGTGAAGAAATAGTACTTCCATTGACTTCTATGTGTATACATGGAATTGTGGTAATATTTGAACAATCTAGATGCATAGTAACATCTAAAGTCCTTTCCAACTATACCAGCTATCAATTAGATCTGATTAAGATGAGCCTTAGGTACATGCCTGAAAATTAGGAATAACCATTGATTCTAACTGCATCAGAGGGATGTGTTCAATACAAAAGCAAGCATAATATTTTGTAGTTAAGTAAGAAACGTTAGAGAAATATGCAAATATGAGCTGCTTGCTATCTCCATCACTGATCTGAACTCTTAAGGTGTCATCATATATCTTTCACTTAATTATTGTTTCAAAGTTTATTGAAAACGTTTATTAATATGAAAAATAAAATCAGAAAATGAAACATTGGAATGTGATGAGATTTAGTGGAAAAGTTGTAAGACAGTGGATAGATGAAAAATTTAAAAAATTCTCATTTCTATTAAAGCATCCTAACTATATCCAAATGATGTCATTGCAGGAATTAAATTGCTGCAATGAGCATACAAATTCAAGGTCAAAAACTGCTTTCAAATACAAGAATTACTAATGATGAAGACTGATGATTTTCAGTTGTTCTGACCTCCTTAGAATTAGATCTAAACAGACAAATCTTCCAGCTTTGGAGACACCATATTAAACTGTCACATTTCACGGCTGAACTGAGCTATATAGGGGGAAATATTTGGAATAGTAACTGCATTAATGTAAACATTTACAAAAGGGTTTTTTTTTTATTTAAGAAAGAAGATTTGGAAAATCAAGATTAAACACAAAGTCTTCTTGATAATGGTTTTATAATTCACTGTCAATCTTAGGAAACTGGCATTTATCAGTCAATCAATAAATAAAGTAAGGAGTAGCAAACTTCAAATTTTAAAAATGGAAGAAGGAAAGATAGAAATTGTTTTTGAGTTTGTTGTTTTGTTTATAATTTTTATATTACAAAGTGAAAACATATTTTATAAAATATAGCATATATTATTTATAGAAAATGTTTCAAAAAATCAATGTCTATAATACAGTGATTTCTCAAAAAACAGATTCTTTTAAGACTGAATTATTTCATTCAAGTATAGAATGAATTTTCATAATGAAAACAGCTGTCTGTATGAGTACTTTTATGATACAAAGTCATCAGTAGCTTTCTCCCCAAAGAGGTCAAAATAAATTGGCATCACCTGAATCAAGGTTATGACTTCCTTGAGGCTTATCTTCTGACAGATTCATTTTCTATAATTTTTTTTTCTATTAGCAACTATTGTCTGGGAAATTTCTGCTTCGTTGTATTCCCCTGTCTATAAATCAAAAAATGATTTAATAAACATTTGCACTTTTTTAAACAGTCTATATTCAATTAAAATTGATTCATGATTAAATATAAATTATAGCTTTTAAATTTCTGGTTTACAGGTGGCAATCTAGTAAGATTTAACGATACTGTCTGACTGGAGCTGGAAAGCAGTGAGTATGGCTGCTATCGGAGAGGAGAGAGAAAATCAATCTCTGTGAGCTGCTATTATCCAGAAGAAATGGAGAGCTCCCAATGACCAGGCATTCCACCGAGCAGCAGGGCTTACTTGCCTCTGCTCTCATTGAAAACCGCACAGAGCATGCAACACTTTGCTCACTCCAAAACTTTATGACTTTCTTCAATTTCAAGCAATGTTGAATGCTGACTCAATAAAATACAACCAAAACAACTTGTTGATGAGACAAAGCTGAGTTTATTTTTTACCATGGTAAAAGTGAACGCTACCTCAGCAGAGGGGGAAGAACTATATTTTTTGAGATTTTGAAGTCTGGTGCAAGTTTTTCAATGTGGGAGCTTGGTTAAGATGGGGCTAGCGTCATAATGTAGTTGCTTAGAATTGTGAACACAGGGAGGAGAGAATTTTGAGAAAAGTAATTCAAAGGGTCTTGACATATACCATTCAGTAAGTTGCTGGAATGAAAAATAAAGTCATTTGCAATTGTAATCTTCTTGGGCAAGAATTTGCTGTAATACTAAAGTTAAATTGATGAAGTCAGTGGAGGAGGAAAAACATGCTAATGTAGACAGTAAGAGCTGTGAATGTAGATAGTCTCAGCTCTCAGCAGGGAGTCCCAACATAACAATATCAAGACTGACAAAGCAAGACTGAAGAAAGCACACACCATAACAAAGAAACAGCAGGCTCAATGAAGAGAAACACTTAGACGTAAAGAAACTGTTATAAGATCGGATTTTAAAATAAGTATGGCTTTAAACATACATACACATACAAACACAGTAACACCATAAAATAAAAATTGAATTTTTTTAATATGAAAAAAGTCTCAATACACAGGCTAAAGAGTACAATGGGAACTGTTGAAAAGCAAACTAATGAGCAAGTGTGTTTAATTGAGCTTTACTTTCAAAGGGAAAGGGAACTGGAAAGCATGAAGGAAGAGGTAAGAGACTTGGGGAGATCATGTAACCCAACACCCGAATTGAAGGAATGCTAGAAAAAAAATAAAAAGAAAACTGAAGAGCTAATGACATATAAATTAGTTATGTCTGAGCATATCCCAAGACAGAGTTAATCATGCATTTGTATCCTAACCAAGTATTTGTTTTTAATATAGAAAGAAAAAAAAATTTGTGCTTCACAGAGTATTACTCTGCTACTGAGAAAGCCAGAAAAAAAATGTAGCTGCAGAAGATCCCCTGAAATCACACCATTTGACAGTCCTAGAAAGTGCCTCTTACTTATGCAACATGCAGTACTTTGGGTCAGGCAGGGTTGGTCCACCCGTGGAACTGATAGATGCAAGAGGCAGATAAGAGGGGAGTCCCCCAGAGCATCTCCAACTGGCCTGAGCACCGGGAGAATGGGGTGGAGCCACTGGAAGTTCTCTCAGCTTGTAGAGGGGAGGAGCTTGGCCTCTTTAGTTCCTGTGGGTGGCCTGGAATCAATCTGTGAGGTGGGGGGCCTGTTAGCAGGACTCCCTCTTGCTTTGCTGGAAGTTTTTTTCTTGTTTGCCTTATTGCCCAATAAATTCCATTCCCCTCACCCTTTGATGTGTCTGTGTGCCTAACTTTTCCTATTCTTTTTTCATTCTATATTAAAAACAAATTATTTAGTTAGTATATAAATACATGAGTAGCTCTGTCTTAGGACATGCTCAGATATGACTAATTTGTATGTCATTGACTCCTCAGTTTTCTTTGTATTTTTTTTCTAGCACTCTTGCAATTTGGATGTTGAGTTACATGATCTCCTCAAGTCTCTTAACTTCTTCCTCCATGCTTTCCAGTCCCCTTTCCCTTTGAGAGTAAAGGGGACAAGAACCCCATTTAAGCTGAACTAAGGATCAAAGTTCTACAATAGAATAAATAGCTCTTTCTTGGTAAACATTTTTTTGAGGTCACAAATGCTGGGAACTTGATGAAAGCTTCTGAAGGACCAGAAATACTTGTGATGGAAAAGCCTGTATCTTGGCATGTACAACTTCTTCTATTTCCTGGAATTCTCTTTGCTATGAGTAGCACAAAGTAGACCAATGGCACATCGTTTGCCTCCAAACTTTTCTTATCTTCTTTGACTGGACTTCAATCTGGCAGCATTTCTAGCTTCTAGCAAGCAGTCTCTCCTGCCCTTCCCAAACTATAGCTCCAGTCCTTTTTAGTCTCCTCCTTCCCACCTACCCCCGAAAATCTACAAATTTTCTATTTTACGAGTCATTTGGTGGTTTAGTTAATAATATTTTCTTACCAAAATCCATGTTTTCTTTTACCACAAAATATATTGTTATATACCTTTTATTTCCACATCTGAATGTAAAATTATTTGAAAAAGGTGCTATCAAAATGAATCCATTTTATTTAAAAAGGTATTCATGTTTCTTCAAAGTGGTTATTCAGAAAAATAAGTGCCACCTGTCAACTGCTCATCAAAATTGACACAAGATAGTCATAATGCTATTGTGGCCCAGGAACCACAATTTTATCTTTGAGCAGCTAAGAAAAAAAAAATCTTTCAGAAATGACCTTCTATTACTAGCTTTGTTCTCTCTTTAGGTTCATAAGGACCGTTAACTATATTAAAAGAGCAAAGAGAAGCATCCTACCTTTCTCTGATACCCACCATTACAGCCAGGCTTCGGGGACACCTGCTGCTTTTATTTATTATGCTTTTCAGTACTAATATTAAAGTGTCTTTATAAACTTTATCATAGCAGTTACACACTAATGGGAATGGAGGTGCTGTGTTTTCATTTTTTTCTTTGTAATTGTCAAATAAAAAAAGAAATCTGGACTAAGTAAGGAGAGACTAATTGGAAGGATTATTGCAAGAGAGGAAAGGACTATTGCAATATGGGAGGAGAATTATTCCAGTGGAAATAACACTGATCATTAGATCTGCAAGCATCTTAAGGGCTAGGCAAAATGCGTTTTGCTTTTGTAGAGAGAAATGAACAAGGTAAGAAAGAAATGACTGTCATCAAAGAAGAGATCAGAGACTATTTTACCTTGAGACCAGGCTATTCTCAGGAAAAGCTGTTAAGGAGGAATTGCATGCTGGGCAACAAAGCCCTGGGAAAGAAGAGAAACTTAACCAAATTTATTGTTGGTGTTGTTGTGTTGTGTTTTAACCGTCATTTTGTGTTGATTGATCAGCAGGGACAAGGAGTATAGCTAATAATTTATGAAGCAAAGAATGATTATTTGGAGGGTCAGTATGTTTTTGCAATAGGTAACAATGGGGACATCCATGAATCTATAATCTGAGTGATTTGGGAAGGGTGATTTATTGCAGTAGACCTTTTCAGGGAACATAAAAGGTCAGGGGAATTCCTTAACCTTCAATGTTTACTAGGATCACAGGGTTCAGGTAAAATTCAACATTGTCATAAAGAGCATTGTAGATAGTCATCAGAGATACTGAAAATTTTGTCTTGAAATTTTAAAGCAAAATTTCTACTGTCACCCAGTGAAGTTAGAAGTGGAACATTTAGAGGTTCATTTTTGAGCAGAGGCTGGATCTGGATGTTGCATTTATTGTTTCTCCTATGTGGCATAAGCATACATTAAAAAAAAAAAGAATGTTGTCTCTTTTTATGTAGACACTTTAAAACTGGAAGACTTCTGTCTGTACAATTAGTAATGTTTTTACAGAGTACCTACAATTTGAGTTTTATCAACATACAGTGGAGTATTCATATTTATTTTGTCTTAGAAAATAGCTAGAATAAGTGTCCTGAGCTTCTACTTTCTCAAAGTATAATTCCTCCAAAGTTATATATATACTATAATTCAAAAACAATTATATAATATAGACTATAACTATTCTATAAGAAAAATTCCAAAGTAATGCACATCAGATTTTGAGTACGGCCTGACTTCAGATGCTGATTCTGCAGTTTATTGGAGTCATTTTGTCACTTTGGCAAGTTATTAACAGCTATGTGCCTCATTTTCTTCATCTGCCAATTGATTATATCAATGCTTACTAACTTAAATAAGAATAGGTGGTAGAGGCTAGAGCTGAGACTGGGCTTCCTCTGGATCTGTGGTATGGGAAAGGTTAGATGAAATTCAATGTCTCTTCATGAAAAAAACTCTCAACAAATTAGATATAGAAGAAATATACCTCAACACAATAAAGCCCTTATTTTGCAAACCCATTCCTAACATCACCCTGAATGGGGATAAGTTAAAAGCTTTTCCTCTTTGCATTCTTGTCTGAAAGAAGACAAGGATGCCCATTTCCACCACTTTTGCTTAACATAGCATTGAAAGTCCTAGCCAGAGCAATTAGGCAAGAAAAATAAATAAAAAGCATCCAGACTGAAAACAAGGAAGTCAACTTGTTTCTACTTGCAGACGTCATGATCTTATATAAGAAAACCCTAAAGTTGCAGGATACAAAATCAACATGCAAAAATCAGTAGCATTTCTGTACATCAGTTGTGAACTATCTGAAAAAGAAATCAAAAAAGCAATTCCATTCACAATAGCTACCCAAATGATCTTAAAATACTTAGAAGTAAATTAATCAAGGCAGTTAAAGAGCTCTATGATGAAAACTATGAAACAATGATGAAAGAAATTAAAGAGGAAAGATTCTCAAAATTGTTAATTTTTAGGAAAATGCAAATAAAATACAATGAGATATTGTCTCATCCCTGTTAGAAAAGCTATTATCAAAAAGACAAAAAATAACATATCCTGGCAAGCTTGTGGAGAAAGAGGGACTCTAAAACACTGAGGTGGGAATGTAAATTAGTATAGTCACCATGGAAGACAGAATGGAGGTTCCCAAAAAAATTAAAAATAGAAATACCATATGATCCAGTAATCCAACTGCCAGGTATATTTCAAAAGGAAAGAAAATCAGTATGTTGAAGTTATATCTGCACTCCCATGTTTATTGTAGCACCATTCACAATAACCCAGCAATGCAATCAGTACAAATGTCCATCAACAGATGAATGGATGAACAAAACGTGGTGTAACTTCACAACAGTATTCTATTCAGCCATAAGAAAGAATGAAATCCTGTCATTTGCAGCCAACATGGATTAGCCTGTAGGACATTAAGTAACTGAAAAAAGCCAGGCACAGAAAGACAAATACTACATGATTGCACTCATGTGGAATCCAAAAAAGCAGACCTTACAGAAGTAGAGAGTAGAATCATGATTACTAGAGGTGAGGAAGGGTAGCAGGGAGGAGAGATAGGAAAAGTCAATCAAGAGGGACAAAGTTGCAGTTAAGAGGAATGAAGTATGGCATTCAATTTCACACAGGGTGACTATAGTTAATAATGATAATAAATTGTATATTTAAAATAGCTAGAAGAGAGGATTTGGAATGTCCTCACCATCGAGAAATGATAAATTTCTAAGATAATGGGTATGCTAATTATGCTAATTTTATTACTGTACATTATATACATGCATCAAAACATGCCACTGTATACCATAAATGTACAATTTTTTTTCTTTTTGAGACAGAGTCTCATTCTGTCGCCCAGGCTGGAGTGCAATGGAATGATCTCGGCTCACTACAACCTCCGCCTTCCCAGTTCAAGCCATTCTCCTGCCTCAGCCTCCTGAGTAGTTGGGATTACAGGTGCCCACCACCACATCTGGCTAATTTTTGTTTTTTTTTTTTTTTAGTAGAAATGGAGTTTTGCCATGTTGGTCAGGCTGGTCTTGAACTCCTAACCTCAGGTGATCCACCCGCCTCAGCCTCCCAAAGTGCCGGGATTTCAGGAGTGAGCCACTGTGCCCATCCCCATAAATGTACAATTATTATGTGTCAATTAATTTTAAAAAATGAATATAGGTATGTGAAATGCATTTCCTGAATGTGGATTAAAGTCTCAGTAAAACAAAATAGCAAAAAATAAGGAAGGCAAAAACACTTTAATTTGACAAATTGTCTTATGAATGAATTCTGGTAATATAAATAATCAATACATGATATTTCTATGTATGAACTGACTGACTTTATCTGGCAAAAGTGCTACGATTTTGAATTTATTCACTTTCTGAACTCTTTCCTTGGTCTGCCCATATACCATATAAAACACTCTTACCCTTAATAATTTTTTTCATAGAACAAAAATCCAAAACCTTTCTATGCTTATTTTTTTAAACCTTATAGAAATATTTCTTCTAACAGCACTAAAATACATGATAGATGAAGTTTCAAAAGCAAATCATTTTCATGTTGCACCCCTACAGTTTCCATAATAATAACTGGGTCATTATTCCTCCGAGAACTGAAAATGAATGTTCATAAATAATTGAGTTCTTAAAAGCCATAATAACAAGAACTTTTAAATGTCACATTTACTTACCAAGTTCACCTTTTGTCCTGCCATGTAATTTTAACATATCTTTATAGGTATGTACATGATTCCATTCTGTAGCATTGTCTCTAAAGAAGAGTAGAATTTCCATAACTCAGCCAGCAAGACAAATCTAGAGGAATCTTTGAGATTTTTAATTGTGTAAGAAGGCACGGTGATTCAATGCTGGGGAGTTTTTAATCTTTATGAACATCCTGGATAATAAGATTACACTGCTTAATAAGAGTGTCAGAAAGCAGTGGGGTGAACCTATAATCATTTAAGAGCAATTAGCAAGAAAATTTTTGTGGCTTATTTCTTCCTTTTATGTCTGTTTTCGTCAGGGAGATTTCATTACTACAGTATAGCACATCTTTTTGGCACCAGTGATATGAGTCTGCTAAAAAGTAAATTGGGCCATAACACACAGAGAAAATGGGGCTATTCCAGAGCTCCATGCAATTATCTGAGGGCCCTAAGGAGAACAAATTGGAGCATCTGCTGCTAAGGGAAGAATCAGCAGTTGATGCCTACCTACATGCGGTGAAAAAACAACCAAATAATATGAGCAAACATTTTCATAGAGCATCCACTCTGTAACCTCAGCTCACCTTGCGTTTAACCTGGACAAAAGCTATAGCGTCCAAAAAACCCAAATCTCTGTTAAAATTGTGTAAGACAAAGTAACAAATTTGTGATCTAGAGCCCTTAATATTGTTTATTTTAGCAACTGTGCTATTTTTTTCTGCCTTGTCTTCCAAAAAAAGAGAACAACAAAATAAAATAAAATAGTAAAAGAAAATGCACTAGAATTTATTTCCCCAAAGTCATTTTCTCTATTTAATGCCTATGTAGGCAACAGACACCTCCTCATCAGTTGTCATTTAAACACATATTTATTGGATGTTTATTTACAACATACTTTGTGGATAGGGAAAAATGAAATAACGAAAACCATATCATTACATTTTAAGCTTAATTTTTTTTGGTATAAATTTAAGGAATACAAATGCACTTTTACTACATGGATATCTGATCCACAGCATCACTGAATTATTGTTGTAGTTCCTAACACCAATTTCAAATGCTTAAAACATGTACGTACACACACAGTTGATTTTTTCTTCCTCTTGAATGCATAAGACAGAATTTCTACGTTAAACAATAGAATTCCAACTATTGTCATTTTTCAGATGAGTAATGCCAAGGTTCAAAGAGGTTAAGTGAATTTTCAGAGCTGCAACACTAACACTACAAAAGTCTCAGGTCTAGAATACAGAGACTCTGGTTCTAGAGGCATTTCATTAATATTCTGTGCTTCAGGGATTAAAAATGCCAATTTCAACAGGGGCCTAGCAAATAACATAAGTAGAAGGCTGTGCTGAGTTGACCGAGTGGTGAGCTAAAGGGTATTGCCCTTCAAAAGGGACTGCTACTCAGCTCAAGCCAACTGGTTCCATCAGGTAACCACCTCAGCATTTCCAATACTTCTGATATTGTTTCAAGAGAAGCTAAAAATTCTCGTTTTAATGTGGATTCTCCCCATTATAAATGTAGACAGCTAATTTCATATTGTGAAAACACTACTTCAAACACAACAATCTGCAAGGTGGAATTTTGCTGTAGTCAAACACTTTGCCTGAATATGTGGGCAGTTTAAATCACAAACAGCCTGAATTCTCAGCCCCTAAGAGAATGCAAAGTATCTCAACAAGGATAAAGATCAGAAATCTAAACTGTGTGTTTTCTTTTTCCACAGACAGAGTGCCAAGAAACTTAAATCATGGTTTCAGTTTAGTATAAGCAATAAAATCCACACTAAGAAAAGTTTTCTCCAATCATCCTTATTGTCCTTTTGATGATGAAGAGGATGCTATTAATAGTCTATTTTTTAAATGAAGGTCAAGAGGTAAGTGGGGAAATTCTGCATCTACACTAAGGGTACTAGTGGGACTACGTCAATGCTTATTAAGCATTGGGGTGACGATGTTGCTACCAAGGGTGGCTTAGGGCTATGTGTGGTGGTCTTTAGTTTCCCAGCGAAATTTTTCTCTTTGCAGTGAAACAACTCCAAAATTAAACATGTATATGCAAACTATTTTATGATAGGGATATTTTTGAAATATATTTTAGAGACTAGATTAAATTTTAGAATGATTTTAGAAGATATTAGAAATTAATAAGATTAGATATGTTAAAAATACTGGGAAAAGTACCATTTTATGGTTATATTCAATGTAAGTGAAAAATAGTTTGCTTGAGTCAAGACAGAAGCAAAGAAAAGAATTTGTGGAGACAATGGGAATCATATTTAGGATGAAAACCGCATTGGGGGCAGTGCACGGTGGCTCACACCTGTAATCCCAGCACTTTGGGAGGCCAAGGTGGGTGAATCACAGAGTCAAGAGATAGAGACCATCCTGGCCAACATGGTGAAGCCCTCTCTACTAAAAAGACAAAAATTAACTGGGCGTGGTGCTGCACACCTGTAGTCCCAGCTACTCAGGAGACTGAGGCAGGAGAATCACTTGAACCCGGGAGGCAGAGGTTGCAGTGAGCCGAGATAGCGCCACTTCATTCCAGCCTGGCAACAGAGGGAGATTCCATCTCAAAAAAAAAAAAAAGAAAAGAAAAGAAAAAGAAAAAAACAAAATTGCATTGGGATAGCTGATTCAGATATAATTATTATATTCCTTCTTTAATGACTATTTTTAAATAATTCAATAACTAAATAAAGTAGATAAAACATGAACCAGAGACTGAAAATGTTCTCCGAAACCAAATTAGGATTAATTCACTTTTGTGCAACTGTAGGAAAAAATATAAATCTCACAGTAGCATAAAGCTGGTGGGCTTATTATAGAAACAATTTCAGTCCATATCTCTGTCCTTCACTTCTATCTAGATACTGTCCCTAATTTCCTTCCTTCATGAGACTCTGTTGCCAGTAGGGAGACTAGGATAGTGGAAATACATCCATAGTCACATACTGTTTGCATTTTTAGTTTCCAAGAACACATTTCTTCAAATACAAGGAATAAAATATATTTTCCACTTGGAACGGCCAGTTAAAACTTACTGTGCTTTTCCCCTACACTAAATCATATAAGTTTAATCCCACCACAAGCACACACCTCTCCTCCAAAATAGGGTTGCTAAGACCCAACTCACCTGTAAAAAATGCCTCTACTTATGAAAGAAAAGATAATCGTCACAGGAATACACAGAGCTCAACCTTTGAGCAAGATATCACTGTATCAGAAATCCAACTACAACATACATTAGCCCTGTGATCTTGGATAATTCACTGCACCTCTCTGCTTCACTGCAAAATATCAGTGACGACATTGCCCTGCAGAGTTGCCGTGTGTGTAGTAGAATTCTGAGGCTGGATTGTGTTTCTCCTAGGGACTTAATGTACCTGGCTACATTTAGGTCTAAAGCTCTTTAAAATGGCTGAATGGATTTAAAAAAAACACCATTATCTGTCAAAATATCCTACTGCAAATTATAGATTAAATGTACTACAGCTAACTGAAGTAGAAAATAAAATCATTGGAAAGATAATAGAAAGGTCACAGAATGGATGGAAATCTGAGAGAAGCCTAGAAATAAAAGCTAATCAGGAGAGTGGTTCAGTAGTAAGAAGCAAATCCAAGGACACAACCCAGAAATAATTGGTTGAGAGGTCATGTCAGTGATATTGCTGTAGAACACCTGATATTGCCATTACTGACCTCATGGTGCCACCATCTCTGATGTGCACACTCAATTTATTGAGACTTGGTCAGATGCCCACATGAGATTAGCTGGGCTCTTGTAATTCTGCAGTAAGAGAGCAAGACCATGCTCTCCTGAAGACTTACACAATAGAAATACTACCAAAGTAGGAAGTGTCAAGGCAGTGCAAAAATAGCAAAATTTACAACAATGTTGTAAAATATTGTAATATCTTTGTTTATAAATATATTTATATACCAAAATATATACTAACATAGCAACTGAATCAGTTGGACTATAAGACTGTAAATGAGTTTACCTGTTTTCAGTTTGTTTGTATCTTTGTATCTTAATAAAAATAAATAATTGGATTAAATGAATTACAAAAGATGAGAATTTATTGTTTTAGATCATTCATTCATTCTTTTATTCATTGATTTATTTAGTAGGTGTTTATTGAATACTGTGGTTTAAAAGCAATGTCAAAGACTGGATAGTATATTTCAATAAACAAAGTGACTAACTCTTTCCCTTTATGAACTACACAGTTAATTAGAAGATAATCTTTTATACAAGTTCATAAAGAAATACACATTTTGATAGGAAGAAAGACCATAATTTAATCTGTGACATAAAAGATGAGACCTGAATAATACAATATGATTTAGTTTGTATCTTTGTCCCCACACAAATCTCATGTTGGATTGTAATCCCCAGTGCTAGAAGTGGAGCCTGGTGGGGGGTGTTTGAATCATGAAGCAGATCCCTCGTGGCTTGGTGGTGTCCTCATAATAGCGTCTTCTCACAAGATCTGGTAATTGAAAACTGTGTGGCACCTCCCCGCTTCCACTATGTCTCTCTCTTATTCCTGCTTTCACCATGTGATGTGTCTGCTCTTGCTTTGCCTTCTGCTATGATTGAAAACTCCCTGAGGCTTCACCAGAGGCTGAGCAGATTCTAGCACTATGCTTCCTATAAAGCCTGCAAAATCATGAGCCAATTAAATCTCTTTTTTAAAATAAATTATCCAGTCTCTGATATTTCTTTAAAGCAATGCAAGAATGGCCTAATACAGAGAATTGGTACCAAGCAGGGGAACACTGCTATAAAGATAACTGAAAATGTGGAAGCAGCTTTGCAGCTGGGTAATGGGCAGAGGTTGGAAGGATTTGGAGGGCTCAGGAGAAGAAAAAAAAAATGAGGGAAAGTTTGGAACTTCCAAGAAACTGGTTAAATTGTTGTGAACAAAATTCTAATACTGATAGGCAGTGATGTCCAGGCTGCCAAGGTCTCAGATGGAAATGAAAAAATTATTGGGAACTGGAGCAAAGGTCACATATGTTAAGCCTTAGCAAAGAGATTAGTTGAACTGTGTTAATCCACTAGGGATCTGTGAAGTTAGAACTTCAGAGTGATCACTTAGGGTGCCTGGTGGAAGCAATTTCTAAGTAGCAAAGCATTCGAGAAGTTTCCTGGCTGCTTCTAAGATCCTAACTCAGAAATAGGAGCAAAGACATGACTTAAAGTTTGAAGAATTTGTAGCCTGACCTTATGGCAAAGAAATAATAAACTTTTGTGTTGGGGTGGGGTGGGGGAGAGGAATTCAAGCAGACTATGGAATTACCACTTGCTAGAGCTATTTGCATAATTAAAAGGGAGCCAAGTGCTAATATCCAAGACAATGGGGAAAAATAACTTGAAAGCATTTCAGAGACCTTCACAGGAGCCCCTCCTTATCACAGGCCCAGAGGCCTAGAAGTACAGAATGGTTTTGTAGGCCAGGGCCAGGACCCTGCTATCCTGCATAGCCTCAGTACAATTCTCCCCACACCTTGGCTACTCCAGCTCTAGCCATGGTTCAAAGGGGCCCAGGTACAGCTCTGGCTGCAGCTCTAGAGGGAGCAGGCTGTAAGCCATGGTGGCTTCCACATCGTGTTAAGCCTGTAAGTGTGCAGAATGCAAGAGTGAAGAATATTTGGCAGCCTCCATCTAGATTTCACAGGATTTATGAGAAAGTCTGGGTGCCAAGGAAGAAGCCTGCTGCAGGATCAGAGCAAGCTCTTACAAAGAACCTCTACCAGGGCAGTGCCAAGGGGAAATGTAGGGTTGGAGCACTCAAGAAGTCCTCAATGGAGAACTGCCTAGTGGAGCTGTGAGAAGAGGACCTCCAATGCCTGGAAAAGCCACAGGCACTCAATGACCTGTGGAGAGCAGCGACAGTGGCTGCACCCTTTAAAGCCATGGGAGTAAAGCACTTTGCAAGCCACATGGGCAGAACTGCCCAAGGCCCTGGGGCTCACCCCTTGCACCATGTGCCTTGGATATAGGATATGGAGTCAAAGGAAATTATTTTGGAGCTTTGAGATTTAATGACAGCCCTGCTGAGTTTTGCATTTGAATGGGGCCTGTAGCCCCTTTCTTTTGGCCAATTTCTCCCTTTTGGAATGTGAATGTTTACCTAATGCCTATAGTTTTATTGTGTCTTGGAAGTAAATAACTCATTTTGATTCTATGGACACTTAGGTGAAAGGAACTCATCTCCAGAAGAGGGACCTTGGACTTGGACTTGGGTATTGGGACTTTTGAGTTAATACTAGAACGAGTTAAGACTCTGGGGGACTGATGGGAAGGCATTATTGTGTTTTGCAATCTGAGAAGGACATGAGATTTGGGATGGGCCAGGGCAGAATGATATAGTTTGGACATTTGTCCATGTCCAAGTCTCATGTTGAATTGTAATCTCCAGTATTGGAGGTAGAACCTGGTGGGAGGTGTTTGGATCATGGAGGCAGATTGTTCATGGCTTGGTGCTGTCTTTGTGATAATGAGTTCTTGAGAGATCTGATCATTTAAAAGTGTGAGGCAGCCCCCACGCCCACTTTCCCTCATTCCAGCTTTTGCCATGTGACATATCTGATCCCCACTCATTTTCCACCATGATTGAAAGCTCCCTGAAGCTTCATCAGAAGCTGAGCAAGTACTAGCACCACGCTTTTTGTAAAGCCTGCAGAACCATGAGCCAATTAATCTTTTATTTATAAATTATCCGGTATCAGGTATTTCTTTATAGCAAAGCAAGAACAGCCTAAAACACAATTGTTAGCTAAGAAAATTAGAGGTAGACCAGTCTAGGTCAGGAAGACACACTCTTGTCTGTAAAGGGCCACATTGTAAATATTTTCAGCCCTGCAGGGCACATGTTCTTTGTTGCAACAACCCTAGTCTACTGTTGCTGGAGAAATGCAGCCACAGAGAAAACAGACAGCGGGCCATATTTGGCCCATGGGCAGTAGTTAGCTGACCCCAAGCTAGGCAAAGAGCAATTTAGGTATGTCTGAAAACCTTGATGCACAAAATCTGCATGTGTGGTTTATGAAAACATACCACGTTCATTTAGCACTGTGCCTGAAACTGAAAATATATTTAAATTTATTGTCTCATTCAATCCTTGCAATAATTTGATTGAGTGGGTAATATTATTATTTCCATTTTACACACAGGAAAATAGAGCCACAGAAATATTAAGAAAATTGCCACCAGTTACATATTTGTAGGTGACAGTGATGGGACTCAGGCAGTTTGACTCCAGGGACCACACTTGTAAGAGATGTTCCAAAGAAAATAAAGCTGTAATTCTAGTTGAAATACTAAATTCTCTATTAATTTTGAATAATTGAGATTATTACACTACTTCTTTCTACCCAGAAACACATTTCCTTGCAGTTGTTTGTGTCTTATTTTATATGTTTCCATATTACTTTATAGATTTCTTTGTATGAGACTTAAAATTTTTATTTTTTATTTTAGTGTTTTAAAATTCTGTTACAGTTTTTATCACTAATATAAAGCAACTATTTATTTGCACTTTCAATTTAAATGTTTACTGCAAAATAAGTTTAATTGTTGATTTCAATAAAATGTTTATATTTTTCCAATATTTAGGATATTATTTGCTATTCTATTTTGTCACTTTTAGCTTTCTTTTAAAAATTTTAATTTGCTTAGTTTTTAAGAATGTGTGCTGTGGCTTATCATTTTTGTAGCAATTATTACTAGAATCATACCTTCTTAACTCCTTTAAAACTTAGATTAAATAAATAATGTTGATTTGCTAATTATAAAATAGCATTGCCTTTCTATAATAAATCTTTTTCGTCATAGTGCACCATTATTTCAATACATCATTGTTGTCATAAACATGATTTGATTTGAGATACTTGAAATTATACTCACATATCATATTGGCTTAAAATTAGTTTTAAACTAAATTATTTCAGACTCTGGTCTTATAGGCTTGTGGGTTTTGCAAATTAAGTGGAAATAACTGCTATTTTAAAGGCAAAAATACTACAAGTGAACTTAAAATAATATGTTATTTTAAAAGTAGAAAAGCCTGTTTTTCCATCTTGTTCTCATATCTTGTTTTATTTTTTTTCCTAAGGAGAATTATAATTACCTTTTCAATATCTTCTATTTTTAATTATTCCTCCTAAGTCAAGATGTAAAATTTCTATTTTGTCATGAAGGCTTCAATTTCCTATTGTTTTTTAAATGTATTGTAATAGAATTTTAGGTATTATTTGCTTGTATTATCTACCAAATTGTCCTTTTTTATGGTTACCTTTTTTTCTATTTTATAATCTTGTATATTTTGCTACCCCATCACAGAAACATAGTCATGTATTTCTTTAAGCTTATGATAGAACTTTTTGAATTTATTTCTTTCCCCAGAATTAGCTGTTATTTATTATCCTTCAATAATTTATTTTATTAATTATATATTTTATGTTTAATTCATTTTAAAAATTTACATTTTAAAATACTGTAGAGAGAAATGTTCTTTCAATTTTTCTTCTTTAGTAATAATGACATTTAAGGTAATATATTTCTTCTAAGTACAGCTTTAACTATTTCTCATAGGGTTTTATTGTGAAAAGGTTTAACTTTTATTGCTTCCTAGATAATGTTATATCCCTTTCTGACCTAAACTAGAATACGAATCTTAATTTCTAAGTAGTTATGGTCATATCGTGACCTTTTAAAATTTATTTTTAACTTTATTGGATTGTAGTCAAAGAATACTATTTATAAAACTTTTACTGTTTTGAATGTATAAAGTATTTCTTTGTGGTAATTGCTACAAAAGTTTCATGGACATATGAAAGATTTTTGAGGGGTATACTTTTTAATGATATTCCTTAAATCAAGATTATTATTAATTAATTAGCTTCTTTTTTATACTAGCTTTGACCAATTCTTAGAGTAGTTTATTAAAATCTCACAAACTGAGTTTAAGTCAAGTTCTTGTGTTTATTAATAACTCCCTAACTGTAGCTGATTCCTTATTTTTATGCATTTATGACTATTATATATTTTCTACTAATTGTATCTTTTATCATATATAATGTCTTATTTTATTTTGATTAGTAGATTTCGATTTAAATTCCACTTTAAATTATATTAATAGTCATTGTTCTTTCTTTTTATTTTCATTTATCTAATATCTCTTCACATCTTTATTTTTATTATTTCATTATCATTTTAAGTATATTTATTTTTAAAATGTGGCATTTTATTTATTTTTAACATGTTTTTTCTGTATCTATCTTTTATGGGGATGATTCATTTCATTTTCAATTATTATAATTAACCGGTACATCAGATTCTTGTCACTTTCTCTTTACATTAAAACTATTTTACATTGCTTCTTCTCTTTCTCTTTTCTCTAGCTCATATTTATTCTAGTTTCAAAATACATACTTTATTTGTTATTTTTCTTTGATCATTAAGAAAAATTATTGATTTTTAAAAATTTTATTAAAGGTTCCCATTTTTCCTTACCTTGCTCTCTTCATACAATTCAGACTTTTTTTATATGAGAAAAAATTAAAAGAAATGAAAGAACCAGATTACCTGAAAAATAATTTTCCCAACCTAACTCCCCTATTTCCTCTTTACAATAAGACCTCCTCTCCAAAATTAAAGCACACGATTTGCCTTACTCCTGCTTCTGCTTTCCATTCTAATTCCCTCATGAGAACATGAAAATTTGGTAAAAGCTTTGCTAACTCTTCATCTCCAACCCAAGTCCTGTTTTCTAGGTTTGGTTGAAATCATTAAATGCTTTTACTGTTATTACAATGACCCCTAAGTATATCCTTTTAGTTTCAAGGCTCTGTATATTTAACCCTTATAATTATATTCTTTTTATATACTTCCACGTTTTCACTATTTCCTCTTCATCTTTTCTTATTTTGAGTTTGTGTTCTTGCACATTTTGGGTATAGTATAATCATTTCTCATGTGTTTTCCTGACATGCGCTATGGATGTTATGCTTCCTCAATCTTGGCTTATCCTCACATACCATACCTTAACTCATGAGTTAGCTCTGATGGTTAACTGCTATTTTGATGGCCATTCAAATCTTGATTGTATCCCTTTTTCTCAGTACTCTTTAGAAATAATTTCTATTGTTTTTATTGACATTTAATAAAGTAAATGTCAGTTCTGTTCACTGAGACTTTTTTTTCTTTCCCTTTTTGATGTTTTTTCTTTTTATGCAAGTTACTGTTTAATTTCAGAGAGTCATTAGATGTTGTAATTGAGTAATTATCCCTTTTTATTCATGTTAATACCCATCTTCTCTAACAACTTCACTTTTCTGTGTACATTATTTGTTTATACAGATTGATCTTTCTCTCTGATACAAGGTCCTCTGAGATAGTTAACTTATTTTGTTTTATAGTAGTTTATGTTTTTCAGGCCCCTATGCTATATTTCATGCCTAATTGCTGGATTGCCTTCAAAGGTGTCACAGTTAGGTGGTGACTATGGTTTCTTCTACATGGGCTGTGGTGGACAGGAAACCAAGGAATTTAGCTCCTTGAAGAGGAATGTATAACAAGGCCCTGGCACCCCACATTCCTAGTTCAAGATCTTCTTCTGCAGGTAGAACTTGGCCTACTCTTCAGCAACCTCTTCCACTGTTATATAATAGAAATGATGCAACTTGGTGACATCATTGTAGACTTCCTTACCTCCAAATCTGAAGTCAACACATCTGTTATGTTCAAACTCTGCTCGACATATGCATCTCTAGGTTTTGCCCTGGGGTCCTCATTGCCACTATCTAGGTCTTCATCTGGCCCTTAGATACTAAAGTCTCATATATTTTTCCTTCAAAGAGTTCTTAGTAGAGTCCAAAGATTCCACTGTAGTCAGATGACTACATGTCCCAGCATCTATATTTAGAAGAAAAAGATAACTTGGAGATAGGAAAGAAGAGCAATAGATTTGAATTTAGCTGTTTCTATGTCCAGATTTCTCCTTCTTAGAAAGACTGATGTGAACATCTAAAATAAAATTACAGTAATTTAAATGTTGATAATACTGCTATTTAAGTGTGCCCCTAGTCCTTTAAGATATTCAATTCCAACAAAGTCTGAGATGCAGAAATAATAATAGATATAATGATCAACATCTAATATTATATGATGGCTAACATTATTGAGCACTTATATAATGATAATTAATTTACATTTATAATTTATATTAATATTCACAAAACCCCTATGTTGTTGGTTCTACTACTTTCTTCATTTGACAGACAAAAAAAGAGAAACATAACTGGTAAAGAACTAAGTAAGTTACACAATGAGTAGGTGGATTAGTAGATTAGTAGAGATTTCAACTAATGCCTGAAGTTTTTCTGCTTGGTGGTCCCCCAGCACAGCACGACCCAAACTAATTAATATAATCTAAGTAACATAATTCAAAGAGAATGAGCAAGAAAGCCTCTTCCCTAAAATATTTCAGCTTTTATACTTATTATTTCTACTTTCTGTTTTTTCCTTACTTTGAAATTTCCTTAAAAATATTTGAGCAAATTAATGATGAACTACGTATCAAAGGCAATATTATTCTTTAATTAACAAAACTCCTTAGACTTTATTAACATATGTTACTAGTTATGACAGGTTGCATAAAGAAAACTTTAATTCCAAAATGCTGATATATCTTTCATGCCTTCAGAAATTCTGTTTGCTTACAATTGCAATGGATATAACATGACCTAGTTTTTGAAAAAAATTTTTTAGTCCTTAATAATAAAGGGTGATATAATAAATCTATGACAATTAAAGCAGGTACAACGTTATAGTATTTTACCAAATAATTAAACAAGAGTTTTTCTCCTCTTATGTTCTTTGACTGAACATCGTTTGTATTTTATAGGAAGACTTTCACATATTTGATCTAGTCTATGTGTAGAAGACATCTTGGAGATAGAAATTTTGGCTATGTGATAGAAACTATGGTATTTAAACTTATTGGTGCACTTAGAAGCAACAGGGAAAAACTTCTTAGAAGGTTCTGTTTTTCTAGGAGAAATATGAAACTAAATATACCACTTATTTTTGGGTATTCTAATGTGTTCTAATAACATCTCCAAATGGGAGGTAATTTCTATATTCCTGTGAGCTCTCCATTTTATCTATTTCTTTTGGAAAAGAGTAAATACTCCACACCTATAATGCCAAGTAGTTCTTAATTTACATTTTATTTATTATCTTTCTTATGGTTAGAGTCTATGTTTATAGGAATATTTTATTTTCGTGGCTCATTTCTGTCGTTAAAACAGATAATGTAACTACAAAAAGGAATATGATTGAAAGATAATTGTTTCTTTAAGGTTATTTCACAAAGATATTTTTGAGACTTTTTTATTGTTTTTCTTAGATGGAAGGAAGTAGTGAAGAAGATTCTGTGGGGTTTCTGCTAATAAAATGGTATAGTAGTCATTAGTTGTTTTATGGTCATTTAATTGAAATCAAGTGTGTTACAGATTTATACTTTGAAGTATATGAAAATAAAAATGTGAGGTTAAATATTAATAGTCACTCCAACATCTGAAAGACACTGATAATTTGAATTAGTTTGTGAATATATAAAAGGCACTTGTTTTTAGAAGTAGTTTAGGTGCGGAATTACAGAACTTGTTAAATAGAATGACAGATGAGAGAGCAGCAGCGTCAACTTTAAGCTTTTTGGTTTAGATATCTGAGTCACTACTACCTCCCCATAGAAAGATAGGGAGAGTCAAATGATAAATAGACTCTGGATGAGAGAAAATAGGCTTAGTTGTGGATTTTATCAGTGAGTGTGACTTCTGGGTGTTCATATAGGAATATCAGGTAAAAACTTCTAAAGGAACGTGGAACTCAGGAAGAATTATTTTTTTCAAAGAGACCATGATCAACATCCAGAATTCAGATAAGATAAAAACTAGAAATAAGTAACTGGTTTCAATGAGTCACATGTGGAGTTAGAAAGAAGAGTTTAGAATGCTCTTAGCTGAAGTTCGGTAGTGAAGGAAAGAAAAAAGCAAAACCTAATTTTAAAGGTACAAGAAATAAAGATAGGAAAGATGAAATAATATCTCCTTGACGGGAAGAAAAGAAATATGGTTTAAGATTTCAACAGAAAAACTACGAAGTTACAGCAAACAAACAAAACAAAAACCAGATAAATGAGAAAAAGGAGGTCTTAGTGGTGAACTTTGATTTAAAATGGGAAGGCGCTGTTAATTTCCAATTTTTAGCCTAGTAGTAATTGTTTATGAGCAATGGGAGGCAAGTCAGTAGTATACATTAGGAAGGTGGTAATAGTTTTAAAATTTACATTGGAAAAAAAAAGAAAGGATATTAGAAATGAATAGTATTCAGAGCTCATCTGAATAAGCAATCATAAATTTCCAATAGATTCAATGCTGTCCTGTAGGTTTATCCAGTACGCTTCCAACTAAGAGGAGATGTTTTATTGATCCAAAGCCATTATATTGATCCAGAGTCAACAAAAGCAAACCGGTGGAACTTGCCTAGGCATGACAATTAAGCTTGATGTCAAGAGAATGACTGTCATGAAAACTCCAGTAGGTAACGCATTCTTAAAGAACAGGGAGGATGTTAAAGTAAAGGAGGTTACAGTGAGTTTGAGAAGGTTCCTCTTAGGAATAAACAAAGTGTATTCCACACATAAAGGAGGCCAGACAGTATATATATGTCTTTCTGGGTCTAGTGGTTGCCAGGGACTGGAGTGAGGTAGTAATGAAGAAATGTTGGTCAAAGGGAACAAATTTCCAGTTACAATATTAATAAAATCTGTGGATATAATATATAGCATAGTGACTATGGTTAAAAATAATACTGTTTACTTGAAATTTGCCACAATAGTAAATCTTAAGGGTCCTCAATACACAGACATACATAAAAGAGGGTAACTATGTGTGGTGATGGTTGTGTTTATTAATTTAATTGTTGTAATATTAAACAATGTATACATATATCAAATCATCATGTATGAATCATGTATGTATAATTTTCATTTACCAATTATACCTCAATAATGCTGGAAACAAAAAATAAAAGAAAGAGAAAGGCAGAAATAAAAAATGATTAAATTAGAGGAAAAGATGGAATATTTGGAACAGTTAAAGTTCTGGTAAAGTATGTGCAGAAAATTACCTAAAGATATGAATGATAGGGAGTTGAAACTATTAATGGTAATTGTTATGTTCAGCACTGTGTTATGAAAAATTCCAAACATACAGCAAAGTTGAAAGAATCTTACCATGAATATCTATACCAGCTATACAGGAATTTTCAGTTAACATTTTATTATAGTGCTTATCACATATGTCTTTACCCATCTTGCTATTCATTTACTAATTTGTCTCAGTGTTTCAAGAATCTCAAAGGATATTTCAGGCAGCATACTCCTTTTCTGTAAAAACGTTAGGTACATATACTGAATTTCTCATAATATTTTGTAAACGTATTCTAGATTTCTTTTACGTATCAGTAACTTTGTTTTATTACTGACATTTTTAAAAGATGCAAAAAAGGCCTTTGATAAAATTCAACTGCCATCCCTGAGTGAAAAAAATCTTAGAAAAATAGGATTAGAAACAATATTTGTGTGTGTGTGATAAAAGATACCAACAAAAATCATACAGCAAATATTATATTACAGTGAAATATTGGAGGCATGCCTCTTGAGATTGATAAAAAGAAAAGTTCACTTGTTACCATCACTTCAGTTCAAGGTTGTACTAGATGTCCTTGCCAGTGGAATAAGAACAAACAAACAAAGAAATAAACATATAAGGATTGAATGGCAAGAAATAAGACTTACTGCTTTGCCGGATTGCAAAATTGCATAGAAATTCCTAAATAATCAATAGATAAGCAATTGAAATTGATAAACTGATTTAGCAAAATCTTTGGCTTCATGGTCAATTTGTAAGTATTAATTTTGTTTCTATATTACCAACAACAAAAAATCAGAAAATAAAATAAAATTACTATTTGCAATAACATCAACAACTTGTAAAAGACAGAAATAATTCTAAATGATAGGCAAAAACTTGCTACAGAAAATATTTAAAAATTGAAAGTAATAAAAATCTCAAATAATTATGTGTATTTTAATGGATTGATATACTTAGTATTTTAAGTTATTGTTTCTACCAAAATCTATACATGAATTCAACATCATAATAGATAAAATCCCAGGAGTGTCTAAGAGTGTGTGTGTGTGTGTGTGTGTGTGTGTGTGTGTTTCTGCGTGTGTATGTGTGTGTGTGTGTGTAAAATTGATTCTAATATTGATTTTTGTTTTTTTTTGAGACAGAGTTTCCCTCCTTGTTGCCCAGGCTGGAGTGCAGTGGTGCGATATTGGCTCACTGCTACCTCTGCCTCCCAGGTTCAAGTGATTCTCCTCCAGAGTAGCTGGGATTACAGGCACCCGCCACCACGGCTGACTAATTTTTGTATTTTTAGTAGAGATGGGGTTTCACCATGTTGGCCAGCCTGGTCTCGAACTCCTGACTTCAGGTGATCCACCCACCTCGGCCTTCCAAAGTGCTGGGATTACAGGCGTGAGCCACTGTGCCTGGGTGGTTCTAACATTGATTTTTAAACACAAAGAGCAACCAAAGTTGAATGACTTGCACTGTAAGATGACATAATTTAGTATAAATTTATACTAATTAAAATAGCATGGTTAATTAAGACAATGTCATTTCTGAACAAAGATTAAAAATAATTGAATGAGACAGAATTGTCCAAAAGCAGATCTACACTCAAATAAGACTCTTTAATGATGACAAAAAAGGCACTACAGACTAATAGATAATTATGAATCTTAGCCCTGTCTCACATCAGACATTAAACCTCATTCAAGGTGGAGGGTGGAGGTAGAAAGTCTCACACAAGATAAAATCATAAAGCTTCCAGCAGATAGTTCAGGAGAAAAATGTCCTGAATTTGGAATAAGGTGACATTTCTTGAATAGGACAGTAAGTTCAAAATATGAAGAAATTTATACAACGTTTAAGTTAGAAAATTTTATTTATCAATAGTGATTATTAGCAGGTGAAATGCAGGATATAGAGAGATAGGGCACATTTCTCACCTATTTAACACTCAAAAATCTAGTTCCGGTTTATATAGAGCTATTCTCTAAGTAATAAGGAAAAAAATGATAAATCAATCTTAAAAGGGGATAAAAAGCCTTAAATAGATATTTTACCAAAGAGGGTGTCTACATATGCCATAAATATACAAACAAGTTCAAAATCTAATTAGTATCCAGAGGAAATCAAATTCAAAGTTCAATGAGATAGCACTATGCATCTACCAGAATAACTGAAAATGTGAAAATCCCCATAATATGGAGTGTTTGAGGTAGCGCAGCAACTGAAATTTACACCTGCCACTGGGTACAACTTGAGTAACCTCATTGGCATTAATTACAAACCTGAATATAGGCATATCATATGATCCAGTAATTTCATTCCTGCCCAGCAGAAACGTGCACAAAATCATGAACTTAAACACTAGCAACAGCATTACTCATGATAGTCAAATTAATTTTATTAATAGTAAAACAGATAAGCAATGGTATTATATATAATATCATACAATGGATTACTATATAATTAATTTTCTTCAATAGTAAAACAGATAAGCAATGATATTATATATAGTATCATACTGTGGATTACTTTACTGCAATAAAAATGAACAAACTATAGGTACACGATGTCTTGCTTGATTCTCATAAACATTGCTATGGTTTGAATGCTTTTTTCCCCACTAAAATTTATGTTGAAACTTAATCCCCAATGCAATGGTATTAAGAGAGGTGGCCTTCAGGAGGTAATTGAGTCATAAGAGGTCTGTCCTCATTAATGACATTAGGTGCATTATAAAAGGGCTTGAAGGAAGGAGTTTACACTTTTTTGTTCCTGTTGTCCCTTTCACTATATAAGGCACAGGATTCCTCCCATCCAGGATAGCAACAAAGTGTCATCTTGAGTGCAGAGAGACTGGGCCATCATCAGTTGGTGACTGGATCTTGGACTTCCCAGTCTCCAGACCTCTGAGAAAACAAATTTCTGTTCTTTATAAATTACCCAGTCTCAGGCACTTTGTTAAAGCAGCATGAACAAACCAAAACGAATACAACAGGTAAAAAGGGCAAAAAAAAAAAAAAAAAAAAAAGAAACTTAATATACAATCCAATTTGTATAGAATTCAAAAGCTTCCAAATTAATCTATGATCATAAACTCAACTAATTGGGTTCTGGTGTTTTGGGTCTGGATGGTAGTTTAATGGACATGTTCATTTTTGATACAATTTATTAAGCTGGCCAATTTTGATGTATGCATTTATTTTTATATGTATGTATGTGTATTTGAAAAGTCATTTTATCAGTTGATATAGTTTGGATATTTGTCCCCTGAAAATCTCTTGTTGAAATGTGAGCCCCCATGGCCGGGCGCGGTGGTTCACACCTGTAATCCCAGCACTTTGAGAGGCCCAGGCGGGCAGATCACAAGGTCAGGAGATGGAGACAAACCTGGCTAACATGGTGAAACCCTGTCTCTACTAAAAATACAAAAAAATTAGCCGGGAGTGGTGGCGGGCACCTGTAGTCCCAGCTACTCAGGAGGCTGACGCAGGAGAATGGCGTGAACCCAGGAGGCGGAGCTTGCAGTGAGCCAAGATTGTGCCACTGCACTCCAGCCTGGGCGACAGAGCAAAACTCCGTCTCAAAAAATAAAAAATAAAAAAAAAGAAATGTGAGCCCTCAGTGTTGGAGTGGGTCCTAGTGGGAGTTGTCTGCATCACAGGGGCCGATCCTTCGTGAATGGCTGGACGTCCTCCCTGTAGTTATGAGTGACTTCTCACACTACTATTAGTTCCCTGAACAGTCAGTTGTTCCTCTCCACACTCTCCACATTCTTGCTCCCTCTGTTGCCATGTGACATGCCAGTTCCCCTTGACTTCTGCCATGAGTAAAATCTTCTTGAGTGCTCCACCAGAAGCCAAGCAGGTGCCAGCAGCATGCTTCTTGTATAGCCTGCAGAACTGAGAGCCAGATAAACCTCTTTGCTTCACAGATTACTCAGTCCCAGATATTCCTTATAGCCATGCAAAACAGACAAACACATCAGTATTCAAAACATTCACTAGCTACCTCGCTTATAATTCTATCATAATTATGTATTTTATAGTTTCGTTTTCCTTGATCTTTATACTTTCTTTTCTCACCAAAAGTGGTATTAAATTTTCATTAAATTTAAAAACAGTTTAAAATTATAATATTAAAAACTTACATGTTAAGAAAGACACATTTTTCAAATTTTCAATTTTTTTTTCTCCAGTGCATGAGTAAAACATTCAGCTTACATATGGGGGCATCTCTCCGAGAACTTAGAATGTCAGAGTATCAGGTAGTAAAATGTTGAAAAGTTTTGAACATAATCTGCTAATTTAACTGATAAGGGAATGGTAGCCAAAATATCAAAGTGAGTCAAACACAGTTATATAATTAATACATGGCAAGACTCAAATTTGCTTTTCTGACCATAAGTTCAATATTCTGTTCTTTGGTATTGTTTAATGCTTCCTAGAAACTTTCTTCAGATAGAAGGTATTTCTTTGATCTCCCATTTCTAAACTTGCTGCTTCTTGTACCTTAAGATGTGATCTTCACTGGTTATAAAATTTTAGAAAGAAAAGTGCTTTGTCACTGAGGGTAAGCTTAAATGTAAGACTTGCATCTTTTCTCCATATTTTCCAACAGGGATATACCAAGTCCAGAGGAGAATAATCAGTAAAAATGATTTTCTGTACAAATACAAAATGTAAGATTATATCAGAATATCAAATAACAAAAATAAAATTACTAACCATGTTTTCCTTGGAGACTGTAGAAGGAAATAATGCATTTTCTGATCATTGTATCTAAATTTATAATACAGTGATATTGTTTTTTGTGCTACTGATATATGTTTTAAACATATAAATCAGACAATATTAAGAACATTCTAAAACTATTTACTAAGGCATCACTATGGTGAATATTTTTGTAAAGTAAAAACTCTTGTAACAGGAATAATCTTTCCTTAGTTCATCTGCTCGCATGTCTAGTTTTCTGAAATTTAATTTTACAAAACTGAAGAACAGTGGAAAAAAGATCTGAACAGATATCTCACCAAATAAGAAATCCAGATGGCAAATAAGCATATGAAAACATGATGAACATCATATGTCACTGGAATTTGCAAAGTAAAACAACCATGAGATAAAATGACACATCCATTAGAATGGTTGAAATTCAAAACACTGACAACACAAACTATTGCCAAGGATAGGATGTAACTGAACTCCCATTCATTTATGGTCAGAATGAAAAAGTGTACAACCACATTGAAAGACAGTTGGGCAGTTTCTTAGAAAGCTAAGCACCATCTTCTTGGTAAATATCCAGCAATCAAACTCCTAAGAATTTATCCAAATGTGTTAAACACTAATGTCCACTCAAAAATCTACACATGGATGATCATAGCAGCTTTATTCTTAATTGCAAAAAAGCGAAAGCAACAAAGATGTTCTTAAATAGCTGAATGGATAAACAAACTGTGGTACATCTATACAATAGAATATCATTCAGTGATAAAAAAGAAGTGAGCTGGCTGGGTGCAGTGGTTTATGTCTGTAACCCCAGCACTTTGGGAGGCCAAGGGGGATGGATCATCAGAGGTAAGGAGTTCAAGACCAGCCTGGCTAACATAGTGAAACCCTGTCTCTACTAAAAATACAAAAATATTAGCCAGGTGTGATAGCGGGCACCTGTAATCCCAACTACTTGGGAGGCCGAGGCCGGAGAATTGCTTGAACCCAGGAGGTGGTGGTTGCAGTGAACCAAGATTGTGCTACTGCACTCTAGCCTGGGTGACAGAGTGAGGCTCCATCTCAAAAAAGATAAAATAAAATAAAAAAGAGCTCTCAAGCCAGAAAAAGAGCTGGAAAAAAATGAATATTGTTAAGTGAAAGAAGCCAGTTTGAAAAGTCTACATAATGTATGATTCCAAGTATATGACATTCTGGAAAAGGCAAAACTGCATAGACAGCAAAGAAATCAGTAGATTTTTTGCACAGTGACACTTTTCTATATGAAATATATATATATATATATATGACATTATGCACTTGGCAAAACCCATAGAACGGTATAGCACAAATAGTAAACCCTAATGTAAACTATGGGTGTTAGTTAACACTAATGTAATGCCATGTATTAAACTGTATCTTCTGTCATTCATATGTTAAGGCCCTAACACCAAATGTGATGTTATTTGAAGATAGGGTTTTTAGGTAGGCTTTTAGGAGGTTATTAAGGTTAAATGAGGCCAGAAGGGTAGGGTCCTAAGCCTGTTGGATTGGTGACCTTATAAGAAGAAGTTCTCTTTCTGTCCCTCTCTCTCATTCTCTCTACACACAAACACACACACACACACACACACACACAGAGGCATATACCTTATAACTCTCCCCCTCCCCACAGACACACACACACACACACACACACAGGCATATGCCTTAGAATAAGACTCTCTGTCTCTCTGTCTCTGTCTCTGTCTCTCTCTCTCTCCCTCTCTTTCTTTCTTTCCACGAGCATACCTCAAGACATGTGAACACACAGTGCGAAGACCACCATCTTCAAGCCAGGAAGACACCCACTACCAAAATCAAGTCATATTGGCACCCTGATCTTTGAAACTTCCAGTCTTCAAAACTGAGAGAAGATAAATTTCTGTTTAAGTCACCCAGTTTATGGCAGCCTGAGCTAAGACAGGCATCCATATTGGTTCATCAATTGTAATAAGTGTAGATCAATGACAGCTATTAATAACAGATGAAACTATAGACCTGGGGAGAGAGAGCATATGGCAGTCTTCTGCACTCTCTTCAATTTTTCTGGAAACCTAAAACGTCTAAGAAATGCAGTCCATTAACTTAAAAAATAAAATAAACAAAGAAACCCCCCACAAACACAAACATGTTTCCATGCCTCCATCAATCACTCCTTTAGCTGCCAAGTTACTTGACAGAGGCAGAAAATTCTTTCAAAGCAAATGTTGAACTAGTTAAGAAGCCACAGATTTAAGCCTTTTTTCCACCAATTAGATTAGTATGACTTTGGGATATTCATCAAATCTCTTCAGCCTTCAATTTCTTAAACTATAAGTTATGATGTAATGAATTTATTTTAAAAAACTTATCTTTTTTATCTAATTGTATTTTTACTTTTTGCATTTTTATATGATTAAAGGAATACTTTTAGCTTGGGAGCTACAAGATTAGTTTACCAAAACATAAATAGTAAATTCATCTTTTCAAAGTGATGCAAAATCAGTGCCCTTGTTATTAGGGCTAATTGTTTTGGAATTTGTGATTGTGTGTGTGTGTGTGTGTGTGTGTCTGTGTCTGTGTGTGAGAGAGACAGAGAGAGGAGAGAGAGATGGAGAATTTTCAAATTTGAGTTGTGAATAAAAAGTTCATGGTTTTAATAATATGGGGTTTTGACAAATTTTAAAATGTGATGAAATGTGAGTTATCAAAACTGTAATTACTGAAATGAAATAAAGGCATATTATCTGTTACTAGAAAACTATTTGGTGGTATGAAGAGTTATGCTTCTTCTCACTTCTTACTATGAATTCAATGAAATTATTTGCTTTTAAATCATTTTTTATAAAAATAACAGTTGAGATTTAAGATGAAAAGATATAATAACTATGGGAGAGACTTAAACATTCGTAGTCTGCATCAACATCGACAGATATTATGCATATTACAAGCAAAGTATTTCTCCTCTTTTCATCCATTTTAGTGGTTGTTTAGCATTACATTTATTAACTTCTGACTTGATCAACCTAGAATAATCTGAAAAGACACAAAGTAGTCTTAAAAATATTTTCAGACCCAAATTATATGTGATTTCCACTAGGAATAGCCTATTCCAGCCTTCGAGAATCACTATAGATCATTGTGTTCAGACTTCCTCTTGAGTAAATTTGAGGCTACTACCTCTGTAATTGAAAAATTTTAAGCACGTATTTTAATTACCATTCTGTCATTAGGTACATGTGGTACTATTCCAGATTCAATCATTACATGACTTGCTACTCATGCTGTTGTTGAGCTTATGAAGAGATTAATGTAATAACTTGTCTGTGCTTTCTCTGAATTAATTTAGAATGTGCCTCATTCTCTTCCTTCTGTTTGATTGAAAATTAGCAAGAAACAGTCTAACTCAGTGTTTATAAAAGAGTAGATTTGGGGACTGCTTGCTCTAGATTTATTAAAATGCTTCAGGTTCAGCTGGTTTCAGATGGAGGAGCTGGGAGTCTTCTTTTCAAAAACCTCTCGGTGTTTGTTATGCATAGTAAAATTTGGAAATTCTAATTTATAGAAAGAAAAAATTTATGTCTATTTTTCTCTTTCCAGATTACCCTTTGAAAAAAGTAGCATATTCAATAATCTGGCATCTGCTTATTCAAGACATATTTAATGAATGTTTTCCATATTTCAGAAATTGCTGCATAAACGTAAAGAAAAATTGCCAGGCACAGTGGCTCACACCTGTAATCCCAAGACTTTGAGAGGTTGAGAGAGGAGGATAACTTGAGTCCAGGTGTTTAAGACAAGCCTGGGCAACATGGTAAGATCCCATCTCCACAAAAAAAACTTAAAATTAGCTGGGCATAGTGGCACCGATCTGTTGTCCCAGCTACTTGGGAGGCTGAGGCAGAAGGATCACTGGAGCCCAGAAGGTTGAGGCTGTGGTATGCTAAAATTGTGCCACTGTACTCCAAACTGGGCAACAGATAAGAACCTGTAACCTAGTAAATAAATAAGTAAATGAAAAGAGTAATTGAATCAGAACACTACCTATGGAAAATTCACAGACCAATACATTCTATAAGTAAACACCAACAGAATGGCTAACTTTCTTCGGCAAACAACAAAAAAAGACATTTTTCTAATCCAAGATTAGAATGTAATCCTTGGAAAGGATTTTGATTCAAATATTACCCTTCTTAGAATTTTGTCATATTTGAATCAAAATCCTCTCCAAGGATTACAACATCAGAAATTATTTTAGAACGTTTCAGATACTGTGTATAGCATAGGTTATCTGTCATTCAATCCATAAGATATCAAAATGAAGTAAATAACATTAGTTTTGCTTTCATTTTATAGGTGAGAGTGTGGAGAGGTTAAATGCTCCATTCAATGCTGTACAGCTTGTAAGTTTACTGCCATAATTTGAACCAAGACCAGTTGCTGCTGTCTTTGAGCTATTCTGTCTCCCCACTAAAAAGGCAGAAAACCTCCTGTAAAAAAAGGGAAGACTGTTCTAAAATTTCTAAATTGCATTTAACTACACAGAATCTTTAGGCTCTTCTAGGAATTATGACAAAATGCCAAAGAAAAGTTGGAAATTGTAAATAAACTATGCTGAGCTTAGGGACAGATCGTGAGATAAGTAATAAATTCTTACTTAAAGTCTAATTTTGACACACACTTACCTTATAGTCTTCGTATCATCCCCTGCAATCCACCTCACCATTACAAGAGAATGGACTGTCTCTTGCAGAGTCATAATATGAAACTTCCCTATGCTATGGAGCCTCCCAAAGGTCTATTCAGGAAAGGTTGTTATGCTTCGGAAAGCAAGCAAACACATCTTAAGGGAGTACAGAAAGTTTGGTGTTAATGAATTTAGTCCCTATTTAAAAATATACATTTTCTTCTTAATCAATTATTTTGGCCAGGCATGGTAAGAAGCATAGCTAAACAGCATTTTGAGCAAAGCAAACAGGGGACCTACCCTGAAGGAGCTTAAATATACTTAAAGGAGAAAGATAATAAACAAAATAGAGAAAAATAATTGTATTTAGTCTGTTCTTGCACTGCAAATAAAGGCATGCCCCAGACTAGGTAATTCATAAAGGAAAGAGGTTTAATTGACTCACAGTTCCACGCAGCTGGAGAGGCCTCACAATCATGGCAGAAGAGCAAGGGACATCTTACATTGTGGGAGAAGGGAGAAGGATGAGGGCCCAGCGAAGGGTGAAGCCCTTTATAAAACCATCAGATCTCATGAGAACTAACTCACTATCACAAGAACAAGATGAAGGAAACCGCCTCCATGATTCAATTATGTCTACTTGGTCCTTCCCACCACACTGGGAATTATGGGAACTACAATTCAAGGCGAGATTTGGTTGGGAACACAGAGCCAAACTCTATCAATAATACAAATAAAAACTGAAATAACACACCAGATGATCCAATAGAGGAACATGGTCGGGAAAAACAAGCCTGGCAGACAGATATAAGCTGAGGCCTGAAGGTAAGAAGAAACCACACAGGCAGGAAGGAATACAAATAACAGACCATGTCAGGAAGAAAACAAACTAAACAAAGTTGATGAGGGTTGGAAAGATCCTGGGCTTTCTAACAATTGGTAGGTGGCAGATTTGCTGTCTTGTAGCATGATCAGGAAATAATGATGTAGAATGTAGTTGACATGAATGAAAGGAAAACATTCTTCACTGGAACCTATGATGGTTAATTTTATGAGTTAACTTGACAAGTACATAGTACCCAGATATTTGGTTAAGCATTATTCTCAATATTTCTGTGAAGGTATTTTTGAAATAAAATTAATATTTAAAGCAGTAGACTTTTTAAGTAAAGTACATTCTCCTTCATAACGTAGGTAGGCCATATTCAATTAGTTGAAAGCCTTAACAGAAAAAGACTGAACTCTGCAGAATAACGGAATTCTGTCAGCAAATTGCCTTCAGACTTAAACTGCAACTCTTTCTTGGGTCTGTAGCCTGCAGGCCTAATTTGCAAATTTTGAACTGGCCAGCCTCCACAATCATGTGAGGTAAATTCCTAAAATAAATTTCTCTATCTATTTATCTATCTACATCCTGATGTTTCCATGTCTCTGAAGAAACTTGACAAATACAAAATCTCTAAAGATAACCTGAAATTTGAATAATAGCAAAGTGCACGTAGATCCTTCCATTGGAAAGAGGTGAGATGGCTCTGGGACATAGTACAGGATCTGGGAGGCATGTTGACCAAGACTCACAGAAGATGGGACTGATTTTTTTGGACTTTGAGTTATGAAAACGGCTACATTTTTTGAAACTTACTATTTATTTACAATTCTATGATTCATTTCTTTTATGCCTCAATGATATGGTTTAGCTTTTTGTCCCCATCCAAATCTCATCCCCAAATTTAATCCCCACCTGTCGAGGGAGAGACCTGGTGGGAGGGAATTGGATAATAGAATCAGGCTTCCCCCTTGCTGTTCTCATGACAGTGAGGGAATTCTCACAAGATTTGATGGTTTAGAAGTGTGGCACTTTCGCCCGCCCTCCTGTTGCTGCCATGTAAGACATGCCTTGCTTCCCCTTCACCTTCTGCCGTGATTGTAAGTTTTCTGAGGCTTCCTCAGCCATGTGGAACTGTAAGTCAATTTTATTAAACCTCTTTTTTAAATAAATTACCTAGTCTTGGACAGTACTTCATAGCAGTGTGAGAACTGACTAATACACTAAATTTTAATACATTATTATTTAAAGTCTAATTTTGACACATACTTCCACATAAAACAGAAAAAAAAGTCTAATTTCTTTTTTCACTTAAGACTTTAAGAAAAATTTACGTGCTATGTTTATGAAGATAGTACTTGGAAGGAGAAGAGCAGCCCAAAGAGTGTTGATTGTGAAGTATCAATAAATATATTAGAGCACCGTCCAATAGATAGAGCTGAAAACAGCTGTCTGGATCATAAAGCAAGAGAATAAAAAGTAGGACTGAGATAGCAGATTTTTTTATATATGTGAACATTACCTGAGGATTCCAGAAGTACCTGGAGATGAAGGAATTTCACAAATACTAAGCTACCAGTAGAAAAACTGAATGGTCTCTCAAGCCATCGTACTTTGTCATTAGAAAGAAATAAGAGTTCTGGTATCTGATCTAGCAAAGGAGACTAGAAGCTTTCATTTAGTCCTAACAACGAGGGAAAAGCTGTACAAACTAGATCACAATCACAATTTTTAAATACATCACAGAAGTGAGGTCACAGGAAATGACAATTTTCCTGAACAGAAATCCAAAATCAGAAACTCCACAAGAACCAGTGCTGAAACCAGAACTGTAATTGAGGAATTGCTGGAAGCTCCATTTAGACAAATAAAAACTCCATAGGGATGCAGTCGTAGGAGGACCCCACGCTTCTGTGAGTTTACCTCTAGGAGCTCCACCAGAGTCTCAGAGACAGGGCTGGAGAAAAATTCCCTTGTGCTTCCAGGAAGAAGAGGAGAAAAGTAACCATTTTGAAATACACTAGAGCATTCTATTCTTCTTACCAAATCCTGCCCTCGAGAGAAACCGTTTTACCAGAGCCTGTGGGGGACCTTTGACAGAAAAGAAACACACTGTTACTATCAGACTCATCTGCATGAACTTCCAGCAATGATTATAAGCAAGCTTGGGGGCAATGTGAGACTAGAAAATTATCCCCCAGCTGTGAGAATGGCACAAATCTTCACCCGCTGTTCAGACATATTTTTATGCAGAGCAAGAGACTTAATCCACTAGAAGAGGTGCACCAAATCCCCTTGTGCTCCAGGCATAGTTAAAGAGGAAAAAGGTAGAGAAAAAACAGCCTATCACTAGGAGAGAGAAAAGAAAAACTGTTGAAGTCAAGATTCTAAACTGTTACTAATAGAAATGACTAACCACTGGAGGAAGGGAAGAGAATTCTGTGCCGTGTAAGCTCTAACATAGACACAAGGCAACATCTGGATGACCTGGGTAGAAAAAGAGATGAATGCTGAGAAAATTTAACCCCAGGTGCACAGGACTTACCTAAGACTGCGGTCAAAGACAATTGAGATACCTCTATATTCCCCACTATCAGCCTAGCAAGCACTGAGTAATAATAAGCAAAAAATAAAGTATTACTATGTGACAGGGCAAGACAATGGATACAAACTTCCTCTGAGGAGAAAACTTACAAGGACACCTTAAACCAGAGGGATGGGAGGGGGGAAGTATGAATAATTTAAAATTATATGCTCTGAAGACATCATCTTAATCACAGAGCATCACTGGAGAACTTTGAAGCCAGTAGAATGTTAAAGATAACCATGTTAAAATCAAAGCAAAAAAAAAAAAACAATAATTTTTAAAAACTCAACTTGAGATAAAATTGTTTCCAGTCTCTTCTACCATGTGTGCAAGTACATGTGTGTGCATATGCACACATACCCTTCCCCCCACACACATATATACACACACACAAATGACCTGACAGAAGAGTTATTTCCATATTCGTTCAAATAAATACTATTTACTTCAGTCTCTACCTCATATATACAAAATGTCCAATATTTCATTAAAAATTTTGAGATGCAGAAAAAAAGAATAAAAAATGCTACATATCTGGAAAAATTAGAAATTCAGAATGGATTCTGAATGTACCAAGATGTTGGAACCTTTAGAGAGGCATTTAAAATAACTATGATTAATATATAAAAGACTTAGTGTAAAAGGTTGACAACATGTAGGAAGGCACAGCTATTTTGGCAGAGAGGGAAGCTATAAGAAAGAATCGAATGGAAATAGTATAATTAACATTCATAATATCAACAGTAAATAATTTCATTGACCATCTCAAAAGTAGATTTGATAGGCCAGGCGCAGTGGCCCACTCCTGTAATCCCAGCACTTTGGGAGGCCGAGGCGGGCAGATCACAAGGTCAGGAGATTGAGACCATCCTGGCTAACATGGTGAAACTCTGTCTCTACTAAAAATACAAAAAATTAGCCAGGTGTGGTGGCGGGCACCTGTAGTCCCAGCTACTGGGGAGGCTGAGGCCGGAGAATGGCGTGAACCCGGGATGTGGAGCTTGCAGTGGGCCGAGATTGTGCCACTGCACTCCAGCCTGGGCAACAGAGTGAGACTCTGTCTCAAAAAAAAAAAAAAAAAGAAAGAAAAGAAAAAAAAGTAGACTTGATATATATATATATGTGTGTGTGAGTGTGTGTGTGTATATATATATATATATATAGGCTGAAATTATGCAAACTAAAACACGTGAGAAAAATATTGGGGAAAAAAATTTTTAAACTGTGGGACAGTAGTAAACAGTCTAACACCATGTAATTTGGAGCCAAAAAGCAGAAAAGAGTAATTAATAAGACACTTGGACAGAAACTCAGTAAGGATACAAAGATCTGACAACAGTAAAAAAAAGAAGAAAATAGAATTAAGAACAGATAGGGCTCATAGAAACAAACCGCAACAAAGAGACTTAAATACTGTAATATCAATAATAACATTAAACATACGGCCTGGTGCAGCGGCTCACTCATGCCTGTAAACCCAGAAATTTGGGAGGCTGAGGCAGATAGATCACTTGTGGCCAGAAGTTTGAGACCAGCTTGGGCAACATACTAAGCCCCTGAAACTAAAAGAAAAATTTAAAAAGTAGCTGGGCATTGTAACATGGACCTGTTGTCTTAGCTTCTTGGGAGGCTGAGGTGAGAGGATTGTTTGAGAAGTTTGAGGCTGTGGTGAGTTATGATCGTGCCACTGTACTCTGGCTTGGGCAACAGAGTGAGACCCTGTCTCAAAAAAATAATAAATAAATAAAAATGTTTTACCATCCCAATTAAAATCAGAGTTTGCCAGATTGAATAAAACAGTATATCCCAATTAATTAATTAATTAATTAATTAAAATGGTTTACCATCCCAACTAAAATCAGAGTTTGCTGCATATAAAAGAATTCACTTTGGAGTAGAATGGTTGACATCAGATAAAATGGAGGAGCAAGAAATTTACAACTTTACTCCTTTATATAAGTAATGGAAACACTGACCAAATGATTGGAATCATCTTTTTTTCTTTTTTTGAAATCTGGATATTAACCAAAGGTTTGCCATAAGCTAGGGAGTGCTTATTCAAGGAAAACAGCTGAATGTCAGTAAACACAGTGAGCTGTGCAGTGTTTTAACTTAACCTACTTTTGTCCTCTATTCCCTAGTTCGGCAGTAGCTGTGAAAATAAGAGCTCACATTTCCAATACTAGAGGGAGCAGACAGATCTCATTTGCAAATGTTTGTAAGCATTTTTTTGACCAGTTTAGTCACCCCTTGGAAGGCCAGCTCAAATTCTTAACAATATTTCGCCTTGCTTAGAACCAGGTCAGTGCTAAAGCTGCTTCCCAGGGTATTTGTCAAACACGTTTACAGAGTAATGTTTTAGTCACTGCTTCCAGAAATAACAGATAACAATTGAGACAACTAAAGGACTAACAAGATATTCCCAACACACAGAGAGAACTCCTCAGCAAAGACTAGAAGAGTTTTTGATTCCAAGTGTTTAAGGAAATCCTGTCCAAACATTAGCTGATCACTAAGCTAATGGAACAGAGACTTCAGTGACTAGCACAGCAAAGAATACAGACTTTACAGAATTAGTTCAGAAGAGTCAATAAACAAACAAGCAAAAACAGCTATATGGACCAACAACAATAGTGAAGCAACAAGCATGTGTCTCATTCCCAGAGCGGCCACAATATAATATTTTAAATTTTCAGTTTTCAAGAGAAAAGAAGTGTGCAAAATAACAAGAAATATGTCCCATATACAGACGAGTAAAAGCCATCAATAAAAACTATATTTGAGGAAGCCCAGATATAGGAATTTCCAGAAAAATACTTTAAAACGGCTATTTTAAATATGTCCAAAAAGCTAAAGAAAGTCATCTCTAAAGGAATAAAAGTATGTGAATCATATCTCACCAAATAGGGAATAACAATAAAGATATAGAAATAGTTTAAGTGAACTAAATATAAAGGTTAAACCTTTGAAGTACAATAACTGAAATTAAAAATTCAATAAGGGGTTCAATGGTAGATTTGAGCAGGCGGAAGAAAGAATCAGCAAACTGAAGATAGGACAAACAAGATTATTCAGTCTGAGAGAGAAAATGTAATGAAGAAAATGAACAGAGCCTCAGAGAGTTTGATGGGATACCATTAAGCATATCAACATGCACATAAAGAGAATCCCAGAAGGAAAGGAGAGAGAAAGAGGAAAAAAATATTTACAGAAATTACCCAAACTTTCCATATTTGATGGAAAATATTAACATTGCCTGCACATCTGGCAAACCTAAACCAGCAGCACACAGAAAGAATTTTACACTATTACCAAATGGGACTTATCACAGAAATGCATACTTGTTTCACCATAGAAAATTCATCAGTTTTAAATACATGTTAATAAATAAAGGAAAAATATTTCAATAGATGCAAAAAAATTTGACCAGATTCGATATGTATTCATATCAAATACACTCAACAAACTAAGATTAGAAGGTAACTTCCTCAATCTGATAAAGGGCATCTGCAAAAAAACCTCACAGATAACATTACAGGTAATGGTGAAATATGGAAATCTTTTCAGCTAAGATCAAGAACAAGACAGATGTCTGCTGTTGCCCCTTCTATTCAGTATTGTACCACCTGTTCTAGCCAAGTCCAGATTAGAAAGGAAGAAGCAAAAGTATTTGTAGATGACATGACCATAAGGAATACACACACACACACACACACATATGCACACACACACATACACACCCCTCACATAAAACTATTAATATTAAAGCTAATAAAAGATTTCAGCAAATTTGCAAGATTCAAGATCAACATCCAGAATTAGTTGCATTCCCCTATATGAGCACTGAACAATGTGAAAATAAAATTAAGAAAACAAGTCCATTTATAATAGCATCAAAGGGAATAAAATCCTTAAGAATAAATTAACCAAAAAAAAAGACTTATATACCAAGAGCTATGAAACATTATTTAAATAAATTAAATATCTAAATAAATGAAAAGATGTTCCACATTTATGGTTTGGAAAATGATATTGTTAAAGGCACTGTATTTCCCAAGTTGATCTAGAGATTTAATACAATCCCTAACAAAGTTCTAACTTCTTTTTCTTTTGCAGATATGGATGAGCTAATTCTAAAATTAATTTGAAAATCCAGCAAACCCTGAATAGCCAAAATAATATTGAGAAAAAAGAGCAAATTTGGAAGAGTCCTACATTTCAATTTTAAAACTTACTATAAAGCTACAGCAGTTAAGGCAGTATAATACTGCCATAAGGAAGAGAATAGAGAACGTAGAAATAAATTCTCACATCTGTGGTCAATTGATTTTCAATAAAGTTTCCAAGACCATTCAGTGTGGAAGGAATAGTCTTATGACTGGATCAATTACACATATACATGCAAATTAAACACATTTTTTCAAAGATACCTGATATGCTTTGGCTATTTCCCGACCCAAATCTCTCCTTGAATTGTTGCTCCCACAATTCCCACAAGTTATGGGAGAAACCCTGTGAGAGATAATTGAATCATGGAGGTGGTTTTCCTCATACTGTTCTCATGGTAGTGAATAAGTCTCATGAGATCTGATGGTTTTATAAGAAGTTTCCCCTTTTGCTTGGCCCTCAGTCTTACTGCCACCAAGTAAGACATGGCTTTTGCCTTCCACCATGATCATGAGACCTCCCCAGCCACATGGAACTGTGAGTTCATTAAACCTCTTTTACTTTATGAAGATCCCAGTGTCAGATATGTCTTTATCAGCAGCATGAAAACAAACTAATACAATAAATTGGTACCAGATAATGGGGTGCTGCTTGTAAAGATACCTGAAAATGTGGAAGTGACTTTGGAACTGGGTAACAGGAAGAGGCTGGAACAGTTTTAAGGGCTCAGAAGAAGACTGGAAAATGTGGGAAACTTTGGAACTTCCTAGAGACTTGTTGAATGGCTTTGACCAAAACGCTGATTGTGATATGGACAATAAGGTCCAGGCTGAGGTGGTCTCAGATGCAGATGAGAAACTTATTGGGAACTAGAGTAAAGGTCACTCTTGCTATGCAAAGAGACTGGCAGCATTTTGCCCCTGCCCTAGAGATCTGTGGAACTTTGAAACTGAGCGTGATGATTTAGTGTATCTGGTGGAAGAAATTTCTAAGTGACAAAGCATTTGAGAGGAAGCAGAGCATAAAAGTTTGGAAAATTTGCAGCCTAAAAATGTGATAAAAAAGAAAATCCCATTTTCTGGGGGGAAATTCAAGCCAGCTACAGAAATTTGCATGAGCAACAAGGAGCCAAATGTTAATCACCAAGACAATGGGGAAAATGTCTCCAGGGCATGGCAGAGACCTTTGCAGCAGCCCCTCCCATCACAGGCCACAGGCCTAGTAGAAAATATGGTTGTGTGGGCTGGGCCCCGGGCCCTCCTGCTATATGCAGCCTAGGCATTTTTGCCCTGCATCCCACCTGCTGCAACCTTGGCTAACAGGGGTAAAGGTACAGCTCAGGCTGTGGCTGAAGTGGGTGCAAGCCTTAAGCCTTGACAGCTTCCATGTGGTGTTGAGCCTCTGAATGCATAGAAGTCAAGAATTGAGGTTTGGGAAACTCTGCCTAGATTTCAGAGGATGAAATCTCTGAATGGAAATGGCTGGATATCCAGGCATGGAAATGCCTGGATATCCAGGCCGAAGTTTGCTGCAGGGTCAAGGCCCTTATGGAGAACCTCTGCTAGGGCAATGCAGAAGGGAAATGCAGGATTGGAGCCCCCACACAGAGTCCCTATTGGGGCACGACCCAGTGGAGCTGTGAGAAGAGAGCCACTTTTCTCCAGACACCAGAATGGCAGATCCACTGACAGCTTGCACCATGCACCTGGAAAAGCCGCAGACACCCAATGCCAGCCTGTGAAAGCATCCAGGAGGGGGCTGTCGCCTGCATAGCCACAGGGGCGGAGCTACCCAAGGCCATGGGACCCCAGTTCTTGCATCAGTGTGACCTGGATATGAGGCATGTAATCAAAGGTGATCATTTTGGAGCTTTAAGATTTGACTGCTCTGCTGGATTTCTGACTTGCATGGGGCCTGTAGCCCCTTCATTTTGGTCAGTTTCTCACATTTGAAACAACCGTATTTACCCAATGCCTGTACCCCCATTGTATCTAGGAAGTAACAAACTTGCTTTTGATTTTACAGGCTCATAGGCAGAAGGGACTTGCCTGGTCTCAGATGAGACTTCGGACTGCGGACTTTTGAGTTAATGCTGAAATGCGTTAAAACTTTGGGGGATTATTGAGAAGGCATGATTGGTTTTGAAATGTGAGGATGTGAGATTTGGGAGAGAGGGACCAGCAATGGAATGATATGGTTTGGCTGTGTCCCCACCTAAATCTCATCTTGAATTATAGTTTTCATAATCCCCACATGTTGTGGGAGGGACCTGGTGAGAGATGATTGAATCATGGTGGCAGCTTCCCCCTTACTGTTCTCGTGGTAGTGACTAAGTCTCATGAGATCTGATGTTTTGATAAGGGATTTCCCCTTTTGCTTGGCTCTCATTCTTCCTGCCACCATGTAAAACGTGCCTTTCACCTTCTGCCATTATTGTGAGACCTCTCCTGCCAAGTGAAACTGTGAGTCCATTAAACCTTTTTTTCTCTATAAATTACCCAGTTTTGAGTACGTCTTTATCAGCAGTGTGAAAATGAACTAATACAATACCCAAAATGGAAAACATCTCAACCCATAGCTTGCACCATATAAAAACTTAACTCAAAATGAATGACCTAAATATACAAGCTAAAACTATAAACTCTTAGAATAAAACATAGGATATAATAAAAATACAAAAATAGCAATAATGAAACCTTTGTGACTTAGTTTAGACCATGATTTCTTAGAATTAATACAAATTCATGAATCAGAGAAAAAAATTGATTAATTTGAGTTCATCAAAATTAAAATTTTCTGCTCTTCGAAAAATAGTTAAAAAAATACAAGTTACACACTTCGTATACAGAATATGTAATGCATTTTTAAAATTCAACAATAACAATCCAATGTTTAAACATGGAGAAACATTTTGAGCAGATATTCCAACAAAGAAACTATCCTAATGGCAATAAGTACACAATAAAATGCACAATGCAATTAGTGATATGTAAATTAAAATCACTATAGGAAATCCCTTCACAACTCTTAGAATTAATTGGGGAAAAAAACCTGGCAATACCACATGATGGCATGGATGTTGAGGGTAACTGGAATGCTCATACATTACTGGTAGGAATGCAAAATGGCACAGCCAGGTTGAAAAAACAGTTTGGCAGTTTCTTATAATGTAAAAACATGTATATATATATATTCACTATAAAACCCAGTAATCACATTGCTAAGCACTTACCCAAAAGAAAGAACCAAAAACATATATCCACACAATAACCTGTATTTGAATATTCATAGCAGCAATATTTATGATCACCCAACACTGGAAACAGCTTCCTAGGTTCATCAAATTTTTAATGAGTAAGCAAAATGTTATACAGGAATATACAATGGAAGCCTACTCACCAATAAAAAGGAACAAATCCTTGATAAACACAAGATGAATGAATCTGTGATATTATACTGTGTGAATAAAAATCTCTCAAAATGTTACCTGATGTATGATTCGCATTAACGTATGAAACATTGTGTGAAATATAAAATTCTAGGAAAAGGTGAAAGTTTAGATGTGATCCAGGCGCTAGGGTTGCGGAAAATGATTCATTACACAGAGACACATATAAACTTTTTGAAGTGATGGAAATCCCCTATATATTGTCTGCATTGGTGATGACACAACTATATGCATTTTTTTTTTTTCAAATTGAATAGAACAGTATGCCTAAACTAGGTGACTCATATTGTATGTAAATTATGCTTCAGCAAACCTGACTAAAAATAAGCACCACTAAACAATTATTTTCACCACCACCACCGAAACCACAGTAGGTCCTGTGTTACAGGTAGATAGACATGAGCGTGGCAGGGGAGGGCTCTCCCCACCCACTGGAAACGTCGGGTGATGGTTCAGCAATTATTGCATTGCCTCTCTAAAAGTAATGCATTGGCAGCCAGCACCAAGGAGAGGCCATTTCCTGATGGTCCACACTTGTTAACATTAAAGTGTTAATTAAAGGTAGACACCGCCCCCCCCACCCCCCCCGAACACACACACACACACACCTCCCCGGAGTACCAACTTCCCGGGCACTCACATTAAGAGACAAAAAGGGTGATGTATGATCTTCCGGGTACACTCCACCAGAAAAAGGAAGAGAGCCTTAGAATGGCACTCGTGTAACTCCCTAAACACACTGTGGGTGCTTACTTCCCAAGGGTAAGGAGGGCTCTGTGCATGCGGGCAGCCCACCCTAAGCTAAGGGAAGAATCACGGAAAAGAGGAAAACCTCTCCTAAGATCGTGGTTAAACAGGGCACTTGACTTTCTCTCTCTTCTTTTTGAATCTCTTGCTCTTTTTTTTTTTTTTTTTTTTTTTTTTTTGAGACGGAGTCTCGCTCTGTCGCTCAGGCTGGAGTGCAGTAACCAATCTCGACTCACTGCAAGCTCCGCCTCCCGGGTTCATGCCATTCTCCCGCCTCAGCCTCCCGAGTAGCTGGGACTACAGGTGCCCGCCACCACGCCTAGCTAATTTTTTGTTGTTGTTGTATTTTTAGTAGAGACGGGGTTTCACCGTGTTAGCCAGGATGGTCTCGATCTCCTGACCTCGTGATCTGCCCGCCTAGGCCTCCCAAAGTGCTGGGATTACAGGCATGAGCCACCACGCCCGGCTCCCTTTTTTATCCTTTGGACGTTGGTGCCCACTTGGATCTCTTCCAAGCAAACTTTCCTTTCTTTCCTGTTCTAAAGTCTTTTTAATAAACTTCCATTCTTGCTCTGAAACTTGCCTCAGTCTCTTTTTCTGCTTTATGCCCCTCAGGGGAATTCTTTCTTCCGAGGAAGCAAGGGCTAAAGTTGCTGCAGACCCTCACGGACACACTGCAGGTCACTTGGGGTAACTCAGATTCCTGCCAACAGTAACACTTCTTTTGTATTCACCTGTTGTCAAAGTAAGACGTGCTTATTCAAATCTTCACGTTTTTGAGGTTTATGCTCAGGTCAAATAATTTTTTCGAGCTTCTCACCCATGTATCCAACTGCCTACATGTTATTTTACTTTATGTGTCCTATAAGTAATTCAAATTTATGATATTCAAAACAGAAATCATTCTCTCTGCCACCCCTTCCTGAAATGTTTCCCACCCTTTCTTTCTCATCTCATATCACAGAATCAGTCATTCAAACTGGGATTCTGGATACTAGGATTGTTTCCTTTTTCTCCCTTTCTCTGTATTTAGTCAGATCCAATCTGTACCTAATACATAGTAGACACTCAAAATATGTTTCTGAATGAATAAATAAAGAATTCTGTTCCTGGGAATAGAACAAATGTTTGAATGGTACTAAAGACAGCCTGTGCTTTCAGAAAAGCATCATGAAACATTAGCTCTGCGTTTAGGAGCAAAACCGTGCAATTGAGATCAGAGTGTGGGGGAAGGGGGTGAAAGTTACTCTGCTGCTGAGATGCACGAGTTAAATACTATTAGAGAAATAAGAATAAATTGGTTGAGGCAAAAGTGTCATAAACTCTTCCGTGTTTATCTCCTTAGGTTTTATGCTCTGCATCCTAGGTCTCATTTATAATTCTTATATCTGTCTCTACTTATGAATTCATAACTGCTTTGTTCTCTCAAAGGCACTCCATTTCTCTACATTTTATGCCTGGCTTTGCTAAATCAATTAAGTTCAATTGAATTTAGCTAAATAAGTCACAAAACTAAACGCACAAGACCACATTAACAAAGACATACTGCTGCATTCACTCTCAATGAATATTTAGTAGTATCCATATTTCCTCAGTCTGAAGGCTGACCTGATTTATTATCTAAGTCCGTAAATAGAATAAAATTGATTAGTCTTAAAATAATAGCCACTATTATCTAAAGGGAAGAAAAATGTAGTAAACCGAAGAGTGGTATTCATGAGTCTGTCCCAGTCACTTGAAAATAAAATTTCAATAGGTGTCCAAGCAGGATGTGACAAGCCTTCCCTGCCTTCCCTCCCCTGTCCCTGTTTCAGCAGAGATCAGTCTGCACTTTGAAGCTGCAAATGGCATGTGAGTTGTTTTCACAAACCCATGGTGGATAATGGCTAATGGGTAGTACTGTGGTAACAAAGCACTAAGTTTTGAACAAAATAGCTGTGGGACTTGAGGATATTTTAGTGCTGCTTTTGCTTCACAAATGCACCAAGTTTCCCAGAAGAACTGGCCAATAAAACTGCCAGAACAGGGAAGGTCAAAGCACAAAAGAACTAATAGGATCTCAAGGGAAGAGTGGTACAGCTGGTGGTTATTACCACTCATGCCTAGACCAGGACGTCTGTTAAAAAAACAGAACTCTTTGCAGCAGGCAGAATAAATAAACTTACTCTACTCCATGTTGATGCTTCTTTCAGATGAGCAAGATTGCATTTTCCATTTTTTAAATTAATGTATTTTTACTGATACATATTAGATGTATATATTTTCAGGGTACATGTCATAATTTTATAATTCATATAACCAAATTGGGGTAGTTGTGATGTCCATCACCTTAAACATTTATCTTTCCTTTCCACTAGGAACGTTCAAATTATTCTTTTCTAGCTATTTTGAAATGCACAATTGGTTAATGTTCGCTATAGTCACTACTGATCTATGGGACACCAGGTCTTATTTCTTTTAAGTGTATATTTGTACTCCTTAAGGCTGCACCATTTTCTTCCTTTAGACTGAATTAAAATAGCCATCCTTTCAAACTTTTCTAAACGTTCCCTCAGGGGAGGGCATCTGTAATTTGGGTCATTAATGGCTAAAAAAATCCAAATTAATAAACATTAGATAATGCAGCGGACAATTTAAACTAATTTAAATTATCAGATTATTATTTTATTACAGGCTATGGTCTATATTCATAGATTTCCATGGACAGTTAATAATAATATATTTTAGGGACCTCTTTCTATAGGTTAGATTTTGCATGGATTAATTAATCTTTTCCTTTGGCTATGTATTATTACTTTTTCTTATTTAAAAAAAAAATAAGATACTACTAGCTACTGTGTCTCACACCTGTAGTCCCAGTGCTTTAGGAGGCCAAGATGGGAGCATCACTTGAGGCCAGGAGTTCAAGACCAGCCTAGGCAATATAGCAAGAAACCTGTCTCTATAGAAAACATAAGTAAATAAGATACTAAGAAAGATCTCTAAGAGAGAAAGAATAAAATCTGCCAAGTAAAGTGATATAATTTCTTATTACTTAAAGCTTTTTCTAAAAAAAATACACTGATTTTATTAATCAGCCATCATCATTGTACACATATAAAATAGAAATATAATTCAAATTAATTAAAGTATTACTAAAATGCATTACTATTCAAAATCTAATTGTTAATTACTTTTCTGTCCAGGTCTGTCACGTGAGTTGACACTATCGTCTTCTCTGCCAATAAGAGTTTTGGATGTAGCATTTATGAAAATGCATTATGATATAACCAAAAGCCAGTAATGGTGAGCTCTTAAGATAGCTTCATCAAAATCCCACTTTGGGATTATTGCTCAACTGCTTGATTCATAACCGCCACCCCGCCCCCATGCCTTCCACTGTAAATTCTGAAAATAAAAAGAAAATTCCAGTGTCGTGATTTAGATTTTCTTTAATGCCTCTGCCATCCACATCACAAACTTTGAAATTGGATATTTATTATTTTTAAAAAATTTATAGGCAGTGACAACTATGCCATTATTACTCTCCAGCTGACATCAATTTGAAGACAGTATCAATTATAACATGCATCCAAGCTGGGCGAGGTGGCTCATGCCTGTAATCCCAGCACTTTGGGAGGCCAAGGTGGGTGGATCACCTGGGGTTGGGAGTTTGAGACCAACCTAACCAACATGGAGAAACCCTGTCTCTATTAAAAATACAAAGTTAGCTGGGCATGGTGGTGTGTGCCTGTAATCCATGCTGCTTGGGAGGCTGAGGCAGGAGAATCGCTTGAACCCAGGAGGAGGAAGTTGCAGTGAGCCGAGATTGTGCCATTACACTCCAGCCTGGGTAACAAGAGCAAAACTCCAACTCAAAAAAAAAAAAAAAAAGTTCTATCCTTATATCAGATGTTATGTTTAGTGTACACATACGTTAATGCCTAGAGATGTGTAGTTAGTGAAATGGTCAAGTCAGGGTTCAAAAAGAGGCCATCAAGCCCAAGCCCAAGCCCAAGATTAGAGCTATCTTTACACTTGCATATTCAATATTCTGGGTGGGGGGAGGGGAATGGGAAATTTAAATAGAATTGGCCTCCATCTCCTTTCCCAGAATAATTTCTTCTACACTTCTTAAATGCTATCCTACTACCATCAGGTACAGAGCACCAGAGCATTCCAGCCATGTGAGATTTCCTGTTTTCAACTCACAAGTTCTTTCTTGCTTCAGGTACAATTGCCTTAGACAGGGTATTGCTTGCTGTAATAACAAATCTTTAAAATAAAATAGCTTCCAAAAGAGTTTCATAGAATGATCTTGGTTGGAATTCTATAAAAGTCTTCAGGAGTCACAGATGATGAAACAAATCTACAACTGATGGTTTCCAAGGCTGTTTTTATCTTATAAATCAGAACAATGGGTGATTCCCAGTCACAACACTTATGGAATTAATTATTAGGCTGGTGCAAAAGTAACTGCGCTTGTTGTCATTAAAAGCAACGGCAAAAAACTTTGCACACTTATCCTGAATAAAATACAAAAATGTTATTCTTGGTGAATCAACTCTCTATAGAAGTAAAAAATAGCCCCTCGTCTCCACTATAATTAGCATGTTGAAAGCATTTGCCTTTCAATGAATAATTCCTGCTGATCCAGTTAAACCAAAGTAAAATTAGGAATCAATTGCTACTTTCATTTTTATTCAAGAACATGTCCTCTTAGAAGACAGAAAGGGTTATTTCATTTTTAGTAGATCGGTGAAGATGAAAATGATGGCAATATATGAATGCGTACCTAATTGAAATGATTTAATGAAAAAAGAAAGATTTCTAAAGATATGAAAGACATCTTCATTCTAATGTTTATTGCAACATTATTCACAATAGCAAAGACATGGGAGCAACCTAAATGTCCATCGACAAATAAATGAATAAAGAAATGTTATATATATACTCAATGGAATATTATTCAGTCTTTAAAACGAAGGAAAGTTTGGGAGGCCGAGGTGGGCGAATTGCCTGAGGTCAGGAGTTAGAGACCAGCCTGGCCAACACGGCGAAACCTCATCTCTACTAAAAATACAAAAAACATTAGCTGGACCCGGCGGTGTGTGCCTGTAGTCCCAGCTACTTGGGAGGCTGAGGCAGGAGAATTGCTTGAACCCAGGAGGCAGAGGTTGCATTGAGCTGAGATCCCACCATTGCACTCCAGCCTGGGCGACAGAGCCAGACTCCGTCTCAAAAAAGAAAAAAAAAAAGGAAATTCTGTCAGCTGCGACAACATGGATGAACCTAAAGGACAGGATGCTAAATTAAATAAGCCTTACACAGAATAACAAATACTATATGATACCAATTATAAGAGGAATGTAAAATAGTAGAGTGTCAGTTTCCAGGGACATGGGAAGGGGGAAATGGGGAAGCATCAATTAAGCAGCATACTGTTTCAGTTATACAAGATGAATAAGTCCTAAATCTACTGTACATTATAGTGCCATAGTTAATAGTATTATATTGTATAACTAAAAATTTGCTAAGGTGATAGGCTTTTTAAAAGTGTTCCTATTACACATACACAAATAATAAAGAGTGTAGTAGGAAAAAAATGACATCAAAGAGTATGCCATTCAAGGATATCATAGATCATATAAAAGATATCATATATCATACAAGACCACGTAGATGACAGATGGAAAGATGGGGATTCCCAATGTAGTGATCTCACCCCAAATCAATGAACACTTCTAAAGTTTCTATATAAAAACAGGTTTTCAGGGGATACTCAGGATTGTATACAATTATGTTCTTCAGGGTCTGACAACAGATAAAAATGCTATCTAATAATAATAAAAACAACAGAAATCTATGCATTTTAGAGTACATTCACATATAACATCTCACCCTGGATTCACACCACAATTTTTTTTTTTATGTTAGGACAAGTGTTATTTTTATGATTTTACAAATAAGGCAGCTCTGGCTCAAGTCAAACCATGACTGACAAGTTCAAGATTCAACTCCAAGGTTTTCCCCGACATCATTTCTATCATTACTTCTTAGAGGAGTAAGTCATGGGTGAAGTCATTCATTTGCTTCTGGGAGCCAGCTGTGAAAAAACTGCATGCATCACGAATCGTCTAATTCCTGAAGCCAATAATACCTGAAGTCATTTTATAAAGTTTACTCACCCAGATGTTAACTGCAGTATATGCACCTTGTTTCACGATGGTCCCTGGTAAAGTAATCTGCAGTATACAGCCATGGTCCCCCAAAACTTGGAATTAGGCCTTGCTTCTTTTCCTGGCTTTAATGGCCTTTTGACTATTTTTCTCTGGCATTGTTTCACATTTACTTCAGTTCTACTCTGTATTCCAAACAAAAAATGTTCTCCCTAATCCCTCTGTTTCTTTGTTGGAAATTTAATGCTTCTATGTTTTCAAGACACAGAGGTAGCATAAAAGCTTAAAACCTCATATTGGTCCATACCTCTTTAGGAAAGTATCATGCCTCTATAAAATTGACCTATTCTGATCCTTCTGACTATTCTTCAAATGAAAGAGGCTGCCATATCATGAACTTTTTCATTGAAAAACTTGGCTTGGTTTAAATGCCCCCTTTCAGTAATTTTGTGGTAAAATCAATTGAATTGTCCAAAAATGACCACAGGAGCTCACTCCAGATTTCTTGGACAAAGAGCCAATTAAGATAGTTGGGAATAACACTCCAGTCTCACCCTATTCTCTCATCAGAAGGAACTACACCCAAATCTCAGCTTCCCACGTAAGAAGTCGCTGCCTTTCCTTAACAAGGGAAATTATAACATCTCATGGGCCCCAAGCCCTCAAGGAGTGTGTGGCTGGTATTCCCAAACAACTCCTATCAATGGCTGGCATCAAAATTCCAGACTGCCTGAGACCAGGTTCCCTTTGTTTTCCCCGTGTACAAGATAACTTTCTCACATTTGCTTCATAAAATGAAAGTTAAAGGGAAGGCGATGTCTCTCCCCTAGAACATAAAATGCCCTGCGGGCCCATGAGCATCCCAGGCCCTGACAAGCCTCTCTGTCGAGGGACCAGGAAAATCTGGGGTTTCTCTTTCTTTGCTGACCTGGCCTTGCAAATAGGACTTCACGGAATTCATCCAGAATCCTACCCACATGAGAAAGTTGACAGACCCAGAAGAAACCTATTTTGCACAACACAATGGTTTGCAGGCTCTTACTTCTGATAGCTAAATGATCATGTAACATAGCCAGGCACAGTGAGTGATGCAGAAGCAGTACGCACTAAATGTTATGGCTTTCACCTTCTAACCAGTATATTGTTATCAAAATAAAAATAAAACTAGCAAATCTCACCATTTCTCCCTAAGCTACCAATTCCTTTTATTTACCTAGCTTCTCTAGAATAGTGGCTTAATTAATCAGAAATAATTACCTTTACTTAAGCAGATCATACAGATGTTTTTGAATACTTCCTTCTTCAAATCCTATAGCACTCTGTTACTTTTTTTTTTTTTGAGATGGAGTCTCGCTGTGTTGCCCAGGCTGGAGTGCAGTAGCGCTATCTCGGCTCACTGCAAGCTCCGCCTCCCGGGTTCACGCCATTCTCCTGCCTCAGCCTCCCCAGTAGCTGGGACTACAGGCGCCGGCCACCACGCCCGGCTAATTTTTTTTTTGCATTTTTAGTAGAGACGGGGTTTCACTGTGTTAGCCAGGATGGTCTTGATCTCCTGACCTCTTGATCCGCCCGCCTCGGCCTCCCAAAGTGCGGGGATTACAGGCATGAGCCACTTATTGGGACATTTAAAACACTCATTGGGAAACATTTCATGTAAGTGCTATTTATAAAAAATTTATGCCATTATTTCTATCCAAAGTAGATGCTTCCTATCACTAGAGAATACATATTTCAACTTGTCATAATTATTACTATTACTATAATAACAATTTAATTTTGTAAATTTATACATTTTAGTGCTTAGATGCTTTTTGTTGTATTTTCTATGTTATATCCTGATTTCTGAAAAAGAATATTACCCAAAATACTAAAAATAGAGAGCTAGAACTGAATTTACACTTTTATAACACATTAATGATACTGTATTTTTGTACTCTTAAATTCATAATAAATTTTTACTTCATTTTTAATATGTAGTTGATTTTTATATGCATTTTGAAATTGTCTAACTACAAAAACAGGAAAATATAACAGTGGTTATCTCTTAGTAGTGGAATAATAGGTGACTGTTTTATTGATAGCCTGTAGTTTTAAATTATTTTAAATAACTATTTATCATTTAAGAACATTAAAAATGATTTAAAAATCCAAAGCTGGCATCTGGACAGTTTTGAAAAAGATAAAGGCTTTTTCACCAGTGATTATCAAACAATTTATACGAAAATAATGTCTTGACTCAGGGGCTCTGGGAGGAAAGTAACACAGAATATTTAAAAAGTAGGACACACCAGATAACTTAACTTTTTTTTTCTTTTTTCCTTAAATCTTAACCGAGAGGAGTCAACCACTTTAACTCCCAGGGTTTTAATTTTCTTATTTAGGTACTCACCAAGTACATTCACTACTTTATCACTTTTTAATATCTGAATAATAAAATTGCGATGTTCTTTTTACTTGAAAGAACTACTCTCTTATTACCCATGATTGCATCTAGGTCTTTGCAAAGTAGCACGTATATAACTATAACTCATTGTTTCCTATGTACCAGGAAATAGTGTTTCTACTTGTCAAAAGTACCAAGAAGTTTTGCTTTAATTAGCCTAATTTTAAGGCTAATTAAGATAGGTGTCATTACAATAATTTGCCCAAGGTCACCTACAAGTGAGCAAAAGAATTAAAATTCAGATCTTGTTCTTTCTCCAGGGTCACCACCTGCCAGCTCCAGAGAGTTATCCTTCACCCAGCAGCCTAAAGGACAGGCCACCCCCATTCCATCAAACACGACTGCCCTGTGCTCTGACTGTAGAATTGCTGTAAATCCCCTCTCAATATGCCAGGTTGCCTCCTAATTGCAGACAGGCAAATGTGGTAAATGGTCTTGCCTTAGAGCACACTGCTAAGTGCCCAAGTGAGCATAGACTTACCTGCTCCTCCTGTGAATTCATCAATGGACAGCTGCATTATTGTTGCTATGAGAGAGGAAGCCACTGATTTAAGGTTGAATTTGCCATTACTGTCTTTCTGACTGACTCAGAAAAATAACATAAAAATAAGAAAGCTGTTTTGTTTGTGAATTCATTTTTGAACAATTTTCTTTTAGGAAAGCCACAATCAATAAAAGTTCTAACATTCGTATTTCCAGCTACTAGCAGGTAGTAAGGTTGCTTAATCTCTGCTGACTGTGCTGTGTGAGAGGCTACGTTCCCTGAGTTCAAACTATCCTGGCAATTTAGCATAATGCTAAGGCTACAGGTCTAGACCCCAGGGAAATTTGCTTTTACTTTGATAAACTGAGATTTCTCAATACTCCTGTAACAGCTGAGTGACTTCCCTCGTTCTATAGAGAAAGTGCCCTTCTTTAATTTCTTCAGGGGATTTTCCCATTGGGTTAAATAAGAGCCTACTATCTCCTTCAGATAACACCATGTAACTGGCAGTGGGGGAAGTGGGGCCAGAGAAGAAAAGTAAATGGCATTTTTGGCATCAAATAGAGCCTCCAGTAAAAATACTAACCACTTTTTGCTTAAGTATTTACAGAAAAAGACCATTGTTTCAGGAAATTACTTGTGTTGAAAAATGAAAAAAATCTGTGTATAGCAGCTTAATACTGCTGTTACTGTTTACTGAACTAATGTATTTTTGTTCCAGAATTTTACTTCTAAAGAATATACTCTAAATATTGCCATCTTTTCTATTCTGACTAATGTGCTGCATTGTACATAATGAAATCACATTGGACTAAGAATTAGTAACATTAACAAATTCTAAGATGTTTCAGTACCTCTTATTGATCCTTTTTATATTAAAAGTGATTTTTTTTCATTACAGAGGATTGTAGAAATTATATAAACAGTAATATCAGTAAAATGAGTTTAAAATATTATTTGAAAAAACTACAACTTTCCTCACAACTAGTTACCTCCACTGAAGAGAATTTATTCATACTTCCTGTGGCAATGTGTTCTCTAGGCTCCCAACAGGATAAAGAATCTAGAACAAATATATTTTTTAAAGTGGCAGAAAGATATACCCACCTTGAGCATTCATCACAATGTTACATTCCATGGGAAAAAAACAAAAGGGATTACACTAAATTTTAATACACCTGATACCAAGCAACTTCAACCATGCTAAACAAATGTAGGTAGGGGATGGGGCTGTCTGGTATTGGCAAAGACAAGTGAGCAAAATATCTCACCTTACAGAAACCCTTATTAACCGGTATTGGTGTCTTCCTAACTTAGATGACTCTTTCTCTAATGTGTGTTTGTCACATGACTTTCCTTACCCAGTGGGTTATCCTAAACTTCAGTACAATGCACTGTCCAGCTCATCTCAATATTTCCAACAACAAAAGTTAAAAATGTAAGACCATGATTTTTTCTGTTGTTCTCTATTTCACAAGTAGTCTACTTGGAAAGGGTCAAAACATATCTGGATCAGTTTGCTTCTAATCTGCCCACTTAGCTCAATAAAGTGCTCTGCATTTTTGCCAGATCGAACTTTGGAAACAAAAATGGCTCTTACCAAAGTCTAAAATGGAGATTTTAACTAACATCAGGAGTTGCTCCAAGCAGACTCTCATATTTAGATGTATCCAGGAGGCCGGGTGTGGTGGCTCACACCTGTAATCCCAGCAATTCCAGCACTTTGGGAGGCCGAGGCAGGTGAATCATCTGAGGTCAGGAGTTCAAGACCAACCTGATCAACATGGTGAAACCCCATCTCTACTAAAAACACAAAAATTAGCTAGGCTTGGTGGTGGGAGGCCTGTAATCCAAACTACTCAGGAGACTGAAGCAGGAGATTTGCTTGAACTCTGGAAACGGAGGTTGTAGTGAGCCAAGATCACGCCATTGCACCCCAGCCTGGGCGACAAGAACAAGACTCTGTCTCAATTAAAAAAATGATGAAATAGACGTATCCAGGAAAAATTCAGGCCTTTTTTGTGCTCCCCAAATCCCAATAGTTTAAGTTGACTTCTGAAATCTCTTACACGGCTCTACTCTTGTCCCATAGCCCTATTAGACTATCGCTAAAGAAAAAAAAATCAATGACATCTAAAGCATGGTTAGACTAACTTTTTTCAAGACCATCACAATAGATACAGGGACTATGGCAATAGGGTCTTGCAGTGGGGAGTGAGATTGGGCTTCACTCCAAATATAGGAAGGGAAAATAAAAATTTATGGACAAAGAGAAGGGTAGGGGTCAGTGGATGGAAAATTACTAAGAAATGTCAGGGTTAAGGGGATTCTGATTCAGCTGACCTAACAGGATTCTTGCTGAAGACAGGCCCAACATGATTAGACATCACCTCAGGGAAGGTGGAAAATGAGGAGCCCAACTAGATATTGAGCGTGATTTGATATTAAGTGTGCAGGGATCTTGCTAAACTGACTTAGCAGGATTCTTGCTAAAAGTGAATTTTAGAAGAAAGCAAACCTAGGTGAATACTCAGAGCTTGACTAAAGTTTGGTAAAGGAAGAACCTATGTCACTGCACAAGTCAGTGAGTATCCAGCTTCTTCCTACCTGGTAGGCACTTTTAAATTTCACTATAAACATGTGCAACTTGAAGTTACAGAAAGGATAGAGGTGCAGCAATAGCTACCACTGTCTTCAAAGAAATAGTACCCTCTGTCCCAAACCTCATTTTTGGTTGTATATACTGGCTAAAAGTGGTTGGTGGATGAGAGTCAGAGAACCTGCTTTTAGCCACTGTTCAGCAAGTCCTGCTATTGATGCTTAAAGAAACTCTCTTGAGAATGTCATTGATTGTCCCTAGCTTTGGAACTTCAGCCAATATTCTGAGTTATTATGAAAAATTTGTCATTTTTTTTACTTGAGAGAAAGACTGAAGCTATTCAAAAAATGAACTGGTTCTTAAAAATATATTAGGAAGTTTGAAAATGCACCTATGCAGAAGGCTTTATGCCTCACATTTCAGAGCGAAAAAAATCAGAGTGTTTAGGCACAATCTCTTCCCTCAAAGACAAGACAGTTTAAAACTAACAGGAGTGCTAATAGCAGGAATGAAGGAGACACAGAAAGTCAAAGGAAGCAAAGCAATCTTTTCATTGATCTATGTATAAAATCGTGATTGAATCCCTAAAGTAAGAAACAAGATTGACATGGGTATAGAGCTTACTGGTAAAATGCAATTCATACCCTTCATATATATATATATATATATATATATATATATATATATATATATATATATATATACACCCTTCATATATATGTATATATATACCTTCATATATATATATAGCTTCATATATATATATACCTTCATATATATATACCTTCTATATATATATCTTCATATATATATATACACCTTCATATATATATGTATGTACACACACACACATATATTTGAAGGGTATGAATATATATATATATGAAGGGTATGAATGTGTATATATATATATGTGCACACACACACAATATTTTTGCATCAGATTCCACCTCAGAGACAAGAGTCTACAATTGTTCACATCTGTAAAAAAGCTGCAAATTCAGTCATAAGGCAAAATTGAAAAAGTAAAACCCGCTTAATGGTGAAGTGAGATTGGGGGTAGAGAAGAAAGAGAAGTCAGTTGAAACTGAGATATAAGAACATTTGTATGAAGTCAGAACTAAGAATACAGGGAGAAAAAAACAAAAGATAGAATTTTCTTAAGTGATGAGACAGTTATCATATCTCAAAGATAATTTAACACAACGGTTCTTTAGATTTGGATTTTTCACTTTGGTAACATTAAGCACTATTCACTGCCTGCCAAAGAAAGAAAAGCAAGTTGACTATTCCTTCAGAAAAAAAAGTGTCTACTAAAAAGAATGAAAATAATACTAAAATGCATACTGTGCCCAGATAAATAAGAAGACTTATCAAAGGAGTATTTTGAAGAAAGTTATTTTGGGTCCTGGGATTTATTTTAAAAATCTAAGCCTTTCAACAAACTGCTTTTCCTAAAATTCAGATTTTTTTTTTAAATGTGATACAGGTTAGAAATTGTAGAAAATCTTTCTCTGTCTCTCTCTCTCTCCATCCACATTTATTCCAAAATGTTGTCCATGTTTATCTCTACATCTGGGTCTCTGAAAATTCTGGACTCTATGTTACCGGAATGAGATATTTAGAACAGCTGAAAAGATAAAAATTAACACATTTTATATAATAACATGAAAGGATAGTCCCTTCATTCATGAATTCATGTATTGAGAGTCGATTGTGAGCTGGATATATGTGAGGTACTGAGAATTCAGTGGTAAATAAAACCAGATTTTTTCCATCCCCATGGAACCCAGGATTTAGTAAATAAAACAATATTCAGATAATCACACAGAAAAAAATACAAAATTACAAGCTATAGTATCACTAGAAAAGAGAGATGAATTATGCCAGTAGAGTCTTAATAGTAGGATTTGACTTGGTCATAGCCGCCATGGAAGACATCACAGAAGAAGCAACAACTGAGCTAAGAAATAAAGAAAGAATAAATATGAACTAGAGGGAAAGTCGTTCTAGTGTAAGATGTGCTGGGGTAAAGGTCCTGTCTCAGAAGACACATAGAGTGTTTGAGGAACTGAACGCCAACAGGAAGGTGGGAAATATTTGACTGAGGTTGATGACATCATTAGATGCTTGTTTCAAAATGAACAATCTGTTTTGTGATGTGTGGACAATTGATTTTATTGGGATAATACTAGATGGAAAGTTATTGTTTAGGAAGGTATTGCAATATACCAGGTGAAGAAGATGTTAATAGCAGAGAAAGAAAGATAACTGGAGATACAATTCAGATGTAAAATTGACAGAACTTAATAAAGAGTTTACTATTGAGAAATCTGAGAAAGGAAAATGTCAAAGAAATCATCTAGCATTCCAGCTTGCTTTTTTAAAAAAATTGACAGTGTTACATTAAAGTAAGTTCATATTGTGAATAAAAGGGACAATCATAATTTCAAGTTAAAACATGTTGAATTTGAGCTACTTTTGCTCAAACCAAGCAAGGATTTCATACATAATTGACATGCAGATTACAAAATGAGAGTAGAGATCAGGTGCAGTGATTTTTTTTAAAAAAAGGGTCTCATGGATACAGGCAAGAGTTTAATTTCTCAGTATTAATGCTATAACTTAATCAATAAAAACTATGGAAGATTTAGATTTTTGAGAAGGACTACAAAAAACATTTTTTGTTTACGCTCTATTTCCCTAAACAGAAACAGAATCTACTTTCTACCACAATCCCCCCAGTTCAATGGCAAAAAAATGTGATAGAGCCAAATGAAATGGAATGGAATGGACTGAGAGAAATAAATAAAGAAGAAGCATTTCCTATTGCAAAAACTGAGTAGAAAGGTTTGAGATAATCAAGAAAAAGGAAAAAGATCATAGATAAGGGACTTCTTTATATCTATATTGGGTTGCCTGTAGATATGGATGGATAGGATTTTTAAAATAGAATGATTTCTGTACTTTAAGTCAGAGCAAGAAAGGAGGATAGTTTGATCATCTAATGAGATCTATAGACTATACTTTGCTTTCTTCTAAACTTTAAGGATCAATCTTTAGGGCAAGAATCTATAGGAAAATTGATCTGAAATGTGGTATGTAAATTTAAACTTGAACTGAAGCATACTATAGATCTGAGTTTGATTCAAAGCTCATTATAGAATTAAGTCAGTTAGCAGGCCAGGACATCAACAAAACTGTTACTTATATAATGTCAAAGCAGAAAAGGCCAAAGTAATACTGGTCCCTGGAGTAACTGTCTTTGGAGATGGATATCAATGGAGGACAGTGATTGCAACTATAGAGCTTTGTTGATTGGTGGGCCATATTCCGAAGATATCATTGAACAAAAGTGAATCTTTTGCTTTGTCATGTGATTTTATCAAATAAAGCCCTGGAGGAGACACCCAGGGCAAGGCAGCTAATAGACAATGGTTCACATGCATGTATTGTCCAGAACATAACTATTAAAAAGAATACAGTTGCCTCTGCAGAAGGAAGGATGATTCTGAGCAATATTGTGAAGTTGTGGGAAGGACTCAGAGCAACAGATATGGCACAGAAGTGCCAGGTTTCTGGACTGATATCCTGGAAAAAAAGATTGATCAAGTGAAGCAGCTTCACATGGGTCTCCAATATTGACCCCCAGTTTAGTTGTGATTCACTAGGGGAACCCACAGGGCTTAGCATTTAGTCACACTCATGGCAATAATTTATTACAGCAAAAGAATGAAGCAAAATTAGCAAAGGGAAGATGTGCACAGAGCCTATTATTGGCCAAATATTTGTACTTCCCCAAAATCTGTATTTTAAAGTTGTAACCCTCAATGGGATGGTATTTGGAAATGAGTCTTCTGAGAGGTAATCAGGATTTGATGAGGTTGTGAGGATGGGGCCCTGGTCTGGTGAGATTAGTGCCCTTAAAATAAGAAATACCAAAGGGTGCTTTCTTGCTCTTTCTCTCTTTCTCTCTCTTTCTCTCTCTCTCTTTCTCTCTCTCGCTCTCACTCTCACTCTCTCTCCTTCTATCTCTGCCACATGAGGATATATCAATAAGGTGGCCATCTTCAAGCCAGAAAGAGGGCCCTCACTAGAACCTGACTATGCTAGCACCCTAATCTCAGACTTCCAATCTCCAATACTGTGAGAAAATAAATTGTTTAAGTCACCCATTTTATGATATTCTCTTACGGCAGCCCAAGCTGACTAATACAAGGCTTTTCCAGAGTAAGCCAGGTGCAAGCTTCCAAGAGTCCTCCCGTAATTGAGTCACACAGTATGTGCTTAATTCCTCCAGCAATAAGCTATGACAACACATGTAAAACACTGTCTACCAGAAAAAACTCATTAGAGACTCAGTGCCCAGGGTTTTAATTGAGGGATGCTCGTGGAAGCACCCTCTACCCAGTATGTTCCAAAATTTCAGACTCCTAGTAGGAAAGCAGGTGTTCAGCTATTGTTTGTACAAACAGATTAGGCAGAGTAAGCCATTCTTATTAGTTCTGCGAACGGTGGAAAGCCTCCCTAAATTCCATACGCCAGCTAAGGGCCAGTCTTGCTAGCAGGCATTTCCAAAGATAGCAGTTTCAAGCTGGTTATGTTAACTGTTTTCTCCATATAGCCCAATCTAGACCCTGCCAGGTACAGAAATCCAAGGATTTTTTAAGGGAAGCAAAGTGAGTGTTGAAAGATGAAGCATTTGAATGGTGCATTGAAGATAAAGAAGGAAAAAAATGACAGCATAAAATCTATAAGAGCGTGAGAAACACAGTTTTTTGTAAGCTTCAGTGGCCTTGCTTTGAGGTGGTACCTGGGGTGAAAGCCAAGACAGCAGTGTTACCTGTACTTGACTGGTTACTGGCATTAGATGAAAAGTTCGACAGCATAGAAATTGCCAAGGAAACATATGTGTATTGTGAGGCCATCTGGCATAAGAAGTTGAAAAGAATTTCAGCTTTGTAATAATATGAAAATATTGTTTGCAAAAGGCAGTGAAAAGGAAGTCTGGGAAATATGGCTCAGAAAGTCAAGCAATGATCACAAATATGTAGGTGGAGCTTACTTCATTTAAAACTTGGTTGCTTTCGCCTCATCCCCAGGCTTTCAAGGAACCTGAGAGCTTCTCTCCAAGATCTCCTTTATTGTTACAATTAATTCGGGTGAAATATTGCAGGAGAAAGCCATAACACACAAACACATCCCAGTCTTGGGATGACAGTATTTTCACTAACCAATAGATACTTTAAGAAAGTACAGGCCGGGCACAGTGGCTCATGCCTGTAATCCCAGCACTTTGGGAGACCGAGGCAGGTGGATCATGAGGTCAGGAGATTGAGACCATCTTGGCTAACACGGTAAAACCCCGTCTCCAGGGAAAAAATACAAAAAAATTAGCCAGGCGTGGTGGCAGGCGCCTGTAGTCCCAGCTACTTGGGAGGCTGAGGCAGGAGAATGGCATGAACCCGGGAGGCAGAGCTTGCAGTGAGCCGAGATAGTGACACTGCACTCCAGCCTGGACAAGAAAGCAAGACTTCGTCTTAAAAAAAAAAAAAAAAAAAAAAAAAAAAAAAAAGGACGGTACTTCAGTACTTTACACTGGAGACAGGGAACCACAGCCTCAGGGATACTTTATGATGGAGACTGTGGATGGAGACTGAGGACATTGGAGAAATTGTCTAGCATGGGATTCTCTGAATTCAGGCACATTCTAAACAAGGAAAATGATGCTGAATTTGTTATTTTTAGAATTATTCAAATTGATGGAAGACAAAAATTCAAAGGCTATCCCCGGTAATGTTCAAGGATATGCCTAAACAAGTTATGTAACAGAAATTTAAAAAGCAGAGAATTTTCAATACAGAACAGAGCAGTGAAGTTTTCAAGTGCATTTTCTTCTGTAATCATTCAAAACCGTAACAATTGGAAGCATCAGTTTCATACTTCATCTCTTCCAATTCAGGAGAGAGAGTGCCCTAATACCCACGCAGAAGTATATAACAAATTTAGGAACTATTTTCCAATTGCTTTATGTTAAGTGTCAGCTTTGGCAGCATAACAATGACTTATATCTATGTGTAAATTCATATGAATAGAGAAATCACGTATACCGTATACATATTTGTGTATACACATGCACACATATATATATATATTAAAAATTATTAATACGTTGGGTCAGAGAATGAAAAGTTTTGATACAGAAACTGATAGTAATAAGTAGATATAAACTACCAGGCTGCTACTGTGCTGAAAGGTCAGTTTTTATGTCATTATGGACTCATTCATTTATATATTAAAAAAATGAAGCCAAAAAGCATAACTAGAACCAGAGTCACGGTTGGAGCTTTCAATTGCTTTCAATTGCTTGTTCAACTGCATATAATCAATCAACTAGGCAGTTGGCTTGTAGGGAATCTCCTAGGCTTTAGGACACTTATGATAACAGCTATGGTCTGATTGGCACTTGCCCTACCCTACAAAGATTGCACTTGAAAGTCAAACTTTGAGATAATGGAGGTGGAAGCAACCGGCACTACTCAGTGTAAATGTGTGTTTCATACAACCACTACTTCAGGGATGGTGAATCCCTTCTATAACCTGCTATTGAAGGTATAATGATCAAGAGTATGAGGCACAGTCAATGTGTCTAAGTCAAACAAAAGAAAGAACAATTGAATTATGTGAATGGAGGAGGTAAAATTTCAGAGAAGCACAGGAACATCTTCTCACAAATACAGACACAAATATAGATATACGTATATATATAAATACACACACACACACACACACACACACCTACACATACATATAGCCCAAAACATCAACAAATAAAAATACACACGTATTTATACCGTTAGTCAAATTTGCATTGGAACTGGTTTACAAAAGCTAAATTGAAGTAGAAAAATATATTACATGCTCAGAGAAAAATTGAGAAGTACCTGGGATTTATCTTTGGTTCTTTGTGGATTTTACATATAATGCTTGAATAAAAACTCTTCTTTCTTTTTCTCCCTAACATAATGTAGAAAAGGGATAAAAATGAAAATGATAGTTTTCTAAAAATACATTCTTTAGAACCATAATGTCTTTGGGCTAGTTAATAGGCATTATGCAAGCATACAAAAATTGCTATGTTTAAATATGTGAAAAACGTTAGATCAAACAATTACACAGATTTTCTTGGTGTAGATATGGAAAGAGCTATAATATAACATTGTATACACAATCAGCAAAGAATAATGAAGTTTTATTTTCCAAAATGAAATCTGATGTAGGGAACACTAATAAGCTACAAAAGACATCTGGAAAAATGTTAATCTCAGAAGGTTTTCTCAGGTCTTTTCATACACAGAATGTTATTTTTAGGGCATGTGGTATAAAAATATGTGTTTAGTCATTGTGGTCAGCTTCTGACACAGAGTTCCAAAAGCCCTTGGAATTCCGTGAGTGATAGGAAGGTCTTTTGTTATTCATAAAGAACCCTTTTAGACACACCTGAGTTTATACTTGAGTTTATACCTTGTTGAGGTCCCTAGATAGCTTCAGGATGATGACTGGTCACCAGAAAGACCAATCACATGATTAGAGAACTGGAAATTTCAGCCCTACCCCTTGACTTCTGGAGAGAAGGAGGGGGCTGGAGACTGGGTTATAAAAACTCCTGAACAACAAGATTTGGCGAGCCTCCAGGCTGGTGAACACATTGATGTGCTGAGAAGGTAGAGAGTACGGAAAGGTTATGGCAACTGTGCCACCGTATGCCTCCTATACATTGTTTTATGTCTTCCATTTGTCTGTTTCTGAATTAATCCTTTATAAAAACCTGATAATTTCAAGGAGAGCACTTTCCTGAGTTCTGTGAATCATTCTAGAAAATTGTGGAACCTGTGGAGTAGGTCCTACGACTGACTTCTCAATTTTTCTCTGAGCACGTAGGAAGCCCTGAACTTGTGATTGGCTGGACTGGACGAAACCATGGGGAGGCTGAGAAGCCCATTTGCAGCTGCCAGCTGAAGTGGGGGTGGCTTCGAGAGACTGAGCCCTTGACCTGTGAGTCTGCACTAGGTCCAGGACTTAGAGTCAAACTCGAGTTGTTAGACACTCAGTTGATGTTGATTAATTAGAGCATTGGTTGTTGGTGTGGGAAAATGCCATACATTTTGTGTCACAGAAAAAAAGTACCGCACAGGCGGAGGGAAGCAAAATAAAGAAGCTGGTGCTGCCCAAGGTGATCGGTCCCAGCCACCAGTTCTCAGCCAGTCCTCACTGCCTTAAGAACTGGGAATGGTGACTCTTAACCCTGGCAGCACGGAAGCACCATTTCTCCAGGCCTCATTTCAGAAAATGTTACTTTTAATTCTAAATGTGATTGTCCCATAGTATATATAAAGGCCACATTTTATAGTGTACAACTTGATCAATTTTCACAAGCTAACTCATACAATCTAGGAAACAGCTTTTCCTTGATTTGTAAGTTTTCTTTATTTGTTCTGGCTATGAGATTTCTATTGGATATATGAAATGTGAAAATCGTTTGCACTTTGTAGTTTGAATTTTCACTCTCTTCATGTTTTTGATGAATCAATATTCTTAATTTTAGTATAGTTTAATTTGACACTTTTACAAGTTTTGGACCCTGCTTCAGAAATTATTGCCTATTCAGAGGTCAAGGTTATCCCAAATTTCCCTCTCAAACCATCATCCCTCAAACCATGGTAATTTTATTGTTAAAAGCATACATGCTATTTTTTCTTTTAAATATTAAGATCTGCACTCCATTTAGATTTTATTTTTGTTTATGGTATGGGGTTGGTGTCAAGATACTATTGCCTGCTCCAAGATTAAAACAAATTTTTCTTCTTGAACCTTTATTATTATTATTACATTTAGATCTGCAATTCATCTAAATTTTGTTTTTGTGTACGGTGTGAAGTAGGGGTAAAGATACTACCTTTTCATATATCAATGTCTAATTTACATATATTGACAACACAATTATTTTCTGACTTCATTGAAGTGCCACTATTATCATAAATTAGATGACATTACATGTCTTGAGGTACCTTTAGAATCTATATTCTGTTCTATTTTTTTCTATCCTTTGTCAGAATCATAATGTCTTAGTACAGCTTTATAATTTTATAGTAGAATCATAGTTTTTGCTACAGTTTCCCTGGGTTTGTACTTCTACTGGAGATTACTTTGTCTTTTCGTGGCACGTTGTATAAATATATGGATTCATAATGTGTCAATGTCTGAGAAAAAAAAAGCCTATAAGTATCTTGATGGTTTTGCAAATTTATAGATAAATTTGAGCAGAACTGACATCTTTACAACATTCAGTCTCCAGAATATACATGGTATTTGCTTTGGTCATCATTAACTTATTTCAATTATATTTTATAGATTTTAATGTGATCTTACAAACCTTTGTTTTATTTTTAGATACTTAATTATTTTATTGCTTTGTAAATAGTATTACAGAACTTGTTTACCCTTTATTCTTATCTTAAATTTCCAACTGTGTTGTTTTATTTGTGGTAGAAATACAATTGCTCTTTTTTAATATTGACTTGGACCCTGTGATGATTGTAAATTTGCTAATTTAGTGAAATCATTTATAAAATAATTTTAGAGTTTTTTTGTTGCCATGTTATAGTCAAGAAATTAACAGTTTTATTTATTTCTTTCCAATCCTTATGTCCTTATATATCCCCCTCCTTTTTTTACTTATTTATTTTTGCCTCATTGCAATGGTTAGTTTCTCCACCATAATATTACAATGGAAATAGTGAATATGCTCATTTTCTTCCCCTCTACAGGGAAAATATTTTCAATTTTTTTCTTTTAAATCACTGAATGTATACTCACTCTAGGTTTTCTGTAGCTATCTCTTGCCATTTTAAAAAGTTTACTTTCTCTCCTAATTTGCTAAAAGATTTTTCATGAAAGGGTGTTAAATTTTAGTCTAATGCTTCCTTTTGGCTGCTATGATATATTATTTTTTCTCGAATGTTCTTGACAGGATTTAGAATCATGGTTTTGTTAGCCACCAAAAAGTAGTTAGGAAAGGTTACCTTCATTATTCTATGTTTTGTACAAGATTGCGGTTGTAGCTTTCTTAAATGTTTGGAAGAATTCACTAGTCTTCACCATCTGCTTCTGGAGGTTTCCTGTGGAAACTTATCTAAAATAACAAATTTAATTTCTTTGACATATGCCTTACTACTGAGATTGTATATGTCATCTCTTAACTTTGGTAAGTTGTTCTTATGGAGTAACATGCTCATTTTAACCATATTATCAAATTTCTTTGCTTAAAGTTGTTTGTAGTGTTCTTTTTTATTTATATGTATAGAGTTTGTGTTTATGTGCCCGTTTTTATTTTTGTAATTCTGTTCTCTTTCATCCTGATCAATATTAGATATTTATAAAATTGATTAATCTTTAAAGTTTCAATCATTGCTTTGGTTACATTCTCTATTCTGCATTCTTTCTTTCTTTCTCTCTTTTATTTTTTTGAGATGAAGTCTCACTCTTGTCCCCCAGGCTGGAGTGCAATGGCACGATCTCAGCTCACTGCAACCTCTGTCTCCTGGGTTCAAGCGATTCTCCTGCCTCAGCCTCCTGAGTAGCTGGGATTACAGGCACCTGACACCATGCCCAGCTTACTTTTGTATTTTTTATCGAGATGGGGCTTCACTGTGTTGTCCAGGCTGGTCTCGAACTCCTGACCTCAGGTGATCTGCCCGCCTCAGCCTCCCAAAGTGCTGGGATTACAGGCATGAGCCACCATGCCCGGCCTATTTATTTCATTCATTGCTGTTCTTTATTATTTATTTTTCCTTTACGTAGTTTTGATTCTTTAGATGAAAAATTAAATTGTTGATTTTTACCCTTTGTTCTTTCTCATATACGCAAACTGGCTATCATTTTTTTCTTTAAATAGTGCTCTAGCTGCATCTCACAATTTTTTATCTTAAAATTTAGTGGAATAATTTTATAATTTTATGCTGATTTATTCTTTTATCCTTGAATTGTTTACAAGTATATTCTTTAATTTCCAGGAAGTAGAACTGTTTTTAGTTATAATTTTGTTGGGATTATAATTAATCCCATAATTAGAGGACATATTTTAAATTATTTTGGTATCTTAAATTTTGGTGAGGCTTTGTTATAGCTTATTGCATAGAGATTCTTATTAATCTCATAATTAAATAACATATTTTAAATCTTTTCAGTATTTTAAATTTTTGTGAGGCTTTTTTATAGCTTATTGCATGGTTGATTCTAGTTAAGCTCAGATGTACTCCTAAAAAAAAAGATAAATTCTGTTTTTCTTAGGTGCAGTGTTCTATGTTCTAAATATATCAGTTATTTCAAGTGTATTAATTGTGATGTTCAGATCCATTTTTCTTTTGTCTTATTTTTGTATGACTTTCTATCAACTATGTAAATACTCCAAAGTCAAAAATCCTTCCAGGTGGGCTTCAAGCAAGTGAATGTTTCAATATTGCCTCAGGTGCTTCTAATTTTCAGCCAGCTTTGAGAAGCTTCACTTGAGAGATTAATGTCTTGGTCATTGATGTAATCCTTAAATAGATGACAGTAATCCATTTAATGCACAAGTTTATACTAAACACACATCTCAGGATGTTCTGCAGAATAATCCATTGGCATCTTATTTTTTCAGTAAGACAGTTTTCCTGTAAATTTAATAATGCAAAGGCATACTTCCTTCATAGAAAAATATTATTTTCTCTCTAACATTACAACATTTCCTAAATGGTTAAAATAGTAAGGGAGCCTAATTCCATAAAATCTATCTTGAAAATTTCAACTGTTGGAAAAAAAATTCAAATACAGTATTCTTTTGTTGCTAATTATTCAATAAATCACAAAAGGAATTCTTTATTGTGATTTATTTTTCTCACTAAATATTCTCAGCTTATGTTTGGTAGTAGCAACTCATCAAAAGAAAATTTTAAAGGGGAGAGTAAAAGAAGCAAAATGAAATCCCCAAATCAGGAAGGTGTAACTGGTAGCCTAACAGCAAAATTTGGCCCTCAGACATTTTTTGTTTGGCCTATAGAATTTTTTAAAACTTTGCCAATATTTTTAAACTGAGAGATGTTATATGAAAATGAAGATTCAAATTTTTTGAGATGTTAGAAACTTGATGGGACCACTACCATAATTTTATCAGCACCCCACTGCCTCCCATGTTGGAGGAAGCATCTGCATCCTAGTAGTTTTATCCACATAAGGACCTTGGTTGGCAGTGTGGGTAGGTTATTTGCAAGCCCAGCTATAAATAAGTTCTATAATTTTAAGCATCCTAATTATCACCATTCATTCCACACTTTGTCAAGTGGAGTGCGTTTGGGGTGCTGATTGGGTGGAAGATATTATAGATCAATCTATAGTAGAGATTGTCAGAGACAACTGCAAATAATATATGGAGAAATATGCATCAAACTTGCAAAATCATATGATTGGAGATATTTCTAACAAAGTTGTTAGTGGAATTTTAATTAGATAGTTGTTAAATCTGAGGGTTTTTAATTAAAAAAATACAGATATTAACACAATCCTGGTAGGCGGAGACATGGTGTTAGAAATAGGAGTAACAATGCAAAATAGACCTAGAAGAAAAAACTGGGACCTAGTTGTTGCTCTCTAAGAAATCTCCCTCCCTTCCCCAAGCTCCACGCCATTCAAGCAGAGCAGAAATAAAGAATTTCCCACAATAACCGACATACGTACATATTATATGGGTTTCTTGAAGTAGCCAGGAAGTTCACTATTTAAAATCCAGGGTCAATATCATGTAGCATTTACTGTTGATAGAACTTAATGAACGTGTTTGGAATGATGACTATCGTAAAAGTATGCCATTTCATGGAATCAGAAAATTAGTTCAGAGAGAACTTGTAGGGAAGCTGACTTGATTATAAGCTTCTGAGTTATGTGGAATCTGTTTATAACATCATTCTGCCTAAAAATATTGCTAGTCCCAATATCTAAGATAGAAATACATCTTCAGGGAGGAAGGGGTTAAACTGCCCCACAGCTGTGGGCAAAATAAATAGTTATTCGCATTATTTTCCAAGATGATAGAAATAATTTATTTTGGATTCTATTGCTTCTTTAGATCCAGAGAAACACAGAGGACAACAGAATTTGGATATACTTTAGAACTAAAAGAAAATCCATAACCTGATTCCTCTGAGTCTGTGTAGATTCTAGAATGTATGTTAACTGGAAAAAAAAAAAACAGAAAGCAATATTGTGAATACCAACAACTCTCTCTTTCATTAAGAAAAATGGATGAGATCAAGTCAGGGTTTAAGTGTAAGACAGAGAAAGAAACCTAATTGAAAGGAGTGTAAAAGCATTCTAGATAATTCGACAAAAATGTTGAAACACGGAAGAGGGTTTCTCTTTATGAATCTTACAGATAAAGAATAATTTCTTTCCTAACTCAATGCAATTAACTTTAGCTGACAGGAAGGGAAAAAATAAAAAAAAAATATGTAGTACAAAAACATTTGAAAAAATACTACATTTAATCTTTGGATAACAGCACCAATGTAGCTTTAAAATTTGTTACAATACAGAGTTTTTCCACCTTAATTTTATATAATTTACTAACATATATAGATAAGAAAAGTCTTTATAATTCTCCAGCACTGTGTTTACTCACCCAGATAGTTCCAGGATTAACTACTGGAGGCCTCCACAGATGTCTATATCTTATTCTTTACCTTCCTTGAAACTGGAAACCATTCCCTGTGAAGAAATATTATGAAAAGTTACACAGATGGCCTTGAAACTTAAATATATAATTGGAATTTCTCTTTTCCTCACCAAGGAAAAGAAACAGTTCTGGTTGGAGGTGGGAATAGCTAGTTATCCATGACCCAATTTATAGCTCTATTTCTAGCCCATTAAATTGTATATAGGCAAAAGTTTAAAACTAGTCCAAGAAGGCAAATGACATACTTTTAAGCACTTAAGAGAAATTACCAAGTTGTCTACTTTCTCAGTGTAGGACTATTATTTTTTGGGTTGTCTTTTTGTAAAAAATTTTAGTGTTGAACAAATAATTAAAGCAATTATAAAATGAGTGAGCATTCCCTTAATCTATTCCTAAGAAAAATAATTTCTTGTGGTACAGCTTCATTTTCATATGAAAAAATTTTACCGATTTTTATAGGCCTTTTATAAATGAACATTTTGGAGAGAAAATGTGGAGCCCGGGGAAGCATGTCTCCAATAATGCAAACAGTTTTTATTATAATATCTTCCTGGATTTTCTCATAGCTTAGACCCCTTTTTGCTTTTAAGTGATGTTCTATTTATATTATGCTAACATAATTACTCTTTGATATGATGAAAATTTGATGGCCGTTCTCTTTATCAAGATGTCAGGGTTTTTTGGTATATAACACTTTATCATACATACTTTAAAAAATGGATACATGCCCACAGTCAACATGTAAGTCATTTTATTAGGAATACATTTGTTCATTAAGCCAATATTTATTGAGATCTTTTAATGAATCATAAACAACTCTAAAGAATTGCATGATCTAGAAAAGTAACCAGACAAGAAATATAAAATGAAATATACACATGGTATAGTACAGAAGAGATATTATTTGTTCAACTGGGCATGCCTCCCAAAGGGCATGTCTATGCTGAAATTTTAGAGTTGAGTGGTAATTAACACAGGAAAGATTTGGAGAGGCTGTTTGTGGTGATGAAGGCACAGAGGTGCAGGAGGATGGAATAGCTGTATGAATAACAAGTAGTTTGCTATGTATGGCTGGCTCAAGGGTCTGAGTGGTGGATTGGTAAGATCTGAGTTAACTAGGTCATCTGAGACCAGCTCTCTAAAGACCAGGTGAAAAGTTTACACGGAAGCTATTGAAGAATTTTAAACAGAGAGTAACCACGTGAGATTGTATTTAAAAACTAATCCAACAGCTGTCTTGAGAATTAATAGATTGGAGGAGTTTGAGACAGTAGGCAGAGAAAAATAAGGCAGTGAAAAGGAGAGAAAGAGGGAGTGAGGTTTACTACATGGATGACAAGCACAATGGAAAGGATTTGGGTAGGGAGAAGAGAGAAAACTATACAAAATATTTATTGGGCAGCAGACTGGGCTTAGTGGTGACTTCCTCTGAGGCAGAATATAAAAGAGGAAGAATAGGGTCTGGAGGGAAGACAGAGATGGGTTTTGGGGATACTAATGGATGTTTCAGTATGACCCCTAAGTGGATAATTAATCAGCTGTGATATTAAAAATATTTAATAACTAATGCAACAAAGGCAATGCTTAATACCGTGGATGTTGGCAAATTCCCTACCGTAAAATGCTGGAGGCTTCCTGACTTGCCGAGCAGCAGGGAGGGAGAAAGACACTTAACTGCTGTAAGGTTGGAAGGTCCATCACACCAGAGCTGGAGAACTGCCAGTCCAGATGGAAGGTACTTAAAGGGTGTGACAGCAGCTTTAAATGGCTTGTTAGTGCAGTTGACACCTTCACAGCCATACCAGTACACAGGGATGAATATCAGCCTTGTACATGTGCATCTGCGTATCAGGAGAGCAACCTGTATTAGACATCGAGTTTTGGGAGCCTTTTCCCTTTGTGCCAGTTCCCAGAGTTCTTTGTAAGAAGACACTTCCTACTATTTCCATTTTATTATTCAATAATGAATGCTTTTGCTCCATTTCTTACAGGTTTATTCCTAAAGAACAGGAGTTTTCCCTTTCTCCATGTTCATATTAAATTAATTAAGTGGTTCTTTTTTATCATAGTATCTAACACAGATTCAAAAATAAAACAAAGACAGACATTGATATGGCATTTTAAAGAGGATTCTTTTAATTTTCTATTTAGAATAATATTAAATAATGACTAAATATTATCTACTTTGTTTCTTACTATGTTCTTGATAATTTCTTTTATTTTTTTCATTTTCTCTTCTTTTTTAGAAAATCAAAACTTGTATAACCTAACAGCATGTTTCAGGAGAGATTGTATTCTTCTTGCAAGCTAACAAGTTAGACTGCCACTGTTTCATGAATTCTGGCAGAAGATATGACACTCTTGAGTGAGGCACAAATACCTTTATGAGTCACAACAATTCCCGTAGCCAGAATGTCAGCATTTTCTTGAGCAAGTTTCTCAAGCTCCAATTCCCAGAGGGCAAGCCAAAGACAGTAGGTGAAGCTCGCACACGAAGTGAGTTGTGTTAACAGCAGAAAAGCACAGAGTTTAGGGGAGCTAATTCTTCTATAAAAGCAGTAAGCATGCCTTCACCTTGCTCCAGAGGTAGATATTATTTTACTTTACTGGACAGTAAACAAATCTGCCCTTTGTGCTTGAGGGAGATATTATTCCTATCTTCCAAGGCTGTGCATTGTACAAACATCATTGGAAGGAGTCCAGACCAACATGTACAGAAATAAAAGAGATCATAGGGGGATTGTCTTCGTATGTTATCTGCACATTCCTTTACTATCCTGACTTCTGGACAATTTCTCTGTGAGTACACCTCTTCATTGAGCACTTCAGTTAAACTGTCCATTAGTAGCTGGGACCAAATCTGTTCAATTTGTTTCATTTAGCATTTAACTTAGGCCACTATCAACACCACCTCAAGCAGCAGGATGAGGCCGTTCTGCATATTTAAACCACTCCCCAGCATCCTGGTCTTAACCAGTTGAACAAATCCCATAAGCCATCACGGTCTACCTTGGAAAGCCATGTGACTTTCTCCTTAGGTTTCTGAATTGACTATTCCATAGGGCTGGAGACCTTAATCCCGAACAACAGAATATATTAACAATTATGGTCTCCACCTTTGCATGCAAGAAGGAATTTTAGGGCATTTTTAAAACTAAAATAGGTCACTGAATTGAGGCTGAACTGAAAATATTCTAGGGCCAAGTAATATTTCCTTATACACTTGAAGTTCTCTTATGACCACATCTAACGAGCAACACATCTTGTTTGCAGAAAGAAAAAAGTTAACAACTGGCTTCTACTCAGGAAATATAGTTGAGTAGTTCTCAGGGTTCCCAGTTTAGCTTGAATAACTCGGTTTAATCCCTGTTTGCAGAGAGCCTGCTGGGGTCATTCAGTTCAAGCTATACCGCATACTGTATTCTATATTATCAGCCAGATGGCATGCTTCTCCCCGGGGAATGACTAAGGAGCAGCTGTAAAAATAGGCATGAAGCAGAGACAGTACACCTGTGTTGACAAGTTGCTTAGAAGATTCAGAAGAAGGAGCCATTCTTTGCAGTTTCTGTAGATTTCTCCACAAGATTAAGGCAAATAGTGATCAAATTGTGGACAGAGATGTCTGCTGGGCGTAGCTAACCCAGCAGGCGGTTAAACTGAAACTTCTTGCAACAGTTCCAGAGAGAAGCCCCACAGTGATTCCTTCATGAGGAAGGCTCCAAAGGCAGATCTGAAAGATGAAGGTCACCGATATTCCTCCTTCCCCTACACCTCTCTCAGGATCTGATATACTTGTTATCTGGCACATTAGTTACCTGGTTGTTGCTCTCCCTCTACTACCACAAAGCCCATGTGCCACATTTCAGTAGAAATAATTTTACCTATTGTCTTGTCAGAATTTTTCTCTGGAAGAGTCAGGTGTACGAAGAGCAGGGACAGTTTTATAGAATTTACAGAGATTTGTTGTGTTCTCTACATTGGCCCACATTGCCAATAGTAGTGTATTGGACCAGATGATCACTATCTTTGTGATCTAGGATTATGCCAGTATTACAGGAGAATACAGGCAACTGAGCCAGAATTAAGCCTAATTTCCCTAGGCAGGCTCAGTGTGCATTCCAATCAGGCTGAATTGGTGTTACTTTTACAGAAACCTGAAATGCTTATATATAACTTCTGACTTGTTTTGTCCTGATAATTACCCAGAAAGCACTTGAGAGTGGATTATTTCTTTCTGGTGATAGCTACATTCATTCACAAAACTGCCCTGTATGTGAACCAAAAAGAGGTAAGGATGGTGGCAAACTTCTAATGTCAATTTTTAAAGAGGCCTTTCTAAAGCTCAGAAAATACTAGATGACTGTGGATGAGAACCATGGATGACCCACTGAATACCTTGACAATCACTTATTTTTTTAGTAGGTTTTGTGATAAAAGGCCCACCACTGCCAAATTTCAAATGGTCCAGAAAATTGAAAATGTGACCCATATTAGTTTCAGGAGCTACAGCGATTTGGCCTGAGCCAGCAGTTGGACTAGAGCTGCAACTCTCTAACCTAAAAAAGTGTCACTGATGGTGAGGCGTGACTGATAATTCCATATGGGGTTAAATGCCTGATATATTCATTCCACCAAGAATGGGCCAGTGCAATACTGCATGCCATGCAGCTTCCTTACCTTGAGATAAAAGAAAAAGGTCAACATTTCTGGGGAGTCACAAATGTTGCATGTAGTGGTAGCCTCTGCAGTAGAAACAGAGTTTTTATTTTGTATCTAGTCTACAATGGTGGATGTGTTGTCACGCACATGAATACAGGAAGCAATGGTAACAGTCTAGGTGGTTCTTGATTCCAATTGTTCTTATAAAAAATAGACCCTTATCGGGGGTATCTAGATGACTTACCCAGATCAGCATTCATGATTTGTTTTGGTTTGTGGTTTCAAAGAGGAGTGACTTTAAAATGCTAGTCTGCAGCTTTCCAAACAGCAGATCCAACACGAAGCTATTGGAATGGACCTAAGAGTCAGTGCTGGAGAAAGACATTATGTTTAAGATAATGGACTATAAATAACCCTGCACTGTGCTCCAGAAGGAGACACTATCTCTGTCTTCCAAGTCTGTTCACACTACAAACTTCGTGAGACAATAGTCCAGAAGAAAGGCAGTCAGATATGTAGAGATTTCCCAAGGAGAAATAGTGGACAGAGGCTTAACTATTCTGGGGACATAATCTATTAACTGCTTCATATGGTTGAAGTGCCCTAATTCCTTTTTTAACCAAGATAAGTGGCAGTGACAACCACCAATTACAGCCTTTTATTCTCTAATTAGACCAATGACAAGTGGGCATCCTCTATTTTCTAAGAGAATTTATTATAAGAGCTGAGCATATACTTTTAAATATATATAACTAAAAGAAATAATTTTGGCCGGGCACGGTGGCTCACGCCTGTAATCCCAGCACTTTGGGAAGCCGAGATGGGTGGATCACGAGGTCAGATCGAGACCATCCTGGCTAACACGGTGAAACCCCATTTCCACTAAAAATAGAAAAAATTAGCCGGGCATGGTGGCGGGCGCCTGTAGTCCCAGCTACTTGGGAGGCTGAGGCAGGAGAATGGCGTAAATCCGGGAGGCAGAGCTTGCAGTGAGCCGAGATTGTGCCACTGCACTCCAGCCTGGGCAACAGGGCAAGACTCTGTCTCAAAAAAAAAAAAAAAAAAATAATAATAATAATAATAATAATAATAATAATTTTTTTCAGAGCTTACCATCTATTCGTCCTCTCTGTTTGTTATTATTTATATAAATTATCTTTTGCAAACTTAATATTTGAGTTCTTTTAGTAATATTTGTTCAAGGGTATAGTTGAACAAGCACAACATATCCAGAGGAAGAAAGAATTGTCACATGAGGATGACCAAAAGACTTTCTAGAGTGAAAATAAAGGATTTTCCATGGATATCTAAGACATTCACTCATGCTAATAGTAGGTGTTCTGTATTTCAAAGTAATAAGTATTTTACATAATTAATGCTAAAATGGTTATTGTGCAACCATTCCTAGCTCCTGAGGTCTTCTATATTATTTGAGCATGGATCTTCTAATTTCAAAGGTAATTGGATGCTGATAGTTATTACAGAAAGGATGAATAAATTATCTCTTTCCAATGCAGTCATAATTTCAGCTTCCGTCATGAACTTCCCTATTTAGCATCTACATTAGTTTGCTAGGGTTGTCATAACAAAATACTACAGAAATTTATTTTCTCACAGTTCTAGGGGCTTGAAGTTGAGAACAAGCTGTCATCAGATTTAGGTCCTTCTGAGGCCTCTCTCTCGGGTTTGCAGATGGCTGCCCTCCTGCTATGTCTTTACATGGTTGTCTCTGTGAACATGTGTACCTTTGATGTTTCCTTGTGTGTCCAAATTCTTATTATGTGGACACTAGTCAAATTGGAGTAGGGCTCACATTAACAGCCTAATTCAACCTTGATTACCTTTATAAAGACGCTGACTCCAAATATAGTGACAGACTGAGGTACTAGAGAGTTAGGCCTTCAACATCTGACTTTTAAAGGGACGCAATTCAGTCCATAAAGCATGTTTTGTTTTTTTGTTTTTTTTTTTTTTTGAGTGGAGTCTCACTCTGTCACCCAGGCTGGAGTGCAGTGGCCCAATCTTGGCGCACTGCAAGCTCCACCTCCCGGGTTCACACCATTCTCCCGCCTCAGCCTCCCGAGTAGCTGGGACTGCAGGCCCCCACCACCACGCCCGGCCAATTTTTTTTGTATTTTTAGTAGAGACAGGTTTTCACTGTGTTAGCCAGGATGGTCTCGATCTCCTGACCTTGTGATCCACCCGCCTCGGCCTTCCACAGTGCTGGTATTACAGGCGTGAGCCACCCCGCCCAGCCCATAAAGCATGTTTCTTTAAACATTAGCATTTGAGGTATTCATTTCACCGATGTTACCACCTCTCACACTAGGTATCAGGGCAATTTCCGTAACTGCAATGCACGGTCTCAGAGAAAGGACAATTAGAAGCCAAGATTCAGCAAAGAAAGAAAAGGTGTGTTTTGCCCATCTTCCCATGATCCCTCAGAGAGACATGGGGGGTGGAGGCTGGGTGAGCTCCTGATCACACACATGGCTTTCTAGTCGAGTGAAGGGACCTTCGATAAGGTAAGCATGAGAACAAACTGATTCAAAGAGGGATACACACGAGTTTCGGATTTGAGAGCCAGGCTGTCTGCATTGGTTGATAGCTTTTCTTTACAGTTATCTGAAAACAGGGGTATCTGGGAAATTTAATCCCTCTGAGCATCACAGCAAAATCAATGTCAGTGTAGTTGCTTCCATGAGAAGAGGAGCAGTGGCTGAGGTCCTGGGAAGCACACTTCAGACAAGGCCAAGGTCAAGGCCTGACTGATTCGGTCAGTAAAAACACAATGGCCTTTTCAGATTCAGACACTTTTATCACTTACATAGACCATGCAAGTAAGTATAGCCAAAGATGCCAGCTCCCTAGCTCCCTAGCTCCCTATCCCACACACCAAACAGATGACACTGACATAAAAGTCACAGAATCATCACAGTACAAGTTGTGGAAAACTCTGCTGAGATTCAGTTCTTGAAGGCAAAATTCCTTTTATGATCTGCAACTATACCCCGAGATGGAGTGGGGACATAAACCCTCAGAACCCCAGAAACAATGAGAAACTATTTCAAAATAGCCTCCCAGGGAAAAAGAGGATGATTTGGAAATGGCCCTGAGATAGAGCCTCACAAGCCTTCGATCTTTGCCTGTTGAGGGAAAATCACAAGCTATTCCTCCAAGACTCGAGGAACAGTGTTTTAAGCCTTTGCCTGTATGGATATGTGGATAGGTGTAAGGTCTGCAGGCCACCATGCTGATGCTGTTCCCGTACAGATCTCCCTGGCTGACTGTCCATGCAGCACGGAGTGAAGATTCAGGGTCATTTTTAGACAATCCTACCCTTTTATCACAGTTAGATATAGTAAATCAATAGTAAATATGAAATCAACATCCACCCTGAATTATATGCAAAAGAAATGATTTCTGGGTATTGGTTTGAATTGCAAAATGCAATTTAAATATTCTGTAGTCATAATTTGATCCCCAGGTCAAAACATAATTCATTTTAGGAAAAAATAAATCAACTTTAAGACTGAAAGCAAGGATGCATTAATCGGGGTTGCCTATTATTTCTCCCTTTGATCTCCCTGACCATAATATTACTGACAGGAATTCTGTCATGCAGTGGGAGTTTACAGGGCCCTTTGTAAAAAAAACAAGTTGTGTAGATGTTTTAAATTTTAAAACACCACAGTCCTTTTAAAGTCATTTTGCACTGAAATTATTCAATGTTGGCAGATAGTTTAAGTCATCTCATTAATGGCTGTATCTATGGGTTGTTTTTTTCCCCTTTCATGTAAATTATAACACATTGTAATGATAGGTTAGGTCATGTAGGGTTTCTGGAGGCCAAAAACTTTGAAAGAAACACAAGAATTTTTAGAAATGGAAAGCTTCATTTTACATTTCACTCTGAAATATATATTAAAAAAACATGAGATTGGCATCCTTATACTGTAATTAAAATAGATTCTTTCAACAAAGTATCATTTTAGTTATGGCATGTATATTATCTGATTTTTTTCAAAATATAAGAAACTTCAATTTATTTCCTGCCGTAACAGTATGTGATTTTTTAAAATACATATTCACACTGATAAATTAATATCATTAACCAAATGATCATATAATTTTCATTCATCACCTTTGCAAGTTAAAAAGAAAATATATTGTATCCTAATACCTTTCACTAAAATACTGCAGAAGTAGACAATTTTAATAAGTATAGTGCTCAGGAGACATGAAGAGAGAGTACTGGGAGTCAGCTTGAGAATGCACAATAAGGATTAGTCACATTGCTTATTCTGCCTCATACTCCACAGCAGCTAACTAAATCTGTACTGTATTTGTCATTAACAACAAAACAAGCTCACAGTAGAAAAAGGAGAGAATCACTAAATAGTAGGAAAAGATATGTATTGGTCATCTAATACAACAGTTTGTAATGAGAGGAGCAGAAATTCAAGGAATCTGCAGTATGATCCAGTAATTTGCTGAAAGAAAGTATTAGATATTTCAATCACTTGTGATACATTGATTCCATTTTCATCTTATTTTTTATATTTTAAATGTGTACATTTGTTTGTAGAGGTAGTACATGAATACGATTATACATTATATAGTTGCACATGAATATAATTTATAAAGAATATAAATATGTTATATGTGTATGCTGAATTACTTTCGTTCTTGAAGATGAGAAAACAAGTAAGTTTAGGAACTGAAGGGATAATATATTTCTCTTCTTTTCGGCAAATCATTGAGTTATTCTTCATGTTGTGCCTGGAGAGGGAAAGGGCAAAAAAGGTCATGCTACTTATATTACTTAGGACTGAGTATTCAAAGTGTATTAATGACAAAAATATTTTTAACCTCCAGTGAGCACAAAAGCCAATTGTTAACAAAATAAATACTTAACTGGCTTCTCACAAAAGTCAGATTTCAAAATAGCATATGGTATTCATTTTTTACTGCTGCTATAACAAATACCCACTAGTTTAGGTGCTTGAAAGGACACATATTTGTAGAATTCGATCCTTCTCGAGGGTAGAAGTCTGAAATGCATCACCAGGGCTCTGTCCTCTGCAGGATCCAGGGAGACTTTGCTTCCCTGCCCTTCCCGGTTTCCAGAGACTGCCTTTCTAGACGTCTTCAAAGCTAGAAGCGCAACATCTTCAAGTCTCATTCTCTACCCCTTTGCTTTTGTAATTACATTGTCTTCTGACTCCAGAGGGGCCCACCTGGGTAATCTTGGTTAATCTCCTCGTTTAACTTTATCACAACTGCAAAGTTCCTCTTGCAGTATCAACTAACAGTCACAGATTCTGGGGATTAAGACATGAACATCTCTGGAGACCATTATTCAGTCTCATAAGTCATTTTTAGCTTTCTGAAATCTTCCTGATCAAAAATATTTTCATTTTGTTCCAATATCCACTCAAAAACCTGTCTTTACTCTCTTCCTTCCATTAATCTCTTCAACAGTCATTTAAAAATCAAGTTACTTTTCTACACTGAAGGTGTAATCAGAGTGTCAGTAATCAAAGTGTCAGCTTCAACATTTTCATTTCTTTGAAAATCCCAAGAAGACTTTGTTTGAACAAAGCATTCTTAAGTGATGGAAAATTTACTGAAGCTTTTGTAGAAAATAAAGAAAAAGTTTACATTATACCTGCCCATTATGCAGCAAAAAATCTTAAATGTGTCTCCTAAAAGGGAAGCTCACCAGAAATCTGTGGCTTTCAACACTGTTGTACCCATGCTCTTCTTTCAACTCTTGCCTGGATGTAGGAGCACTTTAAGAAAGGAGCAAAATGCCCATTTAAATTACAGATGAGCTGGCTCAGTATGTGTTTACAAATCAAAAATAGATAGCAGCTTCTGTATGCTTCTTTCTGGGGTGATCATGAAAGACAGAGCTGGGGAAAATGCTCCCAGTGGGCAGAGTTTCAGGAGCAGCATCTTATCATGTGCTTTATACACACAAAAAAGGACTGTGGTATTAGCAAGTCTATGGCCTTATGGCCAGAGGGTAAGGTCTGGCTAGTTGTTCAGAGGCTTAGAAAGAAAAGGATTGGAAAATATGAGGCAAGGAACTCAGGGTTAGAGGCATGAAGATAGACACATGGGAGTGGGCACAAACTATGATGATCTTTTTTATAACATATTAACAGATACCAAAGAACATTTTGTCTCAGATGTTGAATTAAATAACCAACTAGACAAAAAGACTGGTAGGTTGACATCCATCAGCCTCTGCCATTGACTGCTTCAGAATTAACACAATAGGCACACAAAAGAAGTGGTCACTGTAGTAGACATGGAGAATATGAATGGGCCCAACAGAGCGGATTTTCACTTTTCATGGATAATCTAGCTATTTCCATTGCCAAACAGCCAACCTGATAGCAATAAGCACTAAGGCTGACCCCTCACCACGGCACTATTCTTCTAGGCCACCATCCAGCCACTTGCTGGGAAAGTGACCACCTTAGGCTCTTTCATATAAGGATAGCCACCAGTCTATTCTCACAGAAATATAAAAAAACATTCTGGATATCGATTTCTCTTGCCCTAAGAGCCTCAACAAGCACCACTATTTTACCATTTACGGTGTTTAATTTACTAGCCAGGATCCTGTCTAATATCACCTGAGATCAATGGACCCACTTTTCAGGATATAAGTAGGCCCTGACCGTGAGATCCACTGCTCAGATCACATAAGATCACCACCTAGGACCTGCTGACCTGATACAGAACTGAAGAAATGGCGGATACATTTCTGAATCCCCAGTCTAGAGGCCATATTCTGTGGAGATGAGATGCTGATATGGTCTGGGTCTGTGTCCCCACCCAAATCTCACCTTGAATTGTGATAGTCCCCATATATCATGGGAGGCACCTGGTGCGAGGCACCTGGTGGGAGGTAATTGAATTATGGGGGCGGGTTTTTCCCATACTGTTTTCATGATAGTGAATAAGTCTCATGAGATCTGATGATTTTATAAACAGGAGTTCCCCTCCACATGTTCTCTCTTGCCTGCTGCCATGTAAGATGTGCCTTTTGCCTTCTGCCTTGATGGTGAGGCCTCCCCAGCCATATGGAACAGTGAGTCCATTAAACTTCTTTTTCTTTATAAATTACCCAGTCTCTGGTATGTCTTTATTAGCAGCGTGAGAACAGACTACTATAGATGCCATCCTCTAGGAGGTAGGATATACATTGCATCAAACACCATTATGTGATTCTGTGGCCTAAAGAAAGAATGCATGGTTTTGTGATATAAGGAAGGGAAGGAGAGGTCATTATTCTAATGACCCTCCATGGGACTTTGTACTTCCCATGCCTGCGACTCTGGACGCTTTCGAGTAGACATCCAGGTTCCCAAAGGGGTTAGAAAAAGCAAGTTTCCAACTGAGCTAGAAACCAGGCACAGCTGTCCCCTGGGCACTTTGAGGTTTTTGTTCCAAGGACAAGCAGACAAGAAGTGGAGTCACAATCTTGGCAACGGTAATTGACCTTCATGTTGAGGAAAAGGCAAAAGTGCTGTTACACAATGGAGCAGTGAATATTCGTGGCACCCAGATAATCTAGTTAAGTAGGTCTTGGTAATTCTTCACTCAATTGTGACAATTGCAAAAAGACAGATACAGCAATCTGGCCCGAGAAGCTGTGATGAACAGGAAGTCACACCCTCAGGGATGATGGTCTCGGTCTCATCAAGAGGTAAGTCATCCGTGAGGCCAGCAGAGGGAGTAGCTGAGGATAAAGGGGAAAGAAAATGAAAAGTGGAAGAAAGAGTCTATAAGTATCACTCGGTCCCTGAGAATTAAGTACAGCACTAGGGCTATAGTTCACTTAACTAATCTGTTACACTTTTACTCTTCAAAGAAAAGAGTGTCGTGAATTCATGGAGAGCTAATTGCTGAAAGTATATGAAAAAGTGAATCCAAGAGGCAAAGGGAGTGCATTGTGGTAGTCAGGGGAATGTTCCTTCTAGATGCCCCTTCGAGAAAGTGCTCGCTGCCAGGCTTCAGGGAACACAGTCTGTAGACATCTCCAACTGTCACCTTTCTGTGGTTTGTCTCAGCGGCAGACAGCTGCCTCCCTGAAGGTCACATGTCACCCAGGACAGTCCATATCCAGTTATAAGCGGAGGTGAGGATGTAAAGGCCTGGACATTTCATCTCGATAGGGAACAACACTGGCAAGCGATGTTTGCTCTGGAGTTCCAGATAACATTGCCCAGAACATTGTCAGGCTTGCATTGCTTGTGCAGCTGCCCAGTGGACAGAAAACGGAGGCAAATGCAAAGACATATACCTAAAGGAGCAGTGCTGTGACTTCACGCTAGATTCCCAGAGATTTTCCATTTTCTGCAGAGTCCCTTTAGAAGATTGGTTACCCTTGAATTCTGTGGCACAGCCCTGGATACTTTCATAAAAGCTCCCTGTTCCCCTACTCCCTCCCTTCCATCTTGGTAGAAATGGATTTCTACTAATTTCAACCAAAAATTCTTAAATTTAGGCAAACAGCCTATTTTTCACTTATTTATGTTTTTCTTTCATAAAGTCCACTTTTTATGTGAAAAAATATACCAACTTATTTGGGTTTCTGCAGTAGATAACTTTCAGGTATTTGCTTTTTTCATGCATTTTTATGGTATCACTTTCTTCACTTTATAGAAAATTGTATAGAAACTGTACTGCCTTTGTTTTATTATATTAAATTATTTATTACAGATATAGCAAGAAAAATATTTTATTCATATCCATTATTTTCACCAACCAAGAATATATAAGAATATCCCCACCTGGGCATACTTTTTACATAAGCACTGGTTAAATCTAGGCTTGCCTATATCTACATTTGACAAGTTTATCTTTAGAGTACGGTATTCTGTTCTATTCTCATAAGACAATTGCATTCATAGAACACAGGTTTCTTGTATGCAGCCTCAAATAAGATTACTGCTTAGTTTTCTGATAATTTAAAATAAAGAACAACATGATGTTGAGAATTCACTATTTCCAAGAATATTCTCATATCCACCCTGCTGAAAGTGATTTTTTTTTATAAAATTGCTTACAGGTTGCAATACTCTATACTGCTACACCATTTTCAGTCTTTCTGACTCTCTGCAGCATTGATTTCTTAGAATTGAAATCCCCAAATGGCTGTAAAACTATGGGCAAGGGTACAAAAACCTCCTCAGAACGTATCAACTGTCCATCATAATGGTAACTATCTGGTTTTCCAGTTAGTAGAAACCTGGGTTCTCTGGGTCAGACTTTAAATGAAATTTATTTCTGTCTTTTGTTGTGGACTCTGCTCCACTACATAAGTAAACTATTTCCAAGTGCGTAATTACTTTTCCCAACCTAGTTCCATTAACCTTATAGTTAGTGGAAATATCTTCCAACTTCCAAATTCTGATGTCAGTTATCTCAGTGTTTCTATGCTGGTGTTTGGTTTGTTTGTTTGTTTGTTTGTTTGTTTGAGCTAGCTTCTGGTCTGAGGCTACCACAGCTATTTTGAAGTCACCAATTATTATAATAACCTTTATATTTACCTCTTGGCTTGTGCCAGTTCTTAAGCTATTGTGTCTCTGCTTCAAACTCAGCTTTCTGTGTTCAGCTTTGTTATTCTAGGAACTCTACAAACCATCGTTCCCAATTAGCTACCTGGTGCCTCCGAGTTATGAGGAAACATGGATGAAATTTTGAAATGACATCTTGATTGCGAAAGAAGTCAGACTCCCCCAGAATACGCATGCTACATGATTTCATTTATGTGACAGGCTAAAATTGGGCAAAATAAATTTAAGGTAATGGAAATCAGGAAACGTTTTTGTCTGTGGTGTGTATGGACTGGCTATAATAAGAAAGCACAAGGAAATTTTCTTGGATGACTCTATCGCTATTGAGATATGTATGGAGGTGTGTACATTTGTAAAGCTCATCAAATTGTATACTTAATATTTGTACATTTCACTGTGTTCAGATTTTAATTCAATTTTAACAATGCCTGATATAATTGAATCAGGGCTAAGAAAAAAATAAACTACAGAAGGTAAAAAAGGCAAAAATTCAGAGTAATAGTTTTTTTTGTTTGTTTGTTTGTTTTTTTTGAAACCAGGTCTTGCTGTGTCGCCTAGGCTGGAGTGCAGTGGCACAATCTCGGCTCACTACAGCCTCTGCCTCCCAGGTTCAAGCAGTTCTCCCACCTCAGCCTCCAGAGTAGCTGGGATTACAGGCGTGCACCACCATGCCCGGCTAAATTTTTTTTTTCCATGTTTAGTAGAGATGGGGTTTCATCATGTTGGCCAGGCTGGTCTCAAACTCCTGATTTCAGGTGATCCACCTGCCTCGGCCTCCCAAAGTGCTGGGATTACAGGTGTGAGCCACCACGCCTGGCTGTAATGGTTATCTTTTGAGCAGGCAGGTAGTGATCTGAATGAAGTATTATAGAAACTTCTGGAATGTTGGCAGTATTTGCATTCTTGATTTGGATGCTAGTTTTGTGGGTACGTTCAATTAGTGAAAATTAAATATATATATATATATATGAAGTTGAAATGGCCTATAAATATTTGTTTTCTAAAGCCAATGATGCAATATTCAAATACTTCTTGAATTATTGTACTAAGGTAAGCATTCAATAATACAGTCATCCACAGATTTTATTATTAATAGTAAAAGAAATAAAAAGAGCACAGTAGGGGAGAAGAGTGACAAACAAGAGGAAAATAAAAGGTAACTTTGTGAGAGGCAAAGTTTTGAATCTCAAGGAGTAGCGGAGTCTGTTCTATGCTTCATGTGATGTGGCTTCATGTGATGTGGCAATAAATTTCAGCTCTGCCCTCCTGGCTGACAGCTGTTTTCAAGATGAGAGAGAGAAATAAGAATGATTTTTTCTTGAAGAAAACAGATGGTTACTTAGGTGTGTAAATTTTTTCCAACGGAAGATTACAAAAGCAGAAAGACACATGCTTTGTACACAGTCTTTTGTTTTATACTTTTATTGAAACTGTTAGCTGCATTGCCAACTGTCATTTTCAGTTGTCAGTAAAGTAACCAATGTAAAAATGAGAAATAAATATTATGGTCACTAAAACTGCTGTTGTGTTTGATGTGTATGTATATTGTCTGTTCAATAGATGTTTCTCTCTTGTTATATGTTTATTTTTCAATTTTACACATCTGTCTATACACATTGTCTTTCCATATATATTAACATATGCACTGTTAAACGATTATTGGCATAACTATTAATAATTGCAAATCTGCTATAAAACCACAGCCAACCAATTTTTCTACACAAGAGAAATTATTTTACTCCAGTTTAGTAACTGAGCTACATTGGTATATAGTTGTAAGCCCTTACGTTATTGCAAAGGTGTTTTAGCGATTTAGCAATATTCTTTGTGATCTTTACTGGAGAGGAACCAAAAATACTGAGGCTGTTATTCTATTGTAAATCTGTTACCCTTACTTTCTAGATTTCTAGCTAATTCCTTCCTCAGGAGCAGTCCTAAATTGTACTCTGGTACAACAAGAGACTTAGGTGTAGGCCCTTGTTGAACCAGGTTCCTTTGATTCCCAAAAGACAAAAAATAAAGAAGCCATCTCAATCCCTCTCTTCAGCTCTTTCTAATAACATGGAAAATATTTCAGCAACGGGCTTACTTAAATGACATACCAGACAGTTCACACTATCATAAAATTCTCAATATCTGAGTCCACTCCCTTTATGACAGGAGTAGTGATGGGAACATCAAGTCATTGAGAGTAGTGTTTAAAGTTCATCTTCTGGTTGAGCCAGGGAGATGACCAGTTTCTCAGTGTTTAAAGTTCATCTTCTTGCTGAGCCAGGGAGAAGACCATTTTCTCTGGAAAGTTTAGGAAATCTGGGAAAGACTGAAAAAACAAGGTTAATATCAGAGTAATGCCCTTTAATCTAACCCACAGGCATATAGGATACCTTAATTTGAACAGAATGATCGCATCCATTCTGTCTTTATTAAGCATGACCTATTGAAAGTTCTGTTTACATTGGCTTATATACCAGGAGACACATCCAGTCACTCTCCAAAAAAACCAAGCACACAAACCAAAACAGAGAGGAAAGAATCCAGTAAACTACAATGGTGTCATCCTACCCAAGGAATTTGAAATGTAGCAAGAGTAACACAGCTGCCATAGGTACCTCAGTGTTGAAACAAACAAATGCTCCCCTCTTAATTTGGGAAACATTATATTCTCTTGTTCTTAAAAATAAAAGTTGTTTTCAGTAATTTTCTGTTGCATTATCTCTAAATACTGAAGCATAGTTGGGGTATATATCTACTATATATAATAAATATACATATATACTTAGCTTTATGTATATACATACATTCACCTGTAAAAAAATACATACATAGATGTATTTTATATATATATTACATATATATATATAAAGTATGTATATATACTAAACTTGAATTGGGAACATGATCTTCTAAGCATGTACATAACTAAAGATATCTATATGCCTAAATACTTCTCTAGATACTTAAATATGTATTTCCTGTTTTTTAGCATTGTGATTACTATAACTCTAGACAACTTCCAGCAAGAACAAATGTTACATGCAGTATAACGATTTCACTTTCAGTATAAAGATTTGAGACTATATTAGCTGAGGAATTATGTCAACTCTTCATTTTATTTTGAATAGAAGTATCAATCACTACATGAACATTTACATGAAAACAGTGTAACTTAATTTCTTTCTGAAACAGAATGATTTTTATATTAGAGCATTTCATTTGAAATTTAATATCTGTATATAACTGAGTCACTTTTATAAGCCATATTAAACTTGTATGTCATGGAAATAGACATGAAAAACCATGAATAAAATACAGAAAATAAATTATTATCAAATTTCTTTTTACAAGAATGGAATATTAATAACTAATAATTGAAAACAGATAACCTTTAATCATTATTTAATATGTGCTATGTGTTTTTCTAAGTAATTTATATCTCATAATTAATTTAATCTTTACTACACTCGTGGCAGGTAGATGATTTTACAAATGAATGACATAGGGCAGAGAGAGAAAAAATATTTTTCTCAAGTTTACAGCTGATTTGTTGCATAACAGGAATTTGGATCCTGACTTTGCAGCTAGTTTAAATCACAGGCTTAATTCTGTGCCATGTACTTTCTTTACTTCTCTTGTAACTGATTATGTTTCTCCAGATTTGTATTTTTTAATCTATATTAGATTTACTTTCTACATCTTTCAGTTAACATGTTATTAAATTTTTCAAAAGTTTTAAAATTATGTGTAATTATATGTCACTTTCAAATTTGGGGAAATAAACTTGGAATGTAAATAAGTATATAATACAATTGGAAACAACCTTGTTATTTAAATGACTTCACTACTATGGATCAGAATTGTTTTTTCATCTTTGAGACAAATATATTAGAGGAAGTGGCAAATGCCCTACTATTTAGATTCTGAAAAATTCAAAAGCAATGATTCAAAAGCAAAAATTAAAAACCAATAATTTCCTTAACATGACATGAGGAAATTTTCCGACTTTGCTTTCTGCTTTTGATGATTGGTGATATGTTGGGGAAGATGAAGTTTATGCAAACTGGTTCCTGACACTGTCCTATGACTTTAGAACTATTCCTCATCTAGATCTTGCTTTCAAAACACTTTGTAAATTATAAATAGCGACACAATGCCCCAAATAGTAAGTACAATGTAGAGACTTACATGATATGCATTCCCTCAAAATAACAACTACAAATAAAATACCAAGATGAATCATAACTTTAGCTATTCTTTCTGGAAACTCATTCCAGAAAGGAAATGTAAAGTTTTCGACCTTTAATCTCACCCTATTGCATTCTGTGCTTGAAGTTTCAATAAGTTTCAAGTGACACATGAGACTAGCTAGGAGACACCATTAAGTGATGTTCACGTCTCAGTTCTTAATGGAGACTTTGTTCTTCTTTGGATCTTATAAATGGCATTTCTTTCTTATTCTTCCCTCAGTGATGGCTCTAAATACTTTGAAAGACCCTCCACCAATCACTCTTGTCATACTTCATGCCGAATAGCACTGTGCTGCCCAGAAAGGAAGAAACCAAATGTGTTTGCGGCACCGACCTAGAGGCATATGTCAAAATATATATGTACAAAGCCGCAAGACTTATTAAAGTCTTGTCAATTTTTTGCCCTTGAAAATTTACAATTAGCTACATGGGAGTATAAAGTCATTCATCCAACTCTTTTGACTCATTCTTCTATATTGCTTTCTCTTTCTCTCTTTTTCCCTTATTGAGAAGGATAAAAATATCGTAATTTAGATGTGACGCAACATTTATCTCTGTAAGGAAAGAGACTGATAACACTGACATTTCAAGTAAAGTCTATAATTTCTTCAGAAAAAAAAGACAAATGCCATATAAACACTGCCTGTCACCAATCTTAATCTTTAGAAAACAAGGCATTAAATTCCACCAGAAAATGATCAATTACACTTTTCCTATTGAGAGACATTAATTTTATTATCATTCATCTGTGTTCTATTTATCTAATTAATATTTAAAATATTACTATTTTTAACAATTAAGTTTCCTGTACACACATATACCCAATTTTCTCTATCTTTGATATTTTTTACCTCTTGAATATCCAAAAATGAGCTTAAGTTAGCATACTAAGATTATGCAACCTTGTTTCAATTTCTCATGATAATTATCCATGACCAATTCAACAAAATTTATCTCTAAAATATTTGCCTGCTTTCACGATCGTCATCAACGCTGTCCTATAACAATCTCTCATCGGCTTTCACTTGGACAGCCTCATAATTGTTCTTTCTCCATTTGGCCCCCTTAAATAAATTTTCATCAAGCCTCAAGGATGATACACCTAAAAGGATATATACACCTAAAAGGATATAGGTGATACACCTAAAAGGATGATACACTAAAAAGGATATATTTCCATCAAGCCTCAAGGATGATACACCTAAAAGGATATATACACCCAAAAGGATATAGGTGATACACCTAAAAGGATGACACACCAAAAAGGATATATTTCCATCAAGCCTCAAGAATGATACACCTAAAAGATGATACACCTAAAAGGATGATACACCTAAAAGGATATATATACACCTAAAAGGATATACACCTAAAAGGATACACCTAAAAGGATATATGCCATAACCCTGATTTAAATGCCTAATTGTCACCTTGACACATATTATGATAGTTCATCAGTGGAAAGGCTTAGCCGGAGAAACTTTTCTTTTTTTTTTCTTTGAGATGGAATCTCACACTGTCGCCCAGGCTGGGTTGCAGTGGCACGATCTCCGATCACTGCAACCTCTGCCTCCTGGGTTCAAGTGATTCTCCTGCCTCAGCCTCCTGAATAACTGGGATTATAGGCACCCGCCTTCACGCGTGGCTAATTTTTTTTTTTTTTTTGTATTTTTAGTAGACACAGGGTTTCACTATGTTGGCCAGGCTGGTCTTGAACTCCTGACCTTGTGATCTGCCCACCTCAGCCTTCCAAAGTGCTGCAATTACAGATGTGAGCCACTGCATCTGGCCAGCTGAAGAAAGTTTTTTCCACTTGAATTTTCAGCCTACCCTACTCCTTTCTCTATTATTATATAGCATAAGCTTAGAAGCTATTCCTTTCAATAGTCTCCTAGGCAATTCTGCTTCTAGTATCATCACTATAACCCTTTAGCCATCATTCCTCACTCTGACTTTACTGACAACAGTCAATCTGCTAATAGTGACAAAGTTTTTCATTCTTCCATCTCTTTGTATCACCTAGTGTAACTCTCATCACTCTCAAACTGCCACTTTACACATTATTAATAACCAAAGAAGTGGTTATTAATAGGGTTAGGGTTAATTTTCTTAGCAATGGTTATTAATATGGTTATCAATGTTGGCACAATGATAACCAAATAATTAGCTGTTAATAATTTGTAAAGTGGAAGTTTGAGAGTGATGAGAGTTAAACTAGGTGATACAAAGAGATCCCTCTGCAAACCATATTTATCTACCCTTTCATGTTAATATATTTGCCTACAATGAGTCAGTCCTCTGCCTGTGTGATTTTGTTAGAACACAGTTACACTTATTGCCACATATGTTGTTAATGTCTATTTTTGCACTACAAGAGTAAGGTTGAAAAATGTAAAGAGCAACACATGCCCTTCAATGCCTAAAATATTTGCTATTAGGCCTATTATAGAAAAAGTCCCAACCCCTGACCTACGATGTACTTTTATTCCTTCAACTACCTAATCTCTACTTACATTCAAGATCGAGATGCATTAGTTCTACATGAAAACAAAAGAATATGCATACTGCCCATTGAAATGGGGTTACCACCACTTCTTCAAGCAAGCCTTTTTTTCCTGAACAGTCATACTCTTTAAGCATACATTTATTCTATAGAAATTTCCTGTTTATTTTTCTGTCTTTGCTGTATTCTCCTTTGTAAGAGATACTTTTCAATTTTCTATCTGCATCACAAATACCTAGAGCATAGCAAGCAGATAATATTGTTTGCAGACTTGAAATGGCAGGAATAGTGCTGGCAAGTGAAGATCCCACCATTATTATCTGCCTAAAGTCAAAGGGATGACAAAGTAGTAGGAAAAATGTTGTGATTACAATTTCTTACAATACAGCATTATAATGGCACTAGTTGAAATAACGAGTAAAAAAAAATGGAAGTTAATAAAGAGAAAAAATCTGATTACCAGAAAGAGAAAGTAAGTCTGTCAGGAAAGTTTTGTTCTAAGAGGAAAAAATAGATTTGAGATCCCAACCATGTGCCAAATGCATCTTGCTAGGATGGTATTAATGATCCAATTTTCTTATTTAGCTAAAACCCTAAGAAAAGGAATAATATATCTATGCCCCCAAACTAGGAAATAGATGAATGTTATGTTCTGTCACTTTCTGAAGTTCATGGCTCTTTAGACTAGATGAGAACAAGTTGCCCGAAAATCTCTTTTCCCAAAGCAGTGATGTGGGATCTGAATGGCTATTAAACAAGCTCAAGTGTGGAATGTACACATGCAAAATAGTTCGATTTATCTCTTTTTACCGACCTAGAATGTACAGTTTTACATTTTCCTTTCCTAATGGGAAGCCGATTCCTTAATGATATCTTAGGATGGTACCATTACTTTTCATTCACTTTGATATTCTAAGGATTCTGCCCAGCCTGGATGAAAATACTAACCTCAACCCTTCTCAAATCCTATCTCCTACTCTTCCCTCAGTAGGCTCGTACTTGGGATTGTGAAGTGGATGAGGAAAGGTAGCTGGGTTTTCACTAGGTTTTGAACTACAGATTGTTAGAGTGGTGGATGAGGGGTGGGGAGGGCATGATTTGGTTCTAGGACAAACTTTTCTCTGTTAACTTCCAGTATCCAGTTCTCTGTTTTTTATATAACAGCATTTTAAGTATTGTTAATATATCTCTATCCTATCTCTCAGTTCTTGCATTAAGAGAAAAAGACTATATACAAATAATATATCCCTCGTAAGTATCAAACTCAATAAATAAATGTACCCAATAAATACAGCATTGGAATATAAGAATATATTTTTAGTATATTTGTTAACTATGTAGTTTGAATAGATTAACTGATTACATTTTTAATGTATTCAGGAATGTGAAGAATACATTCACAGAAATACATTTTGAAATGTTCTGCCATATTTTCAATAAAAGACATATGAACAATAATATATCTGCAGGGAAAATAGTCTTGAGTTTTTTTGTTTTTGATTAAAGAATTTATAAGGGCTTTTTACATCCTCCATTGGTTTTTGAAGGCTGTTAATAACTCTGGGTTTGAAGGTATTCTCTCCTCCTTTTCAAGCATACGACTATCCCTTCTCATTCTGGAGACATGGGCTGCTTAAACCAGCATTTCACCCTCAAATATTTCTAGCAAAGAAAGAACCAGGCTCTGTGCTCACAGTTGTCCCCAACAAACAGGTGATACATGTCAAGTTTTCCTATGAATATTCTACCCATACTGTCCCCAGCCTGGTTATATTGCTAATTCCACAATTTAGCAAACTCCTTGCCAGAGATCAAGATCTCAGTGTCCTCTACCTGTATACAATGCAGCCATCAAAAAGAATGAGATCACGTCCTTTGCAGGGACATGGATGGAGCTGAGGGCCGTTATCCTGAGCAAACACACACAGGAACAGAAAACCAAATACTGTATGTTCTCACATGTAAGTGGGAGCTAAATGATGAGAACACATGGACACATACAAGAGAACAACAACACACACTGGGGTGTTTTGGAAGGTGGAGGGTTGGAGGAAGAGGGTCAGGAAAAACAACTGATGGATATGAGGCCTAATACATGGGTGATGAAACAATCTGTACAACCAGCCCCCATTACAGAAATTTACCTATGTAACAAACCTGCACTAATACCCCTGACCTTTTAATAAAAGTTAAACACATATAAATATACATATGTATATAATCTCTTGATATTGAAGAGTGTGTGTGTATATAATATGTATTTTATATATATATTATATATACACAAAATGTGGCAGTCAGGGCCATAAGAATGCTCAGGGGAACTCAGGACAGAGCAGGGATCTCTGCAATGAGGTAAGACAAGGGATAAAATTAAGGAAATTGTGTTATTTCAGTGTTAAATGGTGACCCAGAAGGCACAGAGCTTGAGGATGCTCAGATCGCACCAGTTATTAAACTCTAACTCAATATGAACATATTTTCCTCCATCTTAGAGGCTCAGGATCCTTTTTTGTTTTAAGAGAGAAAGTCTTGCTATGTTGCTCAGGGCTCAAATGATATTCCAGCCTCAGCGGAATACATTTTAGTGGCTCATTTTCAAGTCTTAAGAGTTTCTCAAGTGATCATCTATTCTGTTCTGCTACCCTACATACACACACACACACACACACACACGCTTACTTCAAAATCAAGAGATTGCCCCCTTCCTTGGTTTGGGAAATGGAAAATAAAACATCTCAGAAATCCCAAAGCAACATAATTCTTCATTTACTTTTCCCTAAGGGCTATATAGATGGAGATAGTTAGGTGGGGACCTGGGGTGATGGTTGTGGAATACCAGAACCAGCGTGGCCATCTGTTAATAAATTCTCAGAAACAATTATGCTTATAATTTTTATAGTTTCTTGGTCATGTCTTTGGAATATAAAATATTGAGTGTCTCTTTTTCTTCATTCTTGAATTCTAGTTGAAAAAGCCAAAGCAACTGGAAAGATCCATTCAAAATTACATCTTATAAGTATTAACAATACTTAAAAAGAGAGGGGACGCTGGTTGAGAAAGTCACATGAATCTGAATAGTAAAATATATGGAGACACAAAAGGACATGGTGTGCTGAACAACCCTGAATGCTTAGAACTTTGGAATGTAAAAATCAAAAAGTAAAGAGGAGAAGGTGAAGAGGGAAAGGTTTTCAGAAAACAGATGAGCAAGTGTCTTACATGCTCTATTTAAAGTTTCAAACATAGTCAAGAAATTTGTTTTTTTATATTAAAGCATATCCTCATCTAGATATGAGAGAAATTTTCAGAAATGTGTCTCACATTATTTGCTTTAAGCAATTCTACCAAAATTGAATATCTTTATCCATTGGATCTAAAGAGACTCATGGCTGGGCGAAGTGGATCACACTTGTAATCCGAACACTTTGGGAAGCCCAGGAGGGAGGATCCTTTGAGCCCAGTAGTTTGAGGCCAGCCTGGGCAACACAAGGATACCCCAGCTCTACCAAAAAAAAAAAGTAACCAGGCATGGTGGCTCATGTCTGTGGGCCCAGCTACTCAGGAAACTCAGTGGGGGAGGATCTCCCAGGAGGCTGAATCTGCAATGAGCTATGATTGTGCCACCGCACTCCAGCCTGGGCAATAGAGCAGATTGTCTCAAAAGATATAAATAAATGAATAATTAAATAAATTCTAAAGAGCTTCACAAGTATAAAGGGTACAATTTATGTAAAATATATTTTTATTATTTTCACAATGTCTTACTTAAAACAGGAAAGATTCTCAACATGATTTTTATACACTTTAAATTTTAGCATCGAAATTTGAATAAAGATGTTGAAAATAGTTCAGTTTACAGCTCTGTGGGGAAACTCCCGAGAACTAGATGGTTGGAACAAATATCAAATCAGAAAGATATTAAAGATGGCTGAACAAGAGCAGACCATTAGGTGGAATATATAGAAATCAGTTAACACCAAAAAAAGTAAGTGTGCTGCATGTTCTGAAGCTATAAATTACCCTGAATTACTCACCTATCTAAAGAATATGATCTCTGTGGGTTTTTAAGTGGATATTAAAGGAAGTCTCATTATGCAAAGAGCAGATTTTTATAACTCTGGAAAGAATATGCCAAATAGTATAAAAATCTGGAAGCATGGTTGAATAACATTATCAGTTTCCAAAGATAAAATAGGAAATTCTAAGAATAAAAGTGTTGTCCATTTTTATGCTACATTCTCCAGTAAAAATAGCCAATGTTTCAAGTGATGACAATAAGTAGGGACTGAGAAGTGTAAATTTATTCTATAAGTAAATGATATTACATTGTCAAAGTGAACAATGTATATTTGATTAAAATGTACAAATATGAAGAATCACAAAGTGGAATCTTTATAATAAGACTCAAATATTGAAATTTGATTAAAAATAAATGAAGCATGAGCATGATTTTTTCTTTTTTATTGATAAATATTCTCTGATGGGAAATATCTATTGAAATTTTTTAATGTCTAAAAAGTTGTTTTCATTTGTAATAAAATGAATATTATATAAGCATAAATATTTTAAATATTAAATTAAAAATTTTTATATGCTTCAATATTACATTCATAAAAGATGTTTAAAGAATCTGCTGACAAGATAATCAGTAGAGATACATTTATATTTTACAAATTAAAAAAGGGCCAGGTAAAAAGTAATTTTAACGTGAAGATAAGGTTTTGAAAAGAGGTGAATAAGTCTAAATACGTATGCCAATGAAATTGTCTACTCTAATTGGATAAATTTTAGTTTGAGATGTTAATATAAACTTTGTTTAACTCAGGAGAAAAACATATTTAGGCAAACACTACAAAGCATAAAACTTGCTGCTCAAAAAATCTAGATGGAAAGCTAGCCTTTAGAGAATTATTCAATGAAAGTATAATTTTCTTTTTTTTCTTTTTTTTATTATACTTTAAGTTCTAGGGTACATGTGCACAATGTGCAGGTTTGTTACATATGTATACATGTGCCATGTTGGTGTGCTGCACCCGTTAACTCGTCATTTACATTAGGTATATCTCCTAATGCTTTTCTAGTGTGTTATATTTTAGCTGAGAGTAAGAACCTAATTTCTTAGTGGAAAAAAGCAAATGTAGACAGTCAAGGTAAGGTGTTTCAAGTAAAGGAGAAAGGAAAAGGCAAGCCTCATGGCCTTTGTATCACTTGGAAGTCATACTGTATGTCATCATCACTAGTGACGACACACATCTCTTAATATCACTAAGTCCTCTAGCTCTACCTTGTATGTATGGCATGTGGATATCAATCATTTCTAATATTTGAGTTTTAGAAACAACCTTACACATTAAGTTTATGTAATCTCTAATCATCAAAAATTGCAAAGTCTTCATTGTGCCCTGCAAGCCTCTGCTAATCTTCAGGTTTTCACTAGCTCTAACTTTACTCTTATGGTAATTTATATAAAACCATTTCATATAATAAACTGCATATATAATTGAACAGGATTTGCAATTATGATAAAATAGTTATCTAATTGCTTTAATTCTCCATTATTTTCCTAGTATACTACTGAATTCCTGAATTTCCAATTCAATGTGTGCCCTAACTTTAACAGTGTTACTTTCAACGACTTACTCTCCACATAGATTCTCATGCTATTTAATTTTAGTTATGAGCAAATATAACTATCTTTATTGAATCATGTAGGATGTTGATATAAAATTTGTTTGCAGCTTATCTATTATGCTTTGAGAATTATAATACAAATCATAATACAAGAGGTATGTGCAAGACATGAAGATCAAAAGATAAACACAAAAGTAAAGTTTTAACCCACAATTTCACAGTCTTACAGGGAAGATAGACACATATCAGGTAGTATAATAATGTGTGAAGTGCAATAACAAAGATTCAGATAACACTGTGAGTCCACAATGAAAATACACTACTCAGACTTGGGAAATCAGAAGCGGTTTTCTAGGTAAGGTGATGACTAAGCTGGCCCTAAAAGAACACACTAGGAGAAGTGTAATGTGGGACTGGAGAGATGAAGGAAAAGGTGTTTCAGGCTGAAAGAGCCATAGGAACAACAAGAAATAATTATATACATGGAAAATGTTCAGGAAATTAAAAGCAGGAACGGAAGCATAAATTCTAGAGGAAAAAGATTCAGATAATAAGATAGAAGAGTGCAGTCATGAAGATTCCTCTCAACTGAAGTGGTTTTAGAAACTGAAGGATTGGAATATAGAAAGATATTTGATGTAGGGAGTTAGGGAGGGCGAGGTGATAAACATTACTCTGAGATTTGGACTTTGGGTGGAAGATCATAATGGCAAAAAACCACATAGGAATACAGAACAAAAGGGTACTGCTTACATATTTTATCCATTACAGTGGTAAGACTGCAATCAATAGAAGACAATGTTGGCTATCTTAGGTAGAAAGGAAACTTGTTGGGAATAGTAGGCAGCCTCTAAGATGTTTCCCAATCATGTGAATCCCCTAGGATTCACAGCCTTGTATAATCCCCTTCCACTGACTGTGGGCTGAATTTATTGACTTACTTCTAATGAATAGAATAAGCTGAAGTGATGGGATATTACCTCAGGGATTAGGTTAACAAGAATGCTGTGGTTTTAATCATGGATGTTCTCTCTTTCCCTCTTAGATCACCAACCCTGGTAAAACCCAGCTGCCATGCTGTAAGAAAACCTTGCAGAGAGGCCCACATAGCAAATTTGGAAACAAACTTTCTGAGGTCTGCCAGCAGCCACATGAGTGAGCTCACCTGCCCCAGCTGGGGCTGGCAATAGCTGCAGCCCCACCAACAGCATGATTGCAATCTCATTAGAAAACTAGAGCTGGAGGCACCCAGCTAAACCACTCCGAAATCCCTGAGCTACGGACACTGTAAGAAACAATCAACGTGGTCATTTTGAGTTGTTTCATTTTGAGGTAATTTGCTTTATATCAACAAATAACTAACACAGGAAGATATCAGATGGGGCATAGTTAGAATAGTAGCCATGAAAATAGGACAGCATCCAGAAAAGAAACCAAAGCAGCAAGAACTGCTCAACCATGCAAGCGGGATGCCATCGTTGAAATAAGTGGACTTCAAGTTTTTGGTCCTTGTATTACAATATCCAGAATGATGGAGAGAGAATCCAGTTGTCTGTTTCAGAAACATGCTCACCCTTAGACCACAATATGGTAAATTAAAATACCTGCAAAAATAGCCTTTTACATTCTCTAAACACTCCTTTGGCATCTGCAGTGAGAGGGCAGAGCTCCTGGACTGACAAAAATGCATTTAAATGAGAGAGAGAGATTTTTCCAAAATAAAACCAAGCAGCCGTCAAGAAAGACAAACTGGTGTTGGGTGTACAACACACAGTGAATGCCCACTGTCTGGGGAGGAAGGAATCTACTATTGGACATAGTAACATTTTTATGACATCTAGGTGAAGATGTGCATGAACAGTTTAATATATGGGTCTAAGCTTAAATGAGAGAAGCCAGGACATAGTTGAGAGTCATCAGCACTTAGCCGGCATTGGAGTAAAGATAAATTTATTGTTTCATTTGTGGGAAGCAGGTCAAATAAGAAAAGACTTTAACTGATGCTGGGATGCTATGAAGTACCAACAATGCAAAGAAATATTTCAAAGAAATATCAACATTTTAAAGAAAAAGAGAAGCACATAAAGATAATAAGAAATAACAGTAATTTGAGAAGAATCAACAGAATCTTGGGCACCAAAGTCAAGGAGAAGAGAATTTCAAAGAAGTGACTGGCAGTATCAGTTGTACTAGAATATTTCAGTAAAATATCAACTACGAAATGGCCTTTACTTTTGGAAATCAATGTTGATAGATACCTTTCCTGTCATATCAATATCAATATCAAAATCGTGTTCATAAAAGTTGGTTGCTATTCCTTGCACTTAGAATCAAGTTCCGAGTTCTAGGCTTACTTTCAAAATTCTCACATAATATATCTGCTCAATTTAGCACCTGTAAAGACTGCTTATCTCCCTGGCAAGATTATATTTCACTTCAAAGATGGAGACTGTATCTTGCTTTTCTATCTACTATAATATCTACCCTAATATAAAGAATATAGGAAGTTATCAATAAATCCATTTTTGATAAAAGGTGTTTACATTGTTCATTCTATTACATATCATTTATCTTCCTCTCTATTTTTATAAAACCTAGACTGTTAATAAGCCAACTTGAATACAGTTTAAATTAAAAGCTGACACTAAACAAAGTCTTTCTAGTTCACTTGCTCTCTCTCAAGCATGTGTGTCTGAATTTCCATGGAGTCAATAAAACAGAGTTATAGAGTTCACTATATCTTTAATCTTTTCCCTCTTGTCTACTAATTGCAAAGAAAGCAGACTGAGTCTAGATACTGTTAGGCTGTTTATAATTATCCACCTTTGCTTGACTATGTATCCTTTCTAGTACAGAAACCAACCAACAAACAAACAAACAAAAGAACAACCAATTGTCACTGTGTGATTTATTTCCTAAACTAAACCACCATCAAACAGATAGCTACACTAATATAAACACAAGTTTTAAACAGGCAACATTAAGTAATGTGTGAAAAATAAGCTTTAATATTGAAAAAAAAAGAAGTAAGCCTAAAAAAATGTTGTAATGTGTGCAATCTACACCGTTTCTGCTTTTAATTTAAGAGGTGTTACGTTTGAAGATTTACTGGTCCATTGTAACAGCAGAGCAAAAGGGTTAGAGGAGTACTTGGGGTCAACAAGATTCCAGTTTTTCTTTACTCTTTAAGCCACTTTTCTAATAATCATGCAAACTTGGGGAAGATATTTCATAAACCTAGTTTTAAAAGTAAACTCTTTTTAGTATTTGTTTTAGTTACTTTGGTTATATATTTGGGAGATCTTTTCGCAGGTTAATAGAAATACTGATTTGTTTCAGTGTCTCCCAACGTTAATATTTTATAAGTCTTACACGCAATTTGTGACACGACTTATTTAAAGTTAGCAGGAGAGCAGCCATCGTCCTTTGCCAATTCCAGTTCGCATACTAAATGCAGGCATTCTCATGCAGTACAGCACCTGCATAAATCTGAAAAACTGAGAATCATGAAAATGGTATTTCAATAGGAGTTCAGTTCAGCAAATGGACAAAATTTATCATGCGACATAACACCTTGAACAAGGTTAATGCCCTGTGGAAACCATATTTCCCTGAAAAAGATTTTGTTGTTGATGATGATGATTTTTAATAAATACATACATAATCCTTCAATTACACATTTTTTCTCTCATATCTAGATAGTGCTAAATTATAGGTCAATATCATAAAAAGAAAGAAAAAACTATAGCTACAGTAAAAATAATGTATAAGAGGCATGTAAACAAATAACACACATACACAGCTAAATGGGAGAGAGCCAACAACTCTTTTTAAATAGTGAGTATCTGATGGAATTTTATTTTACAAAACGTGTTAATGCTTGCTAATGTTTTTAATATTTTTATCCATTCCCAAATTCAAAGGTAATGACAATTCTGACAAGACAAGAAATTATAATATAGTTACATGAATTATACAGCTAATAGTCATTTTGTGCTCTTTCTTTTTAACCAGGGAACACTGTCCCATTTTAGTACACACACAAAGAGAGAGACACACAGAAAGAGTGAGAGACAGACAGAGAGAGGTACACACACATACACACACACACATACACACACACGGAGTAAAATAGTCTGCCCCTACTGTCAAGTTAAAAATTATCAATTATGAGGAATTTGGCAAGTGTGGATACTTTGCAGAACTTGAAAATGTGTAATAAACTTTAAAAGTTTGTCTGTAATAAATGGTTTCTTGATCTGTGCTCCCATCCCATACTCATCCTCTCTTTCTCTCTCTCTCGTACACAAACCATAGAATTTTTTTCACAAGGAATCAAAGCAAAGCAAATTACTGAAATTTCTGGAAGAGCTCAATCTTTCTTAGCACTGAAAATAACAGACATGGGCAGAAAACTTTATAGGGGACTCAGGAAATAAAATAAATATATTTTTGAACATAGCAATAATTTTTACTTGGCCTGTAAAAATTTGTAAAGTTTCTATTTTGTTTGATTGAGATGGAAGGGTTCATATGGTATAATTGGCCCCTATGTTTAAAATTGCACCTATATAAAATTATAATCTGCAAGGTAATTAACGTAGTACTTTGTAATTCCTATTTTTACAATTTTTTTTTTTTTTTTGAGACGAAGTCTACCTCTGTTGCCCATGCTGGAGTACGGTGGCGTGATCTTGGCTCATTGCAACCTCCACCTCCCAGGTTCAAGCTATTCTTCTGCCTTAGCCTCCTGAGTAGCTGAGACTACAGGTGCCCGCCACGATGCCCCGCTAATTTTTTGTATTTTTTAGTAGAGACAGGGTTTCACCATGTTGGGCAGGCTGGTCTCGAACTCCTGACCTTGTGATCTGCCTGCCTCAGCCTCCCAAAGTGCTGGGATTACAGGCATGAGCCACCGTGCCCTGCCTTAAAAATTAATTTTTAAGATGCAGGTTAAAAAATAAGCTTAAAGCAGCCGTTTTTCAAAGGAAAAGTCAAAATTCTTTAGGGGGATAAAGCAACTACAGTTGTCCCAGTAATTGAGGAGAACGTCTTCCTCTTCAGCTTGATGACTACCAGGGAGATGACAAAAGAAAGTCTGGCAGGCTTTCTGCGACCCTTATGCTTGATTTGATTTAACAATTATTTAAACGTTGATAAGTATCTCTGGAATTATTTTAGGAAATTATATTTGAACTTTGAATCTTTTTGTCGTGCAAGAATGTATCTGTGATAGTGTATATAATTTTCTATACATATGTATCTTATGTGTATATATATATGAATACACAAATGTATACAGATACATTCATGGGGGATATTGGAACTGCCTCAAGTGCACATATACACACACACTCTCACTCTCTCATACACACAAACACACATGTAAGCCTTCATTCAATGGTTTAAATTTCCTGTGGAATCTTGTTTAAAGGATTTTATGGCATAATTTTTGCACATTAAAATGGCATAAGATTTTCTTTAATAACATTTTATTTAGATACTGTGAACTAGGTAGTATGAGAATATGATACATTTCTCATACTCAACTAATACAGGCATGTCTAATCTTATTAACAGTGCATAATTGAATGTCTATGACATGCTAATAGGTAAATGTATTATTGCTATTAATACAAAAGTGACCTGAACTCTTATTACATGTGTAGCTTATCATCCTGCCTATATAAGAAGAATATAGCTTATTATCCTGATGACATAGAATAAATATAAAAATAAAAACAATTTTATAGTTTGATAGATAGTGGAAAGACAGTATTTTGCTTTGGAAGTACTAAGAGATATGAAAGTCAATAGTGCCATCTTTGTACCATTTATCTTTAACTATTTCTTCTGTCAGATACTGGTGACAGAAAAAATGATCAAGATGTCTTTCTTCCCTCAGAAAATCTAGAGTCTTATTTTCATGTTCCCTATTTTCTGTCCTTCCCTCCCAAACATATTTTCCCTGCTTGCCAATATTTCACCTTCGTTTCTGGCAACAGACACAAGCACATTCATACAGCAGCATTGTAGAATTTCCTTAAAGTGACCTTGATTGTGTCAAGCATGTCAATGACAATACTTTTGTGGTAGTCTCTTTACATCCTAAGTAATCTAGGACTAGCTGTAGTCAAAGATAATTCATTCATAAGAATAAGAAAATGCTTAGGAGTCGATGTGTTTTCTCTAATGAATAGTTCAAAAATTCATTTGTTTTAGAAATAGATGTGTTCATTTATGCCTTTATTCACTTTAGAAATATTTATAATCTGATCTATCTGGGCTGAACACTCTGCTATGAATTTAAAAATCAGAGGATATAAGAGTCTAAAGTAGAGACAATTAAGTGAACAAGTAAAATACAAAGAAAAAATGGCTACAGAAAATAATTTCAGACAGGGAGAGTGTGCCAACTCTTTCTGCAGTGTTGCAAGAAAGCTTCTGTGAGGAGGTCATAATTGAGTTGATTATTTAAGGTTGAGTAGGATTTTACCAGATGGTACCTCACATTGGGGATGTGGGAGGGGAAGTCACTTCTGCCAGAGGAGAAATCACATGAAAAAGCATAGAAGAGAGAAAGGATAAAAATTTTAGAGACTTGAAGTATATAAGAAGAGAGTTGTGTGTTAACACTAAGATACATAAATCCTAGACAATAGGAGGTATTTAAAACATAAAGTAAGGAAATGTCATCCTTAATTTTTGTTTTATATTTTAACTTTTAAATGCTTGAGTGAGCATTTTAATTTCGTGTTTTTAGTTATAATCCTCACACTTTATAGGGAAAATATTTTGAGTCATATAAGATTGGCATTCCTCTGGAGTGTTTTCATAATATATTGAATCTCATTTGTCCTTTAATTTGTCAGACTAAATTGTTATTTCTTGCTTATAGCTTTATATCCCTTGTGATTCAAGGATAAGAATGGTATTTCTTATACACTTAGAGGGCCCCTACGATTTCAAATACAATAAAATTGTAACAATTATTTGGTGTATAAATGAATGAATGATCCACTCTTCCTCTCTCTTTGCTCCTGGGAAGTACTTGCTCCTTATCCAGTATCTTACATCTCAGTAAAGGTCACCACAATTTAATGAATTGCTTGGGACATTTACCTGGAATTTTGTTTTTAACTCCTTTCCTTCACAACACACATTAATCCATGAGAAAATCCTATTAGTTTTTTTCTTCATATTATGTCATGAATTTAACAACTTTTCACATGCTCAACTATTGCCTGAACTATTACAATTTCTTACTGACTGATGTTCTCAGGTTACACTTGACAGTTCCCATAGAGCAGTGTTATCTTTTAATATAAATGTAAATCTGATCACGTTGCTATGTTCCTCAACATGGTTTTTTTGGTTCCACATCTGTCTATGATGTAGAAAACTGAAAAGAGCATCATTCCCACTTAAACAATTAAAGGCCATATACACTACAAAATTAAAGCTTCCCTTGAACCCATAAGTCAATTTCTACTATTCCACGTATAATATTTAACATTCAATAACAAAATAAGCAATAATTAAAACACAAAAAAAGGAAGAATAAAGGATTACTAATAGACAAAGCAATCACTGGAACCAGACTCAAGAATGACACCATGTTGGAATTCACAGAGAGACAATTTATAATAACTATAATTAATATGGTAAACTACGAAGTGCAGCATGGAAAAATATATGGGGAATTTCAAAAGATACAGAAAAGATATTTAAAAAGGTGAAATGGGGATGCTAGGCAAAACACAGACACTAGACACTGACAAACACACACACACACATCAGCACTACTGAGAATAGAATTACTTCATTGGAAGCCAAAGCAATATACGTTACACAAACAAAAACATGAGAAATATAGTATCTAAAATAAAAGAACTGTGGGACAAAAACACACAGCGTAAAACACACAGTATAATCTGCATGTAATTTGACAGAGAAGAGAAAGGATGGATGAGAAAAACAGGACACCAGACCCCCCCATAAAAGCGCATTCACACACACAACACAAAAATGAAACTCTGTGGAAACCGCTAATATAAAAGTAAATATAAAAATATTTGTTTTTCTTATGTTCAATGACTCTAAAACAGAGGTTCTCAAGCAGGAAAAATTTTGCCCCTCAGGGCGCATTTGGAAATCTCTGTAAACACTTTATTTTTAAGTTGGAGAGTAGGGGGTGCTACTAGAATCTAGTGGGTAGAGACAAGAGATGTTGCTAAACTATATATAGTACTATAACACAGGACAGCTCCCAACAACAAAGAATTACCTGATCCAAAATGTAAGTAATGTTGGTACTGAGAAACCCTGTTAAAATATAGTTGATGTTCTAAAGGAAAATGGTAGTGTATTATGTGGCTTTATAACATAGTTAAAATTAAAATGTGTGAATATAATAGCACAAAATTGGGATAAACGGATTGGAAATAGAAATCTGTGAAGTTTTACAATAAAGGTAAGATGACATAATATTATTTGAAGAAAGCCTGTAATATTAAAGATGATATTGTAAATCCAAAGGTAACCATTAATATTGTTTTTACAAAGATAATGTGTGTGTCCAAATAATAAGGAAATATTGGAAATAATATTTAATAAAAAATAAACACACACCACTAATCCACAAGTGAGAAAAAATTTTTAAATGGAGGTCAGGGGATGGAAAAAAACAGATCAAATAGAAAGAATTTACTAAGATGGTGGATTTAAATTCAACTATGTCAAAAATTATATTAAATGTAAATGGTCTAAATACAACAATTTAAAAATATAGATCGTCAAATCAGATAAAGCCATATTAAATACAAAGACATATTCAAGATAAAAGTACGAGGATAAAAAAAAAATACCATGCAAACAATAAACAAAAGAATGCCACAGAGGCAAATTTTTAACTGACACACTTGACATTAGAACAAGGAATGTTATTAGCAATGAATTGTGACATTACATAACAATAAAAAGGTTAATTCACAAATAAAAATCTTTAAACTTTATAAATGAATAGAACTGAAACTAGAAATAGAAAAATGTACAATTATTGTTGAAAACGTGAACACTTCACTCTTAGTAACTGGTATACCAAATAAAGAGAACATCAGTAAGAATATAGAAGACCTGAACAATGCTCTCAATCAATTGACCTAATTAATATTTATACCATACTCATTCTAAAATATCAGAGTATATATTATTTTTATCTATACAGATCATATTTAAAAGATAGATGGCTTTCTCAGCCAAACAAAACCACAAAAATGTCAAAATAATTAAAATTAGAGCAATTGATGTTCTAACTTTAAAAGAATTTAACCAGAATTCAATAGCAGAAATCTGAAAAAATCCCCTCAAATTTAGAAGCTGAACAATTTATTTTTAAATGGCAGATTTGTCAAAAAGAAAGACACCAGGGGAATTGATTAATACTTATTTGAATGACAATAAAAACATATTAAACAATATTAATTTAGTGTTTAGGGAAAATTTTACGGCCTTAAAAGTTTACAATAGAAAAGAGGAAGGATAACCTCTCAAATAGAGGTTTAAATGTTCACCTTAAAAAACTTTAAAAAGAAGAGAAAATTCACTAGAATAAAGTGAAAATATACAAACAATGAAGAAAAGAGATACACTAAATTAATTTTGTAAAAGAAAAATGATAGAGAAAATTTCGTTTAAAATCTGGTTATTTGAAAAGATCAACAAAATTTATAATCCCCTAGCCTAAAGGGAAAAAAATAAAGAAAGAATACATAAATCATCAATACCAGGAATGAAACAGTGGCCATTGTTATACATCATAAAGACACATTAGAAGTATAACAATACACTATAAGAAAAAATTAATACCCCTAAACTTGACAACTGAGGTGGAACAGCAAATTTATGAATGACAAAAATTACCAACGCTCACTCAAGAAGAAATAGGTATACTAAGTAGTCACAAGCCTATTACAGAAACTGAATTATTACAATATTTTCTATAAGGAAAACTTTAGGCTCAGATGCTGTGAAAGCATTTGCCACCAAATTTTAAAGAAAAAATAATATAAATTTTCCAAAAACTTTTCTAGAAAATACAAGCAAGGAAAATACCATTCACCTCATTTAATGAGGCCATAATTATCCTAATAAAAAAAACTAACACCATCTACCAAAAACATACAAATACCATATTGTACAAATATTATATGTAATGAAGAAAGACTGAATTCTTATACTCAAAGATCAGAAACAATACAAAGATGATCATTCTATACATTCTTACCACTTGTATTCAAAACTGTACAGTGCAAAACATTGATGAGAGAATTAAAGAATATTTAAATAAAACATATTTGTGGATTTGAAAATTCAATATTGTTAAGATGGCAGTTCTTCCACAACTTGTCTATCCATTCAATCCAAATACCATAAAATTACAAAAAATTGTTTGGCTTTTGTTTTTAGAAAACAACAAATGGATTCTAAATTTTATCCAGAAAAAGAAAGGAATTATAATAGGCAAAACAATTTTGAAAAATAATAAATAAGAGTAATCTCTTCAAAGACTCCCTTAAAAAATAAAGTAACAAGCCATTGACTGGAGTAAATTATTTACAAAACAAATTTCAACATGAACCTCTAACCAAAATATATAAGATATTCTCAAAAGTCAATAATAAGACAAAATTAATAATGGGCAAAATATTTAAACAGAGAATTGATTTCAGAAAAAGATACATGAATTGCAAATAAGTTTTTAAAAAGAGGTTCAATATCATTAACCTATATGGAATTACAATGAAATATCAATATACTTGCAAGTTCACACAAAATTTTGGCTTGTGGTTTCTTCTAGAAATGTTAGTCTTAATTTTCCCACTGAATTTAGTGATCCATTTTGAGTAAATTGATAAAAGACACGGGTCAAGTCAATGCTTTTTAGTTTTCCATACTGAGATCAAATTTTCTCAGCACCACCTGTTGAAAAGCCTATTGTATTTCCATTTGAATTGCCTTTGCATCTTTATTGAAAATTATTTGACTAAATATATCTGGTCTATTTCTGGAATTTCTATTTATACCATTGTTTTAAGCTTCAATCTTTTTGTCAATACCACACTATCTTAAATATTGCAGCTTTATAATATGTCAGAATCAATTGTCATGACTCCTTTAATTTTATTATACTATTTGCTTTTACATTTTACTTATTTTTTTCTCATATATTAAAACACAAAATCCATAATGGCAAAGGCAAATATTGTCTATTTATGTCTATTTTGTTCACTCCATTTTTTCTAGTCACTAGAATAATGCTAGGCATATGACAGATGCTCAATGAATATTTGTTGAATGAACAACAACATATGAAAAGCCTTTTTTAATTAGAAGCACCATATGAATGAAGATATTTGTTATCATTGTAATTTTTTAAGAATATCAAGAATCTAAGACTGCTTAGACTTCTAAAGTTTTATGCTGCATGTTCTTCGAGTTTGTATGGACTCTTTTGGCAGTTGTATGACAGCTTTCATGCCCTTCTCAGAATATTTTTAAATCCTTATAATAAACTCTTAAGAAAAAACCTACAAATATGTTGAAATAAAGACAAAAAATAATTTATAAATTTTTTTGTTATACTAATATGAGTGTCTCACTCTTAAGTACATTAATATGTTTTAGCAAGATGCAGTCTAGTAATCATGATTGCAAAGTAGTGATGAACATAATTACATGTATATACAATATCTCTAATGGGATAGTACAAGGAAAATATGTATGATTTTCATTGGTAACAATGTACTCCAAATACCACTGTGATCTGTCATCCTCAATTATGATTGAAATAAAAAAGATGTTAAATTTCAGTTGAAGACTGGGAAAGCAAATGTATAATGTTTTTATTATTTTCCCATCTGAGTTTATGAACTCATGCAGGTGTACCTGGAAGATATTGCAGATTCAGTGCCAGACCATCTTGGTAAAGCAAATATCTCACTAAAGCAAATCACACAAATCTTTTGTTTGCTGGTGCAAATAGAACTCATGTATACAATATATAGTAGTCTAATAAGTGTACAATGGCATATGTCTAAAAATGTATATACCTTAATTTAGAATATTTTATTCATACAAATTATTTAATAATCATGTGAGCCTTCAATGAGTCTTTTGTTGTTGTAGTTGTTGTTGTTGTTGATGGAGTGTGTCAACATAGATGGCTGCTGACTGATCAGGGTGATGTGCTGAAGGTAGGGGTGGCTGTGGCAATTTCTTAAAGTAACACAAAAATGGTGTTTATCAGATCAATTGACTCTTCCTTTTAGGAAAGATTCGTCTGTGGCACACAATACTGTTTGATAGCATTTTACCCATGGAAGAACTTTCAAAATTGGAATCAATCTTTGCAAATCCTGCCTCTGCTTTATCAACTACATTATGGAATATTCTTAATCCTTTGTTGTCATTTTAACAATGTTCACAGCGTCTTCACCAGGAATAGATTCTGTCTCAAGAAACCACTTTCTTTGCTCATCCATAAGAAGCAATTCCTCATGTGTTCAAGTTTTAGAATGAGATTGCAGCAATTCCTTCACATCTTCAGGCTACACTGTCAATTCTAGTTCTTTTGCAATTTCTACCACATCTGCTGTTAATTCCTCTACTGAAGTTTTGAAGCCCTCAAAGTCATCCAAGAGGGTTGTGATCAACTTCATCCAAACTCCTGAAAATATCAACATGAATCTATCTCCCATGAATCACTAATGTTCTTAATGGTGTCTAGAATGGTGAATATTTTCCAGGAGGTTTTCAATTTACTTTTCCACAATCCATCAAAGGAATCACAATCTATGGCAGCTATAGTCTTACAAAATAAGACTTGAACAGAGAAATTACTCCTTGGCAACGGGCTGCAGAATGGATGTTGTGTTAGCAGGTATAAAAACAACAATCTCCTTGTACATTTCCATTAGAGCTCTTGGGTGACCAGGGATGTTGTCAATGAGCTGTATAATTTTGAAAGGAATCTTTTTTCTGAACAGTAGGTTTCAACTATGGACTTAAAACATTCAGTGAAGCATGTTGTAAACAGATGTACTGTCATTCAGCCTTTGTTTCATTTCTAGAACACAGGATATGTAAATTTAGCATAATTCTGAAGGTCCCTAGGATTATTGGAAAGGTCAATGAGCATTAGCTTCAACTTAAAGTCAGCAGTTGCATTAGTCCCCACCAAGAGAATCAGTCTATTCTTTGAAGCCAGGCATTGAATTCTCCTCTGTAGCTATGAAAGTCCTAGATAGCGTCCTCTTCTAATAGAAGATTATTTTCATCTACATTGAAAATATGTTGTTTAGAATAGTCACTTTTTATCAATTATCTTACTAAATATTTGTAATAACTTTCTACAATTTCCACATCAGCACTTGCTGTTTCATCTTGCCATTTTATGATATGTAAACAACTTATTTTCTTAAACCTCATTAACTGATCTTTGCTGGCTTCCAGCTTTTTTTTCTGCAGCTTTCTCGCCTCTTGCAGCCTTCACAAAACTGAAAAGAGTTAGGGCCTTGCCCTGGATTAGGCTTTAGCTTAAAGGAATGCTGTGATTTGTCTGATCTTTCATCCAGACCACTAAAACTTTCTCAATATCAACAATAAGGCTGTTTTGCTTTTTGATCATTTACATGTTAGTGAAATAGCGCTTCTAATTTTCTTCAAGTACTTTTCCTTTGCATTTACAAATTGGCTGTTTCACACAAGAGCCTTAGCTTTCAGCCTATCTTGGCTTTAAACATGCCTTCCTCACTAAGCTTTATTATCATTTCTAGTTTTTCATTTAAAGTGAGAGGTGTGTCCTTGCCTTTCACTTGAACACTTCGAGGCCATGGTATGGTTATCAATTGACCCAATTTTAATATTGTTGTGTGCCTCAGAGAATAGAGTAGTTTGAAGAGAAGGAGAGTGATAGAGGATATGACAGTTAGTAGAGCAGGCAGAACTCACACATTTATCAATTAAATGTGCCATATTATACAGGCACAGTCTTTGGAGCCTCCTCCCTCCCAAATTATAATAAAGCATCAAAGTTCGCTGATCATAGTTTATCATAACAGGTGATTTTCATAATGAAAATGTTTGAACTATTACAGGAATTATCAAAATGTGGCACAGAGACATGAAGTGAGAATACGTTGTAGGAAAAATGTCACCAACAGACTAGCTCAATACAGAGTTCCTGCAACCCTTCAATTTCCAAGGAAACAAAAAAAAAAGAAAGAGGAAAGAAAAAAGCCCACAATAACTTCAAAGGATAATAAGGCTAAGTTCATTAAAACAAGATACGCCTATATTGTATTCATAAAACTATTTTTAATATATAATAGAATTATGTAATTCATAAAACTCTTGAATGACTTGAGACTCCAGATTAAGATTCCCTGTCTAATGAAAATGTGTATTTCTTGAAATGCTACTCATTTGCAAGAGTAGAAGATACTGTCTTTAAAAATTTAGCAACAATGATCGATATCATAGAATATCTGACTATATATATATATCCACAGGAATTTTATGAAAGAATACAAGATAGTAGAAACAAAATTCATACAAATTTTCTTACTGTGAGTGAATCAGGGAGACTTCTCTTTCCCTACAAAATGGTGTTTGCTTTTAAAATAGGTATCTTGGGAACAACAGCTATTTCACAGAAGAAAGATCTGAAACAGTCTAGTGCTTAGGTTTCCAGAGTTGGCTGCAAAACAGCTCTCTTGAAAGCTTCTGATAGAATCCAGAGATAAAGAGCCAAAGGTAACAGAGAGGTCTGCCAAAAGAGTCTATAGAATTGAAACTATTTGTAGAGAAGTGTCCCTAAGGTCATTGATAAAAACTAGAGGATAGTCCACTGAGATAAGAAACTACCAAGCATAAGAGAATAAAAAATTTCTGCTGAGAAATACCGAGCTAATCCATCAACTTTATTTTTTTTTAGTCCCTTTCTATTTCACTTTTCTTCAATAAAGTCTTTGTTTTGACACTGTAGAAAGGTTTTCACAAACAGTTAGTAATGGAAAAATAAAGCAATCGTTAAATTTACTTTCTAAGACAAGTTTATGTGCTACAAAAGAAGGTAGAAAGTTGACAATTTTTACTATATTTGGGCTAACTATAAGCAAGTAGAATTTACAAAACCATGGTGGGGATTTATGTAGTTGGTTCAACTAAATGGAATTCTGGCTTTTAGTGGAGAAAAAAGTAGAGGATACATTAGACAACCAAAATTAATTTCTAGGCTAAGTATGGTGGTTCATGCCTATAATCTCAACATTTTGGAAGGCCAATGGGGGCAGATGGCTTGAGTCCAGGAGTTTGAGACTATTACGTGCAACATGGTAAAACCCTTCCTCTACAAAAAAATATAAAAAATTAGCCAGGCATGGTAGTGTATGCCTATAGTCCCATCTACTCGGGAGGCTGAGGCAGGAGACTCACCTGAGCCTAAGAGTTTGAGGCTACAGTGAGCCATGATCATGCCACTGCATTCCAGCCTAGGTGACAGACTGTGACCTCATCTCAAAAAAATAAAACACAAAATTTATTTCTCTCATCCAAAAAACATGGCTTCATACAATATAACTCGTTTAATAAAAGTTTATACATTAAAACTACTTTCTACTTAGATAGGATGGATTATAGAATTGTGAGGGAAAGAATCAATATTTCTTGATCACTAATGTTCACCAGATATTTTACTTGGTGTAAACAAATGTACCATAAAAACTAATTGCTGAAGAATGATAGAAAAGACACTTTAGATACTTAAGAATCATAGAAAAGTCACTTTAGATGTTTGCCCCTAATATTCTTGGATCACTGGACACCACCTACCAAAAATAAAAACCTCAGACCATTACTCTGCTTAGGACTCCAGGAATCCCCAAAGTTAGAAATTTCTCATAAAAATCCTACTGTTTGATGGCCTATAGATCTCTGACCTAATTGGTTTTTTTTATCATGCTATTGACTCTTTAGTTGCTTCTATTCTGTATTAATTCATCTGCAGCAATCTGCTATGTGAAGAGTGTTTCTGTTGTTTTAACATCACTGAACTATACTTGATCTCTGACCACCTTAGAGAAATTAGTCACTCTGCAGCCACAGCTTTGAGCTCGCCACCATCTTTGCCCATTTCTGTACCTCTGGGTTTACTTCTCTCTTCAGAGCATAGGAAAATAGATTCCCTTTACCATGCTTGACTAGTGTAGGAAAACATTAGAAAGCAGAAGATCTTACCACGCAGTTACACAGGTGTTACAGATCTTACTATGAAGTGTTCTTTCCAGGATTCCCAAGGTGAGAATGTCGACAGGTTCAGGAACAACCTTATACTCTATCCAGAATGGCTGCTTCATGCTAGCATGCGGGCCCTCTGCTGAGTCTAGCTCCCTACCCCAGCGTTCTTTCTCATTAATAGGCAAATTTTCTCTAAGGCACCTCATTGTCTTTTCCTGTAATCCACATTTTATGGCATTTTATTCCCACCATCATTCTGTCAGATGTTTGTTTGTTTGTTTTGAGATAGAGTCTCACTCTTCTGCAAGATCTTGGTTTGCCCAGGCTGGATCTTGGCTCACTGCAACCTCTGCCTCCTGGATTCAAGCGATTCTCCTGCCTCAACCTCCCGAGTAACTGAGATAAGAGGCATTCCTCACCATGCCTGGCTATTTTTTTTTTTTTTTTGTATTTTTAGTAGAGATGGGGTTTCACGATGTTGGCCAGGCTGGTCTCGAACTCCTGACCTCAAGTGATCCGCCTGGTTCGGCCTCCCAAAATGCTGGGATTACAGGCATGAGCCACTGCACCCAGCCATTAGATGGGTTCTGAGTCTCTCTTTTCCATATTTCATGAGGACCTGTGACTAAATCTGGGAGGGTTGGGGTTAGATACAAGCCTAAAAATTATTACACATTTTATAATAAGGAGTTTGTGCTTGCCCAGAAAAATATTTGGTAATTCTTAGGAGGCAGACTAATGACATTGGTCAGCTTAATCAATTTATCTCAAACTCAGGGCAACCTGTTCCACAGTCCCTGACACACACATCATTTCACCAAAGTTCTTGCTAACTCAGGGCAACCTGTTCCACAGTCCCTGACACACACATCATTTCACCAAAGTTCTTGCTATAACTCAGTGTTGTTCTTTAGAATTGTCATCTTATGTTTAATAATTTAAAAGATTGAAATCAAATAAGAAAGGGCAAAATCTGAGCAAATAAGTTAGATGTAAATCCCCAAATACAGATACCATCATTCCAAATGTCATCAGCATCATAACAATTAATTGACTAAAAAGAATAATATGTGCAATGTTTTTCTTTGTAACCTCAGCACACGGACTAACACTATCAAATAAACTCAGACTGAGAATCTTTTTTCCTGAGTTAAAATCAACATAATTTTGCTTTTAATTTTGGAAACTCAGGAGAAAAATGACCTTCCTTATTCATCCTGACTCTTTATCGAACTGTTCGATCTCTTTTCAATATTTTGTGGTAGGCTAGTAGTTATATTCATGGTCTCTGGAAACCACAATCAAACCTTATCCAAATTCCACGTCAACTACTGACTGAATGATTTGAGATGAAGTATTTAATATCTTTACCTTCACTATCTTTTTTTTTTTTTTTTTTGAGACAGTGTCTCACTCTGTCACCTAGGCTGGAGTGCAGTGGCGCGATCTTGGCTCACTGCAACCTCCACCTCCCAGGTTTAAGCGATTCTCCTGCCTCAGCCTCCTGAGTAGCTGGGATTACAGTCAAGCACCACCACACTCAGCTAATTTTTGTATTTCTAGTAGAGATAGGGTTTTGTCAGGTTGGTCAGGCTGGTCTCAAACTCCTGGCCTCAAGTGATCTGCCCACCTCGGCCTCCCAAAGTGCTGGGGTTACAGGCGTGAGTCACTGTGCCCAGCCAAGTCTTGTTTTTGAAGAAAGAAGATGATATTTGTCATCCCATTACTGGGTATATACCCAGAGGAGTATAAATCATTCTACTATAAAGACACATGCACACATATGTTTATTGAAGCACTATTTACAATAGCAAAGACAGGGAACTGACCCAAATGCCCATCAATGATACACTGGATAAAGAGAATGTGGTACATATACAGCATGGAATACTATGCAGCCATAAAAAAGGAATAATATTATGTCCTTTGCAGGGACATGGATGAAGCTGGAAACCATCATCCTCAGGAAATTAACACAGGGACCAAGCACCACATGTTCTCCCTCATAAGTGGGAGTTGAACGATGAGAATGCATGGACATGAGGAGGGGAACATCACACACCAGGGCCTGTTGGGGAGTGGGGATTGAGGTGAAGGAACTTAGAGGATGAGTCAATAGGTGCAGTAAACCACCATGGCATACATATACCTATGTAACAGCATAACAGGTGTATACCCCTGCACATTCTGCATGTGTCTCCCCTAACTTAAAATAAATGTTTGGGGATGGGCTTGGTGGCTCACGCCTGTAATCTCACCACTTTGGGAAGCTGAGGCAGGTTGATCGCAAGGTCAGGAGATCGAGACCATCCTGGCTAACACGGTGAAACCCTGTCTCTACTAAAAATTAGCCCAGCGTGGTGGTGGGCGCCTTAGTCCCAGCTACTTTGGAGGCTGAGGCAGCAGAATGGCGGGAACCTGGGAGGCAGAGCTTGCAGTGAGCCGAGATCGCACCACTGCACTCCAGCCTGGGCATCAGAGCGAGACTCCGTCTCAAAAAAAAAAAAAAAAAGAAAGAAAGAAAGAAAGGAGAGATGACCAGAAATCTATAAATAAGAGCAAAAAGAAGGAGAGATGGGTAGTAAAATCTGATGAGAAATGTTTGAAAGCAGTGACGGGGAGGAGAGTAGGGAACTTGAGGGGTCAGATAGGTGGAATAATAAATTTGGAGAAATGAGGGGCAGAAAAGGAATTGTTCACTTTCAGGTTTAGTTTTTCAAAAACTTCAGGTGAAAACCATGATCTCAGGTGAAAGCCAAGTATCATTGGAACAATAATGCGAGGGAAAGATGAGGGGGGATTTTTTGGCTAAAAACATGTCATTATTTAATAGCAAATCATGCGATTTGAAAATACAATGGAAGAATTTCAGAATTTGGGGTGAAAGTCAATGGGGTCAGATTAAGCAATTTAAAGATCCACGTAGATATGCGTTTCCAGGAAATGAAGCATAACAGAATTTCATGGTGTTTTATGATACCCAATAGGCAAAAACAAAGGACATAATAAGATTTTTCTTCATGCCTTCTAAGGCTGATTGTCACGGTGACATTGTGGGAAGAAGAAAGAGGCTTTTGCTGGAAACACGGAGAATGTATTGGTTCCATCTAATCTTTATCGTCTTCTCCATCACAAGTGTTGAAGAAGTCAAAAGGGTGTGCGGAGTTATAGGATTTGCACTATGGTACCAACAAATTCAAACAATAAAATCTTGGGAAGCATTCAACCTTCCATATAAGATAGCATTCCAGTTTACTAGCAAATCTTACCAGAGTTTATTTTCTATGTGGATGAAGAGCCTAATAAAAGTCCCAATTAGCTTGGCATTCACTTCTGTGAAATAAGTAATGCATATGTACATAATTAGATGTTAGACTAGAGAAATTACTGGAATCATGTATATGATTCCATTGCTAAAGACTTGTTACAGAGATGAAGTTTTTGCCTTTATATTTTATCTAGCAGAAAGGTTGAGTAGGTAATTATTTTTAAAAATGGATCTATTCAATTAACGGATTAGAATGAAAAGCTGTTAAAGAAGATAGTGATGCAATTGGTTTCTAACCCACTAAATGGAAACTTGAGGAAATAAAAAATTTTTAATCATTTAATTTATCACATAACTTTCTTTATTTTCCTATAATTTAAAAGCCTCATTTTCCCTATATTTACTTTCTAAAAATTATCTACTGATTAAATCGATCTGACTCTTCCTCTAAATTTCAATTATTAGATGTTTATACAGTAAGCATATCCATTGTATATTTCACATGATCAATTAAAAAGTCTACTATAAAATAAAAGGTTTTGAATTAAGGAACTTTTCAAAGAGGAACATTGTACAGTAGCCTTGGAATAAAAGTGTTGTAGTATCTTAAAATTAATCGTTTGAAACAGTCCCTATAAATAATATAAAAATGGATATATTTTATTAATATCCAGAAATGAATCTCAATAAATCTTTTCTAAAACTTAATGGTAAAAGAACAAAAAACTGAATAACAATTATTCTGGCTTTATAAATAACGGACCTTTTCAAGTCACTTTCTATTTGCCTCTAAAAATCAACCCACAGTGAGATTTTGGTTAGCAATGTGGAATCACCAGGCAGCCTCTCTTATACTTCCAAGACAAAAAATGAGGTTATTTAACAGGTAACCCTTCAGCAAATTTAATCTGCGTGACCACTATATTTCACCTGATTTCTATTTTTAATAAGTGTGTGTTTGCCTGATTAGCTTGTTTATCTAATAAGAGAAGGTCTTAACCACCTTTAAGTAAAAAACATTTAGAAATAGCTCAAGTGGGACATCTGAAATGTACAAGAAAATTAGGTTCATATCAAAAGAGTAAGTGTACTAGGCATCTTCTGTGTGCTTTATTGTAGAAGTTTGTGCTCTATGTTTGTAAATCAGATTCACTGCTAGCTGTGAAAAAAATTTAAAAAGAAATAAACATTTTGATATTTATACTCTTTAAAACAGAATTTAGGGAGAATTTGAAGATGATCATGAAGATTTTATTTACTTAACTAAATATGCTCACTTGTGGTTAACAAAAATATAATTTATTTCATCTTGAACAAGAGATATAAACCCATTAAACTTAAAACTGCTGAGAAAAAATTCCATTGTTGATTTTTTAAGAGATTGAATGTCTTCAGCATTAGACTTGATTGACATGTGGGTAGGTTGATATTGTACTAATTTTCCATGGCTGAAATGCCATCAACTCAATAAAATCACACTTACAAGAACTGCTGAGTCATTTGTTGGTAATTCAATCACAATTTCAAAAGTGATTCCCTGATTTAGATGGGGAAAATTGTTCAGAATATGTGTCAATGAATTATAAAGCTTCTCTCCTGTATATGCACTTTAGATTCAAGTGTAACTGTTTGAACTAAGAGAAAACTTTTGCCGCAAAACTGATAGCTTATCGGTAAGGTTTGGGGGATAAGCTCATGAATTGAAGAGCTATTTGGAAATTTTTAAACAACTCTGGCTCAGTTTGGAGCTTCTTGAACCTGTTTAACCTTTGATCACATAAAGGTCACTAATGTATATTTCTTATTTTAAAAAAATCCTCCAATTCTTACATACCAGATTATTAAATACCTTAAAGTTTCTTAGATTCTTAAATACTGTCATTTTTCAATGAAATTACTAGTAAGTACCTTTACTCTCACTGAATTAATAAAAACCTATCAATGATTAATATAAACCCTAAAACCATGTCATTGCTAAAAAGGTTACATTTTGAACAGTAAAAGCTATATTTATCCCTGCATCTTACGTAGTTGATTTTGAGTTCTACAACGTGATGTTGCAAACCAATCATGAGTTGTACCTACCCATGCGTTCTAAGCTTATCTCTTCTATATCCCACCTTATTCTTTATAAACTATCAATTCGAATTTATTATAATGTCCAGAATCAATCTGATGCAGGATTTTTTGCTCCTTCATTCAGCTAATATCTGGGTTCTTGTCTCATGACCAGGAAAAATTAGGCCCACAGACAATTGAAAGGTGAGGAGAACAGAATTTATTAAAAGAAAGCTCTCAGGAAAAAAGAGGGGGTCTTGCCAGCAGACTCCCACCTCACAGAGTGAATACCAGGCCACCACACATGAGCAGAAGATGCCAGGCTCCTCCCCACTGCATAAGGCACAAATTCCTGTGGTTCCACCCTATTCTCCCAGTGCACAGGTGGGCCCTTAGTCTGAGCCGTTCCACATTGATTTATTTCACTTACTGTGCATGTGTTAAGGGACAGAATTTTTCACCAAGGGCATATTTAGGCAAGACCCTATGCAGGTTCTCTTATCCGCCTCCTGCCTTTATCATTCCCCCCTCTAAAGAAGTACATCTAACTTCTGTTAGAATAAGGATAAGGATGAAGACTGATCTTAACTGCTTCCTGCTGAAAGGGGGCACTGTTTGGGGAAAACAGCTGTCAGAGCTCCCTCAGAGGCCTAAGCAAGGGTCCCTGGCAAAAGAAGCCATTGTCTGAGGCTCTGGGTGCATGACTGTTTGGAGTTTTATGGCCTGAAGGCAAGAAGAGACAAACCGGGTCATTAAAAAACATGTATCAAAATAAAACAAGGGGGTGCAGTGGCTCACACGTGTAATCCTAACACTTTGGGAGTCCGAGGCGGGCAGATCATTTGAGGTCAGGAGCTCAAGAACACCCTGGCCAACATGATGAAACCCTGTCTCTACTAAAAAAAATACAAAAAATTAGCCAGCCATGGTGGCATGCACCTGTAATCCCAGCTACTCGGGAGGCTGAGGCAGGAGAATTGCTGAAACCTGGAAGGAGGAGGTTGCAGTGAGCTGAGATCGCACCACTGCACTCCAGCCTGGGTGACAGAGTGAGACTCTATCTCTAAAAGAAAAAAAATTAAACAACATCAAGGTAAAGACTGCTTGAAAATCTTGAGAACTTTTACCAGTTTGCACAGTGAGAGGGAGTCCAAGAGCCCAACTGATTAAAAAACACTTTTACCCTTTTTGCCAGCAGGTCAGGCTTCTGGGTTCCCTTCCCCTGAGCCCAATCCTAAGTCAACCAGTTTAATGTTTGGGAAATTAACTTTTCCCAGTTTGGAGGATGCATCTGAGGGGAGTGTCCCATAGTACAGAGACACAATTACCTATCTGTGAAGAGAGAACTGAGGAGGAGAAACTAAAAAAGAAGGCTTTTTTTTTTTTCAAAGGAGTCCCAGGGGTTCAGGATGCATTTGAAAGTGTTACAGACTGAAGATGGATGGCTACTCATGTAGAAAGAGGGGAATGAGGCAAGTCAGGTTGCCTTCTCTTCCTAGTGAATACCTGGGGTATGTGAGAAAGTGAGGCACCCTTCTTTCTTTTTTCTGTCCTTACATCTCCGAGTTCCAGCAACTGCGACAAGGGTTTCACCCATGGGTGTCAAAGCAGCTTTCATCCATGTTAACAGGGGAGCTTAGGAGATGGGAATATCTGCTCTTACCCATGTACACCCTATCTCCTCTGTTGTCAGTAGCCTTTGAGTTCCCTAGATCTTATTTATGCCACGGATACTAGCATGAACTTTATCCATGAAACAGGAAGCTTGGCTCAATCGGCAGGAATTAGTCATACTCACCTATGTTGTACATTTTAACTTCTGTTATCATCTGCCTCTGGATCCCTCAGATGAAAGTTTTTTCCTAGGGCTTTGATCTGAAGCTAGGAATTGAGTTTGAGACAAAAATGTGTCTCGGGGGGTTGCATGGACTCCTTAACATAAGCCAAATGCTGAGATGAGGCTGTGGAATTGAGTCGTGCTCCAACAAGGGAGAGAAAAGGATGTCTTGTGACATGCCCAGGTAACTGGTGGCTGTAGTTATGCTTGCTAAGATTTGGGTGCATGGGGCTTTGCTTTGGTTAGTTCCCTTGGTCTTACTTTCCCAAAAAAGAAACCTCTGGGTGATGGGCACCTTATTTATTCCCATTACCTGACTGGACTTGCAGAATAATTGCTTAGAATTAAAATATTGATCCCAAGTTTTACATTACCTATCCCTTTTGTTCCTTGTGAGCTGCAGCCAGAGATCACTGGTTGGCTCACAGAAATTAGCAGGGTTAGTCCAAAATGTAGACAATAACTTTAAAACAGCTAATGAGTCTAGAATTTAATGACAAATGTATAATAAGTTTTGAAACATAATTTCTTTCTCCAGTCTTCATCTTTGTTAAAAACAAATCATGATAGGACTAAGCTGTTTGCAAAATAAACTTTAGTCCTCTACTTGGCCTGTTTATTTGCATAGAGTGTAGCAAGAATAATTATTTAGACATAGGCTTTTTAAATTGGCTTTGATGGAACGCTGTTCCACAAGGAATCTCAGATAGGACTTCCCGAAGCTGAAACCACCCATGGGTTTTTACCCTCGAATACCTGTGAATTGGTAAACTCCACTCTTCTTGAGGTCCCAAGAACATGGGGTTCCTGGACCCGTTAGAAAGTGACATGCTTTACTCACCACAGGTTAGGAACCCTGCATGGGGACTGTGTAGACAAGGTATGAGGCCAGTTTTCCCAAAGGGGTTTTATCAGCTCTGTAAGTTGAGCTTGGTTCCTTAAAGGGAAGCATATCCTTCCAGTCAAAGCCTTGGTAAAACAACCAGTTTCTCCAATTGCATCCTGTTGCAAAAGAAAATGGATTCTTATTGTACTGATGCAAACAGTTATACTGCCATAAGTTAGGAATACTTACAACTAGTTTCCAAATTCTGTAGATGCCAGGCAGACAGAGAGAGACAAACATGCTCCAAATTTTGTTCATAGGAGTATACCTTGCTCAATTATTAAATGCTGTAAATAGCTCAAAATAAATTTCCATGACTATGAAAAAGAAAACAAAGATCGGCAATGTTCCAAGCAAGTGTCAAAAAGATTACTTCAGTTTTATATTAGTTTAGTGTGTTTAGTTAACTCTTACTTTGCTTGATATTCGTGAACATTCCAGCTCTTCCTTTATTCCAATGTCACAATCTCCAAAGTTATCAGAAACTTGCATTTGAGAGCACGTGTTAAAATTCTATAGCTGATTATAAACCATCTTTTAAAGAGGATGAAAATAAGACAACAATTTTCTGTGAATAACAAAATGTCTAAAATAGTTACAGTCAGAAACATGATTGACAAAGAAATTTGATTATCTCCGTGGTTTGCAATAACTTAATGTAACAACCTTAATTCTGATTGACAGCATACACTCACACCTTAGAATTTTAGAAATCCCATACAATTTTGGAACACATATTAATATTATTCCCTAAAATATAACCTGAAGAAGATTAAACATCATTTTGGCAATCCCATGTACCTAAACGTGTCAAATAATCCTGTTTACCTATCCTCTAAATGCTCCACGGGCCCTCTGTAGCAACAAAAGCTAGGGGTCAGGAAAGATAATTTTTGAAACTGAAGTTCAATTTTAGGAACACTCTTAAATGTTAGAGGCTTAAAACACTTGATGTTATGAAATAGAATTCCAGATTACCATAAGTTATTTATTTTTCCAAAATGTTGACTTGAAAATTTTAAAAAAGCAAAAACCTTTTATAACCCATTACAAACTTTGCTAAAGATCAGATTAGTGCCTTAAGAGAACCTTTTTGTGCTTTTATTTCAATGCTCAGTTTATGGAAATGGCATGTAATACCCTTTTGAATTTAGTCAATATGTTTGCACACAGAATTTCTTTTTCAATATTAACTTTCACAATTCTTCTAAAAATTGTTTGAACTTTTAGCTTTACCTTATCTAATTCAAAACAAACCATAATCCTAGGCAAAAATTCATATTTTGATGACATCTGCATTTTATCAGTAATCTTTAAGGCTATTTTTAGTTCTCAAAGATTAAAGTCACGTGAACTAAAAGGTACCAGAGCTTTTACCTTTCCTTTAAATAATATTAGATCCAAGAACTTATCCTTCTTTAAGTCAATTAATTAGAGCTTTTTTCAAATACACACCATGCACACAACACTTATATAACTACCGAGACAGGCAGAAGAAGATCCAGTAGCTATAAGATTTTTTATTTGCCAGTTGGCTAATTGTACTATTGGCCTCTGGGTTGAGCCCTATAAGAGCAAGGCTAAAGAAGCATGTGGTTCCTATTGCCTAATAAATAGGTATAGCTGGAAGACAAAAACAGATTTTGAGAAAGATCCATCTGCCTCTAATTCCTGGGGGCTCCATGATGAAAACAGAGGTCTCTCCAAAAATGGAATCTGTGGTACCTTTTCTGCTTTTCCCAAAGAGTCCCAGGCCATCAGAAATTACCTTAGGGCCTCTGATGTCTGCATTAACAGTGGCAAGGCAAAATGGTTACCAGGCCACCACACAGGAGCAGAAGAGGCCAGGCTCCTCCCCTCTGCATAAGGCACAAATTCCTGGTGGCTCCAACCCATTCTCCCAGTGTGTAGGTGGGCCCTTAGTCTGAGCCATTCACATTGATTTATTTCCCTTACTGCACATGTGTTAAGCGACGGAATTTTCCAGTGACTGAGAAAAAACCTTTTTCCAGCAAAGCAAGATCCAAGAAGAGAAAAACATAAAGGCCTTTTAAGTATACCTAATATTTGGATATCCACTTTTAATTAAGCTGAGCACTCTTTAAGAAAATCCTTTTAAATCCGTTATTACCTGACTTTAGCCATGCCAAGCGGCCAATATTTCTGGCTTTTGAACTTTACCAAAAGTAACATCCCAACTGCTCATAGAAAGGAAAATTCAAGGTAGCTCGTGGCGGGGATGAGAATCAACAAATGGCAAAGTTCATACAGATATCAAACCAGAAAGGACTCATTCTCTAAGCGAGGATTGAACCTGGGCTGCCATTGTAAAATGCAAGAGGCAAAAACAAAGCACTGCCCTTCGGTTACAGTCATGCTTCCAAGGACGCAAAACAAGATGGAGGCCTGCAGTAAAGTTTGCCTTAAGCGAACAGCTCCTTGAGCAGTTTGCGGGACTGGCTTGAACAATGGGCCAATGGAGTCCTATGCCCGCATTCCATCCTAAGGTAACCCTCTTTCTGACAGAACCATATGGAAAGACATGCAAAGCACATCAAATTGACTACAGCTTAAGACCAACCTCAAATCCTTTTAAATCCTTTTTCACAATTAAAACGTTGCAGAGAATATAAACAGCGATGGGCTCCTAACCTAGTAAAGCCTGTCACGTAAAAGTTAACTCCTGACCTGGTGGAGAAAAGAAAAAACAAAAACAAGACAACTTAAATGGAGTGCTGGAAAGATGCCTGGGGGAAGAACCTCTATTCTTATGCAAATGAGTTTCTCCACCAGGGAGAGGAAACTGTCATTGCTGTTTCTTCTCTGGGGCTTGGACTGAGCTGGACCCCTGTGCCAGGGGAGGGGAAGACTCCATGGGTAAGTGGTGGGGAATGCTGGCCAGCTTGCTGTCTGGGGCCCTTGGAAGGGGAGGGGGACAAGAAGCCACTGCTCGCCTGTCTGTCCCGAAAAAAGGAAGAAAAATGCCACAGAAAAGACAGGGTTGGGGCTAAGGCCCGGTGGCTGAGGCCTGTAATCCCAGCACTTAGGGAGGCCGAGGTGGGCAAAAGGAAATGGATTCTTATTGTACTGATGCAAACGACTATACTGCTGTAAGTTAGGAATACTTACAACTAGTTTCCAAATTCTGAAGACGCCAGGCAGAGAGAGAGAGAGACAAACATGCTCCAAATTTTGTTCATAGGAGTATACCTTGCTCAATTATTAAACGCTGTAAATAGCTCAAAATAAATTTCATTGACTCTGAAAAAGAAAATAAGGATCAGCAATGTTCCAAGCAAGTGTCAAAAAGATTACTTCAGTTTTATATTAGTTTAGTCTCTTTAGTTAACTCTTACTTTGCTTGATATTTGTGAACATTTCAGCTCTTCATGAGTCCTGTAGGTTTTTCCTTTATTCCAATGTCACAATCTCCAAAGCTATCAGAAGCCTGCGTTTGAGAGCACGTGTCAAAATTATATAGCTGATTATAAATCATCTTTTAAAGAGGATAAAAATAAGACAACGATTTTCTGTGGATAACAAAATGTCTAAAATAGTTACAGTCAGAAACATGATTGACAAATTTGAGTATCTCCGTGGTTTACAATAACTTAACGTAACAACCTGCTACGAGAGATCGAGACCATCCTGGCTAAAAAGGTGAAACCCCGCCTCTACTAAAAATGCAAAAAATTAGCTGGGCTTTGTGGCAGGGCGCCTGTAGTCCCAGCTACTCGGGAGGCTGAGGCAGCAGAATCGCTCGCACCCGGGAGATGGAGGTTGCAGTGTTAAATATGAATTCTAAATTTCTCTTCAAAGAATTAATATGTCAGTATATGCAATTTTTTGCCTTCTACTTTTAAACTTAACTTCCTCGTAAAGCAACCTTTTTCAATTACCTACTCCACCCTGACTCATTCCGATCACCTGATCACCTGCTCCACCATAACTCATTCCGGTTACCTGCTACCTGCTCCATCCTGTCTCATTATTCTCCACCCTGTCTCATTATTCTCCACCCTGTATAACCATTTTTTTTCCCGCCAAAGCACTCACCCTGTCGCTCTCTTTAAATTAGCCAATCGGAATTAGTTTAGCCTGTGTGGTCTAACCTTAGCCAATAGGGGAAGGCCACAGCAGCAGGGGCCACATGCATCAGGGATAAGAACTCCTTCCCCTCCCTTGTTCAGGTGTGCGCGCACCATTGCTCCATCTGTGAGGGCTCACGCTTCTATAGAAGTACCTTGCCTTGCTGAAAATCAAAAAGAACATTTTATATTAGGAGGATATCTCTTTTGCGGCACTGAAACTTTATATATAACAGCAGTGAGCCGAGATTGCGCCACTGCACTCCAGCCTGGCACAGAGAGAGACCCCATCTCAAAAAAAAAAAAAAAAAAAAAAGACAGGGTTGGACAGAGGCCAGCCTTCTCAGCGCCGATTTCCTCATGTAATACTTTCTCTTGTATCCTCAGGTAGGTCACTTTAGCCTAAATCTCCTAAGTGGTACATATTATTTTGTTATAATTCTAATTTTATGTTTAATAAAATTTTATTATTTACGTTTTTTGCTATGTAGCTCATTTTTAGATAATTAAATTATTAAACTAAGGACTCCATTTTTATCCATATATGACCAAAATATTTCCTGTGCAAAGCTATATGCATAATAACAATTTATCACTTGAATGCATAAACTAAAGTTTACCAACAAAAAATCAGGTACGACAAATCCACATGGTTATATCATTGAAAAAAAGCTTTTCTGTAGTTCTAAACAAACATTCCATTGTAACAGGAATGCAAATAGTTGACATTGTGGGCAAAAACGTTTTTGTATAAAATATTTTATGTTATCTTTCCATGAATTTTATTAATGTATTTTCCTCACCATTTATATTTTCCAAGACTTTACTAAACATAGTTTCTGCGTTATAAAACAAAAACGTCTATTTTCAGTTGCAATTTTTTAAACAAAAATATATATAGGCTTCCAAAAAAAATCAGTGAGCTTTTATTTCACCTCTATCCTTGTGGAACTGATAAGAACATAGTAATTCTAATATTTTATGAACCAGAATATTTGAGAAACAATTGGTCCTCCATGTGTAAGCAGAAATCCTTCAGGGATATTGAGTTCATCCACCAACATGATTGGAATACAACTGATAAATCCTCATGGAAAATAAATGTGTCGTAGTCTCTGAAATATACTAAAAGTTGTAGAAGATACTGAGTTAGCATCAAAGTAGTCACAATCTATTTGGGAAGCCAACATGTACTAACCTGGGACAAAAGTTTTAAGTAAAATAGAATGCAAAATTTGAAACATAAAGAGATATAACATCGAAGGAAATAGTGATTGAATAGATTATTGTACCATATATACTCTCTCATAGTAGACTTATACATTCCCACCCACTATCGTACAACTTTTTCAGACATTCTGTGGGAAGAAATTATGCACTTATCTCAGTGGTTTTTAGCTTTTTATCATGCAGTGTGCTTTGATCAATGGAATGTGAGTGAATGTGATATTTATGTCAGAACAGACTTTTAAATATGACTGCATGGTCTGACTCAGCCCTTCTCTTAGTTCTGTATTTTTCCAGGACAGAATACCATGTTCCAGATAGGGGCTGCTTCATTCATTCCAAGAATGGGAAGACACGGGGGAACAGAGCTGAGCGGCACAGCTGCCAACTTGTCATCCTTATTGTACCATGAGTGAGACATAAGTGTTGTTGTAAAATGCTGATATTTTCAGACTGTTGTAATCGCAGGACTCATACAGAAGTTAATACAACAGTAAGAGTGCTACCATAGCACATATAAAATCAATAGGTGTGACTCCCTTTGGGCTGACTGACAGGCAGTGTGAAAACCCTGAACGAAGTTTAGACAAATGACAATCCATGTATTCAAGCCAAAATATTTGATAAGACTGTTGCCTATCATAAAAATACGTAATGGATGTCATGAATTTGTGTTCCTAGATTTGTTACTGGCTGTGTTTGCTATGATACCACAGGAAGGAGACAGGTTTGTAAAAAAGTTAAGCTGTGGGCAGTCAGAGATGAAAGAGACAAGAAGACAATCCACACAATTCAGGACTTGTACATTAGAAAGCTGCACTCAACTGCAATCAGTAAGAAGTAAACTTGAGAAAAGACATGAGCCACAAAAGCCAATGAAGACAAACTCTGGGACAAACATCAAATCAAGACAGCAGTGGTGAGAGGTCATCAAGCTCCTTGCTAAGATTTCCCATTTACTTATGATCAAGGGAAAGAGACCAGATATGTGGTCCCAAAGAAGCCTGTTAAGATCACCATACCTATCACAAAGTTTAGACAAGAGATGTCATATGTCTCAAAAAGAACTGTGGGTGTGACTATTGGCATAAGGAGCTGACTAAAATCAAATAGCTAAAAGCCAACAAGGTTTTGCAAGGTATATATTTTCAAAAATGCTATAAGCCTAGTTTAAAAGGGACTATAATTAGAAGGCAAAACAATCCTTAGGCCCTCAATTTCCTAATGGCAGAAAACAGGCAAAGTTGCTCACCTGCCATGATTGACATATGCTCCATATGCCTTTCTGATATGGCCAAGGAAGGTGAGGAAAAAAGAAGACCTCTCAGAGAGAAGAAATAAAGTTTTGAGAAACAAGAATGGGTAACCAACCGGCAGGGATTGGGACTGGAGTCCAATCAGGAAACATTTCCTACATTCAGAGATGGCAGACTTTTAATTGTCACAGGGGGATTAATTGCAAAGGAGCAGTGACTTTGAGTATCATTTCTTCTTCCTCTATTTGACTGGGAATGTTTATTTTAGTATCCCTGTTTCACAGTCAAATATCGGGAATAGATAGAGAATATACTTATATTATTATTTCATGTTTCCAGATCAAAAAGAGCTGCATCTGCGCCCGATTGAGATAATGAGCTACAGGACCTCACATATAATGTCTTGATTGAAAGAGCCATTTGCTTTATTCCTAGGGAAGTATTGAGTGTATTTTTCATGCAGGGAGAAATCAATTATGTGCCATCAAGAGTATAGATAAGGGTAATTGGCATTACTATTTGAATATTGATTCTCTCTTCTTTAAGAGTATTACATAATAGTATCTCCCAGAAAGTGAAGTATACTTTACTACTGCAATTTGGTTAAATTACTCGTTTGGGAGTGAAATAAGAGTAGACCTGACATTTAACAGGACAGTTCAGCAGGATCTTTGGGTGCAACTATGTAATATATTTCAGGCATTTGCCTTAAGAGCAATAGGTCCCAGATAGTAGTCAGTCCTAGATTGTGTTCTGGAACTAGAAGATATATGGAGACAATCAGTCCAGTCAAATCCAGCCTAATCCAGTAGACTGCAGTTAACCCAGAGTTAACCTCTAACTTACCTTCAGTCAATACATATATAAACACATAGAGTTTTTTTACTATAACAAAAATGAATGCTTCCTCTTATAGTAAAGAAAAAAATAATCAGGAACAATTTGGTAGAACAGGTGAAACCTAAGCCATATTGTGAAGAATCGTCATCTAAATAAGAAGGAAATGAAGCAAAACATATTTGAAGCAAAAATAAGAGCAATTGCAAAGGCAAGGGACTAGGTATAAAGTTGGCCTGTTAGAGACAAAATACAGAAATAATTCTGATCAGAGAGCCAACCGCATGAGGGAGAACAAAAAGAAATAGATTAAAACGCCAAGTAAGTTGGTAAGATTCACAATCTTGGGGCTTTATGAAACGCACAGCAATATAGCATAGCCAGCCTATATTATATTCATATGTTTCTAGCTTCTGCAGTCTTATGACTTACTGTGGTGGGATGTGTTTTCCTCTTAGAGTGCTCTTAATTGTCACAGATAGGATCTAGAAAAGGAAGCATATTTCCACTGTTTTCACGCTCATATTGCAATTTGTTAGTACCTGTTCAAATCTGAATTTGTTAATGTGAATGAAATCTTTTCAGCTTTCATTGACTCTGAGTTCATGTGCTTGGAAATTTGTGTCAATATTGATCTGAACATAGAAAAAACAGTAATGAAGTGGCAGAAAGCAATATTACAGTTATCTCCAGCGTTTAACTAGATTTTTACACCTCAATTTAAGTATATATTAGTTTGTGTAACTGTAGTAGTAGTATCTTATTCAGTAAGAGAATAGCACTGTCAGCTACTGAGAAAGGCTATATTTGAACTATGTGACCTAAGACACATAGTCCAGAGGGGAGAGAAATCAGTGACATTTCTTTCCATCTTAATGTCACCAGAGCCAAAGTTTGGGGGACAAGAGTTTATTTCAAAATGACAGGTGAACATTGTAGCGATTTTTCCTTCTCCTTTTCTGAGAAATAATTTTCAGTACAGTTACATTATTTAATAATAATGTAATAATACTTATAGATAGTAAGTAGCCTACAATAGAGAATTGTATGTTCGTTTTTATTTAACCTGTAAACTCTATGCCTTTGACCATTGAACTCATCTTCTAAAACATGCAAATTTATCTATTGCTACAAAGAGGAGTTTTAATATGGACAGACATTAAAGTATTTGACAATGTGGCTCATTTCAATAATTCAGTGATTCATTGATTCAATTTACTTATTTTTTTATCTCCAACTGAGTGGCGTCAGTTCTCTAGATTAAGATGTTACTTTACAGAAAAATGAGCTGTTTATGTTTTCCTTTTCTGTCCAACTGTAAATCTGAGATTGGCTTAGCAAACTACATTTGAAAACTAACAATGCTACTTCAAGCCTCATATAGATATTTACATATATATGAACTAAAAAGTAATTTTTAGAGTATTTATCTAGGCAGTGAGTGTTAAAAATATACTGCATTGGTTTAATGTACTTAGTAATATAATTTAGGATTTTCATTGTGTAATACTACAATAGACAAAATGCATTTAGATTTTCAGGAGCCCCCTTCAAATGCTTGTTCCTGACTCAAAAAGAGATATTTCCAGAGAGCTAGCCATGCAACTCAGAAAATTCCTTCCTACATCTTCCTGATACCTGCCTACTCCTCTTACCATTTATCCTAATCCTGTTCCGTGGAGGAAATATGTGAAATTCCAGTATTATAATTTCTATTTAGTGTTTGGATGCTTATATATCTTTAAATTAATACCTTATTAAAACACATATCAGATATTTTAGTACCAACAAAGACTACCCTTGACCAAACTCTGCCAAGCTCCTGTAAGCCCTCTAGGCTTTAGCCTTAGGATCGATGATTATTGAGCCTGCATTGCTCAACTGTAGCAAGAATCTTGGCTGGGTGTGGTGGCTCACTCCTGTAATCCCAACACTTTAGGAGGCCAAGGCAGGAAGATTGCTTAAGCCCAGGAGTTAAATAAGAGCCTAGGCAACAAAATGAGACCCTGTCTTAAAAACAATATAAAAAATTAGCAGGGCGTGGTGACACACAACCTATAGTCTCAGTTACTTGCAAGGTTGAGGTGGGAGAATCCCTTGAGCCCAAGATTTCAAGGCTGCAGTGAACTATGATTGTGCCACTGTATTCCAGTCTGGGTGACAGAGCGAGACCCTATCTCAAAAAAAAAAAAAAAAAAAGTTTAGGAAACTTCACCACCCTTGATACCTGATCACTTTCAGTATATGATCAAAGTTCTCATCCCCCACTACTTCCTGAGCATTTTCTGATCATCCTGCCCTGCCTTCAGCAAAGAATCCACCTAATTGGTAGAGCCAGAGTCTCCCCTTAGGCATAATGTTTCTGCTTATAAATATTGGATCCACCAACCCTGACCCACTTGGCTATGAATCCCCACTCTTCCTATTATATTCAGATTTGGGCCCAGTTCTAAACCGAGGTCCCCTTTCCCTATTGCAATAGCTCTGAGTAAATCTGACTTCACCACTTTGACTACTGTCCAGCTCTGATTTTCTTTAATAGGACTTATCAAGTGCTTTTTAGAACTTTCAGACATTTTCCTTGCTTGTAAGATATATGCCATCCTCCATATAATCTTACTAAAATAAATTATTTAATGATATTTGTTAGAGCAAAGTAAGGATGACTTTATTCAGGACCATCATGATAAGTATATGGACCACTGCAACAGTATCTTGCAGTGGAGGAAGAAGATTGGGTTCAACTTAGAATGTAGCATGGGCAAGTGGGAATTTATAGCAAGGAGCAGGTTGGGGGTCAGTGGATACAAAATTACTAAGAAACTTAACAGAATTTTTGCTGAAGACAGGCCGGGGTGATTAGACATTACTTAGGGGAGAGTGGAAGATGAGAAACTTGATCAGATATCAAGGATTAGTATTCTTGCTAAACTGACTTAGCTGGGTTCTTGCTAAAACTGGATTTTACAGATGGGCCTAACATAAGAGTGAGAAGGCTGGCTGAAGTTTGGCCGAGCAAAGAATTTATATCAACCTGAAATGTCCTGTACAGCCTTGTCTTTGTATCTTTCTCTAGATGTATTCCATGCCACACATCGAGTGGTCCTTTGGGTCTTCTTTTCGTTCCTGGAAGTTTTCACACATCACAGAGTCTCCAACTGCTGGAACATTACAGGTTCACCACACTTTGTCCCACTAATATTGCCTCAATCTTTATTTCTCAAAACCCATGTCACTTTTTCTATGAAACTTTTGCTCAAGTTTCAGACTAATTTAGGTAACCTTATTACATACACTCTCAGCAAAAAATATCTTGGCTCAGAAAATGATAACCCTAAATATGGTGCTTTGACATGCTAAGTACTTTGGAATAAAGAAAATTGAAAGACCTCAGAAATAAGCCTCAGGATCAACAGCTCTCTCTAAGCTTCTCCTGTCTCCCCATCTCTCTGATTTTTTTTTTTTCCAAAGAAGTAGGAGGGGTTCTCTCTGAACACTACCTTATCTGACTGAGGAAACTTCTTTCCAAAAGAAATGCAATTTTCTTAAGACCTCTTCCTATGTATCTCATCAAATAACCAGAAAAGGTTAACCAGTGGTGAAGAGAAGAAACTGGAAATTATCATCATGACCAGATAGGCTTTTGCTCTATTTTTCTGAGGGTAATTCCTAGAGATTACCTGGAAGAATGTATCTGCATAATAAGATAACCTTGGTTCACAATGTAGTTCTGCCCCTCACATTCCTGTAACTTGTCTGAAGCTGCTATTTGTCCTTTGGCCCCATTCAGCATCCAAAGAGAAATTGTTTACAAACCGTTGTCTGGTCTTTTGGTTCATTCACTTACAATCTCCCCACTTTCCTCACCCCAATGAAAATGGTATTTAAGTGTCAATTATCTGGTCCTTCCCTGAGTTTGCAACTGTTTTATATGGCCATCATGCTTATACATATTAATAAATTTGTTATGCTTTTCTGTTGTTAACCTGACTTTTGTTAGAGAAGTGTTGCCTGTGACCCTTATAATGAAGAGAAAAGGGATCATTCTCTTTCTGAGCACAGGCAGTACATCTTCCTAATGTTTATATTTTAATCTTAATTAATTTGTTTATTTATGTTTAACAATATAATAAAGCATAGTATGCTTGTCAATTTCTTCCTATTTTTTTATATCTGGGAAGAATTGCAGGCATCATTAATTCATCTGGAAGTAGTTACCTAAGTTGAAGAAAAGGTTTCTGGCTCAAATGGAAAGGTTGCTAAATTTTAGAATTACAAAATCAAACATGACTCAGGAGAATGTCTAGCACATAGGCAAAAAACATGTGACTAACTCTGCCAAGTATTTTTGGAATTAAGTAAATGCCTTATTTCATTTAAGAGTGATATTTTCATTGAATGCAAACTCTTTACTAGCCCACTCTAATTGCCTATCTTGGAATATATGATAATTGCAATGCATAGGTCAAATAAACTTCCTAACCTGTTCTTGAGCAATTTCAGTAGGCTTCCTGCAAGTTAAGTGAAAGTATCAAATAAAAAATTGTAATACCCTTTTATTCTAATTGAAACATAGTTTTTATTACCACTTTGAGCATTGCTATTTCATCTGTGATCTTGAAGTAACTACTGCTTGATGACTCTGATAAAGGATAAAGGTCATGGCTAACTTTGTATTAGCATCTTGCTTTTGTCTAGTAACAGCATGACCCCTTGCTCTCTGGCATGTTTAAAGAAAAGAAGAGATCTGTGGTATTTATGATGATTGAGAAACTGTAACAATGCCTGGGTAGGGGGTTAATTAGGAATGAAAATGGCTTGGCATCTCTCCAAAACATCTCTTCTGGGAGGTCATTTTCAGAGGAATGCAGACTTATGCATCTCTGAAGTGCTTTATAAAAAGCATATTCTTTTAGAAAATGAAGAACCAGTCAAGAACTAGAAAGGATGCATAATGAGTGAAAAGTAATTTCAAAAGTATATTAAGAAATCTAGTAATTCCTGTCTGTTAAATCATGCAATTTGCATGTATTTTACTGCAGATATGAAAAAATAATACTAATTTATGGAAGATATGTTGTAATTGATTGTTTCAGTCATTTTTCTCAGTTTGCACTAAATGAGAGACACTATTTTGTTTGTATTTATGATTAAATTGTGTTCAGAGTAATGAAAGATAATTATAAATTGTCTACCACAGAGTCAGTTAATTTTATCCTATTCACATCACAAAATATAGACACAGCATTGTTGTGACTACTAAAGAAAGTTTGTTTATTCACTGATTGTCAAGTGAGTAGAGGGTGTGTTAACCGCAAGAGAAAATTAAAATAAAACATAAATTTACAAAAAAAACTTTCTACCTTATAGGATCTTACAGTCTACTAGAGGGTATATGATAGTTTCAAAAATTAATATAAGATAGTAGTTGTTTATTTCCAGCAGTTGATGCTAAAAATACCATCAAAATAACCAGCGTATAAATCAAATTCAAATTGACTCCTTCTGCAATAGGGGAAACGACTACCTTGACCATCTTAGTAAAGTTGCAGATGGGACACATCAATGGTAGTATATTCAAAAGATATGGAAGATCTCATTTAAGATGGGTCTTTTCTAAGGACAGACACAATTTAAAAGTAAGAGGCATAATCTTCCATGTTGAAAATAAGGAAAGAGATTTCCCTCCCCTCCTTTTACTTTGAGCATTTTGTTTATAAAACATGTAATTTTAAGTAATTACTTCTCTCTTTGAAATGTATATATATATCATTTTGAAGACCAGATTGGCATTTTGTCAGCTTTGTGATCTAGGTTTGTATTTCTAAAGGACCAAGAACCGTCTCTTTGAAAGGTAGCACCACCTTCTCCCAGCTTCTGTGGAAAGTTAGGAGAATATCTTTAGTGGGCACCTTGTTCCAAGTTGCAAAACTACCTCTTGTCATGAAGATATGAAAAGTTTGTTTCTTCTTATCTAAAGGTCACCCCAATTATCAAGTAAAGTCAAGAAGAACTCTGTGTGACAAATCATGCTGTCAAGTTCTCTGATTTCAGAACTAGTTATTGTTTATCTTGAAACATGTAGAAACGTTCTCTGGCTTACAACAGTTCAACTGACAATTTTTTGACTTTACTATGGGTATATTAATGGTGAATACTCATACAAACATTCTGTTTTTCACTTTCACTGCAGTATTTAATAAATTGCATGAGATATGCAACACTTTATTATAAAGTTGGCTTTGTCATAAAATGTTTTGTCTAAATGTAGCCTAATGTAAGTTTTATGAGCATGTTTAAGGTAGGCTAGGCTAGGCTATGATTCAGTAAGTAGCTAGTCAGACATAAGTGTGGCAGGAGAGGTCCCCCTAAACACCAAACAGGAATGTCAAATGACCATCAGGTGATGGTCAGGTGGTTGTTACATGATCTCGCTAACATAATAATTGGTCACAGCTGGAACCAGGGACAGGCAGTCTCCCAAAAGATAGAAACACCTAAAACTAGTAATCAGCAGCTTTCTGATGAGATCTCAGGAGCTGGGTGAGTGGGCTCAAACATGTGCACTAAGAAGCAACATAGCGGCATTTAACTGGTATATGGCCTTCTTCTACTTGACTAGTAAGGGAAGAATGCTGCAAGTGAGCATGCGTCCAACTCCAGTAAATATACTGCACATGCGGCTCCTCCCAAGTGCTGGAAGGCCACTACGTATACAGATTACCAATGTACAAGACCCCAAGTCAAAGGTCAAACTGCACTCGATCTCTCAAGTTGTCCACTTGGCCCTCTTCCAAGTGTACTTTACTTCCTTTCATTCCTGCTCTAAGGCTTTTTAATAAACTTTCACTCCTGCTCTAAAACTTGCCTACATCTTTCACTCTGCCCGTGCCCCTCAGTGGAATTCTTTCTTCTGAGGATACAAGAATTGAGATTGCTGCAGACCCATACAGATTCACCACTGCTAACAGGTTAGCTGTATTAAGTGCATTTTTGACTTATAATATTTCCAACATATGATGAATTATTGGAACGTAACCCCATTAGAAGTCAAGGAGTATGTGTATATAATGATATGTGTGTTCTTGACTATATAAAAGGGTGAGATTTCTTTTTGTCTTTGTAATCTTTTAATGGATTGTCTGTAATGCACATCACATTCTTGTTCAATGCTTATTCAATAATAAAAGTTGTGTCTTTCCCTACTACCTTTGAAGAAAGGAATTCTGGCTGGGCACGGTGGCTCACGCCTGTAATCCCAGCACTTTGGGAGGCCGAGGCGGGCGGATCATAAGGTCAGGAGATCGAGACCATCCTGGCTAACATGGTGAAACCCTGTCTCTACCAAAAATACAAAAAATTAGCTAGGTGTGGTGGCAGGTGCCTGTAGTCCCAGCTACTGGGGAGGCTGAGGCAGGAGAACGGCATTAACCCAGGAGGTGGAGCTTGCAGTGAGCTGAGATTACACCACTGCACTCCAGCCTGGGTGACAGAGCGAGACTCTGTCAAAAAAAAAAAAAAAAAAAAAAAAGAAGAAGAAAGAAATTCTTAGTTGAGAAATGATTTTGTTTTTACTTGTATTTCCTCAGAGCTTCCAACGCACAGGGCCTGTTTGGAACTGGGCAAAGTTTGTTATATGACATTTTAGAATTCATGGGCACAATGAAAGAACAGCTCTAAGTAAATTTGGAACTGTAAAGATTTGTTTATTCAGCTGATTTGAGCATATGTTGTTCTGAGAGAGGAGGTAAAGTAGACTTGTCTATTGTTCAGATAAATGGACAGTCAGGAAGTTTTTAAGCAAACCATAAAGTTATTACAGTGCTGGCTCAGAAAACAATACTCACAAGTGTGACACTTTGACACGCTGAGCTAAACAAGCAGTTTCGAGGTCTCTGTCTGACCTTCCCCCACCTCCCTGTCTCTCTGATCTTCTTTCTGGAAGCAGCAAGATAAACCCTTCTTGGAATTTCTTTAAGAAAACTTCTTTCCAAAAGAAATGCTATTGCCTTAACATCACCTCCCTAGGGATCTCATCAAATAACTAGGAAAGATTACCCACAGGAGAAGAGAAGACTAGGAGTTTTCACCATACCCAGATATATTTGTATCTATTCTTCTTGGAGCATCTCACTGAGAGATTACCTGGGAGGCTTTATCTGCATAATAAGAAAACCTTTGTTCCCAGTGAAGTTTAGCCCCTCGCCTACCTGCCACCTCCTTCAGTGCTGAGAAATATTTTGTCTCATGCCATTGTTCTTTGGGCTTATTCATTTCTCCTGAAAATCATTGATGCCTACACGCCTCACCTATCTCCTCTTGCCCTATGAAGGAGAGTGTAAAAGCATCTGGAGCTCACTGGGTTATTGAATAACCATTCTTCTGTGATTTTCTCATGCTCTGCATGTTAAATCAATCTGTATTCCCTTTCTCTTATAAATCTCTGTCTGTCGTCAGTTCATTTTCAGTGAACCTTCAGACGGCAAAGGGGAAGCTTTCCCTTGGCCCCTGCAACATCTTCATCTTCCTGGGTTAAAAACTTTTGGACAATTAAATTCTTGTCAATTGCAGGCAGTAGAGTAGTAAATTCATGTTAGTTTAGACAGAAAACAGTGTCTGTGTGTAATGGTTTTAGTCCTCTTGTGTGAAATTGTCATTTGAATGATGGAAGCCAGATGTTGTTGGTGTTCAGGGTAAAGAGACATTGTGAGATAGAGCAAGGACCCCCTTTTTAGGAACCTGAAGCCCACAAAGCATGGAAATAAAAGAAAATCCTGAGTTCCTTAAGGATAACTTCAGGTACCAAGCTAGCCCCAGAACTAAATAAGTAACTTGTTAAACAAGAAGGTAATAGTAGCTTAAAACAATAGCCAAGGAAGTTAAGAGTTCTGGAGATACTTGCTTTCCTCATAGAAACAAAGGATAGCATCTTAACATATGTCCCTGACTTGTCTTTCAGAAACTTGGACCCCCACTGAGGACCTTCACCAAAGGGATTCATGGGCACAGATAAGGGCGAAGTGAAGATGAACTTTAACTATTGTCTTTTTCTCTAAATTTCTTCCTGAGGGAATTGGAGAAATCACTCCTCACCCCCAGGCAGTTAATGTTTTTCTACTGACCCCAAATTTTTAAACAAAACTTCTCTTCCTTAACTAATTGCAAATCAGCAAATCTTAAAATCTGTCTACGACCTGTAAGCACCACCATCCCTGCTTCAAGATATCCTGCCCTTTTAGGCCTAAACCAGTGTGTAATCTCCATGTACTGATTTACTATTTTGCCTGTAGCTTCTGCTTTCCTAAAACTTATACCTGCCTTTAAAAACACTTGCCTGCAAGCCATTGGGAAGGTTAGGATTTGAGCACTTAGCTGCCTGGTCCTCCTTGCTGGGTTCCTTGCAATAAATGCCTTTCCTTCTTTTGCTGCAAAACTCCATGCAGATACCTGGTTTTACTGTACTGAGCAAGTGGACACTCGTTATGTTCTATAATATAACAATTGTATTTCAGTTACGCTGTGATAAGTATGTTCACAAATTATTGGAATGCATGACTGTTCTTGAAGACTAGAGAGAATTTCAATAGGAAGGAATGAATAGGAAGGATGTCCCTGCTAGAAATGGCTATTTGGATGACAAATAAAACTATACGGAATGAAAAGGAGGTAAATCTGAATATGCAACTCCACAAAAAAAATAGCCAGAAATTAGGCTGGAAATAAGACAGAGAACCTGATGTTGACCTAAGAATGTTGGCCTTTACTTGGTAGAAATCAGGGGAAAATTTAAATCAAATGTTGGCTCAATAAAGACATGTCAGTTTAATAAAATCAGTAAATAAACCAGCTAGGATGTTCTTAAAAGCTGGATATATTTTATTGGTTTTAATTATCCAATATTAAAAGATATCTATAGTAGGGGGTTTAAGGGTTAGATATTTCAGCTTCTCAACAATTCCAGGATTCTGGGGCAGTTTCATACTATTCTCCTGTTCACAGGACAGCTATCCTGTAGACCTGGCATACTATACTCATAAAATTAAGCCAAATCCAATATGTAAAAATGTTGATCTCTGTCTGCTTCTGTCTCTCTGCCTTTGTTGTTGTTGTTGTTAATCAGGAAGGTAAATCTTTTCAGAAATCTTCCAGAACACTGAACTTTAGGTCGTAAGATGGACAGGGTTAGGACACATGCCTATGTCCTTGTAAGGAAAGGAGTATGAAAGTAAAAGGAAAGAAAAAGGAATGAGAAAAAAAAATTATCCTTTTCAGAAATCAAATTATATTCTACAAAGATAGAATAATGTTAAAAACTTTTATTTTACCTTCAGAAATGTTATTGAATTGATAGACAATGACACAGTCATGATAAGATAGAAACAAATGATAATGATTAAATATCAGAGAGGTTGTGATAATAGTTTAATTAGGAAACAATTAAGGTATGCTCTAATCTCATATCTTATTATTGCACAGATTCCAGAGAGATTAGCATAATTAATTGAATAACCTGAAGCCATAAAATAGATTCAAATGAATATATTTTTGATATTGAGATCAGAATATATCTAATGATAAAAGTGAAATCACAAATGAAAAGAGAGATCACAAATGAAAATATACCTATCTATATATATATGTGGTTTAATGACATGATAAAAAGATTTAAAAGAAAAATGCTACAAAAATATTTGCCATTTATTTGATGAGTGATTGTATATTATTGCTAAAGTCAAAGAGCTTTACAGAATAATTTGTTTTTAAAAACCCACATAATTTTCCCATAAAGGGGCAAAGAGCAGAGAAATGCAAACCAAAACCACAATGAGATACCATCTCACACCAGTCAGAATGGCCATTATTAGAAAGTCAAAAAATAACAGATGCTGGTGAGGTTGTGGAGAAAAATGAATTATTTTAAACTGTTTGTAGGAGTGTAAATTAGCTCAACCACTGTGGAAGACAGTGTGGCTATTCTGCAGATATCTAGAGGCAGAAATACCATTCAATCCAGCAATCCCATTACTGGGTATATACCCAAAGGAATATAAATAATTCTATTATAAAGACACCTGCACATGTACGTTCATTGCGGCACTATTCACAATAGCAAAGGCATGGAATCAACCAAAAAGCCTATCAATGATAGAATGGATAAAGAAAATGTGGTACATATACACCATGGAATACTATGCAGCCATAAAAGGGAATGAGATCATGTCCTTTGCAGGGACACGGATGCAGTTGGGGGCCATTATCCATAACACACTAATGCAGGAACAGAAAACCAAATACCACGTGTCGTCACCTATAAGTGGGCACTGAATGATGAGAACACATGGACACATGGGGAGAGCAACACACTCCAGGGCCTGTCAGAGGTCAGGGAGTGGAAGGAGGGAGAGCATCAGGAAGACTAGCTAATGGATGCTGGGCTTAATACCTAGGTGATGGGATGACCTGTGCAGCAAACCCCCATGGCACATGTTTACCCATGTAACAAACCTGCACATTCTGCACATGTACCCCTGAACTTAAAAGTTGGAAATTAAAAAAGAAAATAAATTAAAAGAATAAAAAATACTTGTACCTCTATTTTTATTTTGACAACTTTACAATACATAGTACTGCAAATGAAAAAATACGTGTAAAGAATAAATTATGAAAGAAAAACTACTAAAACCAAAAATTACAAATTTGAACATGATTATATTTTCTGTCATATTGTAAAAGGAGAATAAACATGAATATATAAGGGGTGTTAAGGATGTTAAAAATTGGTCCTTCATACTTAGCATGTTGAAACCAATTACAACTACCACTGTAATCTCAGCACTTCGGAGGCCAAGGCAGGAAAACAGCTTGAGGCCAAGAGTTTGAGACCAACCTGGGCAACATAGTGAGACCCTGTCTTTACAAAAAAATTAAAAATTACCCTAGTGTGGTGGCACACACCTGTAGTCCTAGCTACTCAGGAGGCTGAGGTAGGAGGACCACTTGAGCCCAGGAGTCTGAAGCTGTAGTGTGCTATGATCACACCACTGCACTCCAGCCTGAGTGACAGACAGGCTGTCTCAAAAATCTAGGAAAAAATTTTTTTACATTTGTTAAAAAGGTAGCACTACCTCAACTAGTTTCTGGAACATGTTTCAGTAACACATATTAAAATATTAAAATATGCTTTTGACTTATTAATACTGTGGTCAAAATACTACTCTACATGCTTTGTAAATATTAACCTGTATAATCTTACAAGTCTATAAACTAGTTATTTTCATTTCTCTTCTACAGATGAGAAAACTGGGTTACTGAGGGGTTAAGTAAATGAACTCCGGGCTCACAGTTGATATGTATTAGAGCCAGATTTCAACACCGTGGTGTCTGTCTCAAGAGCTCACATGCAGTTTGCCTCTCTACCTTTAATAATCTCACTTACAGAAATATTTAGAGGCATTATGAAGATGTATGTAGAAGGTATTTGCATAAGGAATTTTTAATGCAGCTAAAACTTTGATATGGAGTAAGTTCCAAACACAGGAGAATTTTGTTTAAAGTGTTTACACTCATCATAATTGCCAGTGGTAATCTTATGCTTCCAGCTGGTGATTAATCCCATCAGCACTTTCTATATCTTAAGTAAATGACAAAATCCATGTTCCAAAAACATCTGATCTGTAGTCTTTTTTAGCAAGAGTTTGGCAAATTCTTGGCAGTATCAGCAAAAGTGTGAATCTCTGGACAGAGGAGGTAGGCTATAGGAAGAAGGAAGTGTTCAAATTGTATGATTGCTTGGTAGACATCTCCCTTTCAGTCTTCATCCTTATCTCTTCTTTCCAGCCAAAAGATTTCATTGCAAAATTCTCTTTCTTTCTCTCTCTCTGTCTTTCTTTCTTTCGTTCGTTTGTTCATTTTTTAGATGGAATCTCACTCTGTCGCGCAGGCTGGAGTGCAGTGGCGCGATCTCTGTTCACTGCAACCCCACCTCCCAGGTTCAAGTGATTCTCCTGCCTCAGCTTCCTAAGTAGCTGGGACTACAGGTGCGTGCCACCATGCCTGGCTAATTTTTGTATTTTTAGTACAGATGGGATTTCGCCATGTTGGCCAGCATGGTCTCTATCTCCTGACCTCGTGATTCACTAGCCTTGGCCTCCCAAAGTGCTGGGATTACAGCTGTGAGCCACCACACCCGGCCACAAAGTTCTATTTCTGCATTGTCTTCTATTCAGAAAAGATTTTGTCACTTTCAAGTAGGGATCATAGATTCAGTCTGTTTCTCTGCCTAGTCTCTCTTTTACCCTAACCTCTCTTTAGGAGATAGACCAAAAGACAGATAGACTGACAATGAGAGAGAATGAGCGATAGTCCAGAATAGAGAAGGAGAGCAGGAGAACATGGGAGAGAGAGAGAGGCAATTTTTTCTTATGTGCTCTAACTTGATCCCTCTGTTTTATGGACTTTCTGTGTATGCTCTGCTGTCTAAAGTTTAGGAAAAAAAACTTTACCATGCTCAGCTTAAGTTAAACATGTTTAATCTCTTAATCTATGTCAAGTGGTAGAACTGATAACCCCAAGAGATTAACCATCATCTCCACTTTTCCAGCTCCTGGAATACTATGTATCCTGAATCACCTAAGACAGGGGTCCCAAACCCCCAGGCCATGGACCACACAGCAGGAGGTGAGCTGCGAGTATTACTGCCTGAACTCTGCCTCCTGTCCGATCAGTGGCAGCATTAGATTCTCACAGGAGTGCGAACCCTATTGTGAACTGTACATGCGAGGAATCTGGATTGTGTGCTCCTTATGCTAATCTTTTAATAATGTCTGATGATCTAAGGTGGAAGAGTTTCATCCTGAAACCATCCCCACCCTCCTAATCTAAGCAAAAATCTGAACAAATTTTATGAACAGATGAGAACACTGTCTTTTGCAGAAGATGGGGATTATAAAAGACACATCATCATGAATTGATCCCCTCACATGTGGAGAGTGAAAATATTAATAAGAAACTGTAGGAGAAAACATGAAAGAGAGAGAGAAAAAAATTCAGAGAAGTAACCACAGATACCAAAACAAAAACAAAAACTCCTCTGTAATGATTAAAATGTCTTGGCAAAAATATAGACGTTGCCCCTTTCCTGGACTACTCTCCGTCTTATGCCCAGAGTATAACAGCTCCAAAGAAGTAAAATAAATATTATGTTTGAAATGCAGATGAAGTTTAACAAAGGGGCATTTAATGGATGCAGAGAATTTTAAAATGTTTGATTCCCTATTAACTTGTTGGGTGATCTCATTTACAAAGAGAGGATTTGTGTTATTTTTGAAGAATTTAGAATGTCACAGAATTTAAAGTTGTAAGCTTGTTAGATTAGAATGATGATCATTGATATCAAGGTTTAAGAGTCTTCTGTTTGGGAGACTTCCAAGAAAACATTTACTATATAGAGGGTTAAATTACAGAGCCATACGAAGAAAATTCTAAGCTTTTGAAACATTGGTAAGAAGATTTTAAGCAAAACCTCGAAGCCTAACTTTGCATGCATTTGTTTTTGTTAACTATGTGGGATTCTAAATTACATTAAGATTATCTCCTTGATCCCAGTAGGAAAATGCAAGGTTTTGATTGGTATTTGTCAAGATGATACTTAATGTTTATATTGCATGTCTTATTTTAAAAATATGCAGCATGATGTATTAGGTTTGTAGGAGAAAGCGGTATAAAATACATAAGCCATATATAATCTATCTGATATGGTTTGGCTGTGCCCTCACCCAACTCTCATCATAAATTGTAATTCCCACAATTCCCACGTGTTGTGGGAAGAACCTGGTGGGAGGTCATTGAATCATGGGGGCGGGTCTTTCCCATGCTATTCTGGTGATAGTGAATATGTCTCATAAGATTTGATGGTTTTAAAAAGGGGAGATTCCCTCACAAGCTCTCTCATCTTGTCTGCTGCCATGCGAGATGTGCCTTTCATCTTCCGTCATGATTATGAGGTCTCCGCAGCCATGTGGAACTGTGGAACTATGGAAATTTAAGTCAAAATTGTAAGGAGGGATTTAGAAGTTTTTTTAAAAATGCAAAAATTGTGGTTTTAAAATTAAATAATTGGGAGGTAAATTTGTTTACGGAGCCAGATATCATGTATATACAACTTGTATTTGAAAAAATGAATTACGGAATTATAGAATAATTAGTGTGCAGCATTTTGGAGAATGCGTTATTAGAGCTTTACTCATCATCCCTAGGTGGAAAAGAGCCTTATCTCCAGGTGGCTGATAATCTCCACCAAGACAAGCCTAGTAATAGAATATTCACTTTTTGTAATACTTTGGAAACCTTCATTTTTTAATATTTTAATGAATTCCAATGCCCTTCAATTAAAAATAATTGAATTAAAGCTATCCATCCCCAGTGTGAAAATACGATGAGAAATTCATATGCCACTTCATCAACAGAACTTTAAACATAGGTTTAAAAATACAACATTCAGCTAGCAGAAAAATTCCTCAATGTATTACTTTTTGACTGCGATATTACCCTTTGTTCTTCTGAAGAACTTATTTTTTCTTTTTTTTGCAACTCTACCTGAATTACCTTTCAGATGATTGCCATATTGTCTGTGATTTCCCTTATATTTAAACACTTTACAAATATGTGTTTTACGTTATGAACTCAATCTCCATATTTTCAAAATCTACATTTTTGCTTTTCAAATCTGTATTATTATCTTTCTTAAGTTTGTCAACTTGTGAATACAGAACGTTTTCCCCAAAGGGATCCTTAAAGTCCTGGAAGTGTGTGTATTGTGTGCTGCAAAGGCGAATTTACATCAATGTATTAAAGAGAAGCTATAAAATTGATCCATTAAGAATTAAAGTTGGAGCCGGGCGTGGTTGCGGCCACCCGTAGTCCCAGCTACCCGGGAGGCTGAGGCAGGAGAATGGTGTGAACCCGGGAGGCGGAGCTTGCAGTGAGCGGAGAATCGCGCCACTGCACTCCAGCCTGGGCGACAGAGAGAGACTCCGTCTCAAAAAAAAAAAAAAAAGAATTAAAGTTGGAAACCCCCCAGTTTATGGACGGTAGTAAATTCCCCTAATTTCTTCTTGTATACATATCTTAAATGTTGGGAACAGGGAGGTAGGAGGAAGAATCTTGCTAAAACTATAAAAAGAAAAAAGAGAAAATTTATGGATTTATTGTGAAATTAATGGTCTTTAAAGAGTATTTAATATTATAGAAGACATTAGTTGTATTTAAGCTTTGAAAAGAGCATAAAATCTGTGTATATTTCCCATTTAATAAAATTTAATGTATATTCACACATGAACATTATGCATTTGGTAATGTTCTATTACTAAAATCCTATGTGTAGAAACAAGTTCATTAACTGATTTGGTTTGGCTCAGGAGCCCAGTTGCAGGGTAACAGAAACACATAAATGAACAATTAGCTAAATCAATGACGTTTAAACATCTGTTTTAAAAACTAGGCTTGGGTAATAAAGCCATAAGTAATTGTTATTATTTTTAAATAAAAATGCTTACTCAGTTGAATTTCTGCCCTTCCTCTAGCACTTCTCTAAGATGGGTTTTGGGATATCATTGAGAGCCTTGTACAACCGTAAACACTGTGAGCCCTACCTCCTCTTTGATTTTCTGAGCAGTTGTGTGCTACTAAATGATTCAAAATTGTCTCTCTGAAAAACAGGCAAACAAATAAAAATCTGACTTGTCGCATTTGCCAGTTTCCATGGTGTAAATACTCTTATGATCACTTCTAAAACTTCCAATATGCAATTGTTGAGAAGAGATGTGCACAGTTGGCCCCAGGAAGCCAGCGGGAACCTCTGTCATACTTCACTGCTTCTCAGGCACAGTCTGCTCCAAGAATACCTCTCCCATTTCTGGCAGTTTTTGGAGGTGGTTTAATGTGTGACCTGTTCTTTCTAGCAGGACTGCTATATTGGACCTTACCTTGTGCCCTGTCAAAGCTCTAGAATAGAGGTTAGAAACTTTCTCTTAAAGGTCTAGAGAGTAATTAATTTTAGACTTGCAGGCAAATGGCTTCTGTTGCAAAAAAAAAATTAACTCTGCCCTTGAAGCTCAAAGGCAGCTGCATAAAATGATGGATGTGGCTGCATCCCGGTAAATTTTCATTTATAAAAACAGGCCCTGCAGCTCTTAACTGTCCCTTGTTCAGAAACTCCTGAATTTCTGCTACAGCCTTCGACCAGCTCTGAACCGCAAGCTGTTGACACCATGGCTTCTGTGCAGGACTACCATGAAAAGTTATCTCATCCCTGTATTCGACTGCACTGTATAGTGAAAACCACTCTGCTTTCTTCCTCAGCTCGAATTATGAAACACCAAACCAAGAGCAGAAATAAAAATTTTGACCACTTACCTTCTGTCTGTTTTCTTGTATTTTCTTTTCTCTTGATCCACGCCAGAAAGAAAAGGCAGTATTATTCCTGCTATGTCATGTTATCCTTCTACTAAAGAACAAAAATCACACAGTCCAGCTGGCATAGGCATCATGCCAGGGTGCAATTCTCTGCTCTGAATCCTTCAAACTTGTTCTTCAGGAGCTTGAAATATCTTTTTGTCTAAACCCGAATTTCAAAATCACTGCCTTGCTAAAGGGATCAAATACTCCACCTGCTTGGAGATGGTATCCTCATGATTCAGCTTTCAATGGGAGATGATTGAAAAGGGAAATTAAAATTCATTTAAATAATTCCTATGATATATGCATATTAATATTAGAAAAACATCAAAATAACAACAGTGCTTATATTTTTCTGGTGTAAGTAACTTTTAAAAATTACACAAGTAATCACACAAATAACTGCAAATTATTTTAAAATCAGAATAATTAAAATCTTAAAATAGTTGAAATTGAGAAGACTATGAGAAGCCTATACAAAATATTCTACAAGTTATTCCACATTATTTTCATGATAATTAAGTGGAAATTTAGGTAGTAGACTAATTAGCAAATTAAAAAAAGAAAATATGGTTATAGCAAAATGAAATAGATTCTCATGCCAAAGCTTGCCTGAGAGTTTTAGCCACAGACAAGGGGGAATAGCTGTATAATAGGGATGTTGCAGATGGTCCTATTTCCCTGAACCTAAACTAATCACTGCTCCTGCTTTGGTCTAAGAGAAAAAAAGCATCCCTTCAAAAGCATTAGAATGTGTGTTACATAAACCACTAGTTCTTTCTAATTCTTTTTCTCAGTCCTATCATTTAAAGCCTGAATAGATTAGAAATACTCTATTTAAATTTTTACATTTAAACAGTAGTCAAATGTATTTCACTATTGTATGAAGCTTGATATTTACATGTGAATTGAGTTTCATGAGATATCAAAGAATAATGATGTAGAAGATAATCTGTTACATACTCTATTGAAGTATATTTTTTATGAAAAAATCTCTTGCATTTGGCTTTGTTTGTGTTTTATTTCAGGGTCATTATATTTTATCCACATGGAACATATTCTAGAACATATTTTCCTTTAACTTTATAAGAGACAGATAAGTATTATATGCATCATTGATATCTGAACATGATTAAGAAAATCAAATTGCCCAGGCCTAAATAATTCTTTAAAAGTGTCCCATTAGAAAAATCAGAACATGTCACATTGTAATTATTATCTTTTATAAAACATCACTATATTTAGAAAAATAAGTACATTATGGTGAAATGGCAAGGAAAAACCTACACTAATAAAATATATGCATACCGATGATATTTCTAACTGAATATTTTTAAATCACATTTATTAAAGGCAAGTTCGGATAAGTACTACTAATATTTTTATTTCAAAGAGTATTCTTCAACTGATGATATTTTTAAGTCTAGAGATACTGTGGCTTTTTTTGAAATATCAGTATCAATGAGTATATGTCACAACTTACTAGCATCAAATTAACTGAAAGAAAAAACATAGATAAATAGAAATTTAAAAATTCAAAGATTTTTAACTCATCTATGCACATTTTCTCAATTTATAATTTGGGAAACTCAGGCACCTATGTTCCCTGAACTCACAAGTACTAGCAAAAATAGATATAGCACATGAGTTTAGATTCTTTACATGAGGGTATTGGGGTATAGAAAAAAAAGGCATATGAAAGAAGAGGTAAAATTATAGCCAGTAGAATTTTATTGTCATTGTTCAAAGATAAAGAGATAGGGGCTGCAATGCAGCCCTTTATTTTCTTGGCATGCTTGATTTTGAGATTTTAATTTATCTAAACTGAAGAGAAACCACTGGCTCAGGGGAAACCAAGTTTGTCATTTGATTGCTTGTGTGCTTGCTTGCTTGTTTTCCTAAGACTAATACCTGGGAGAAATATCTCCAGGGAGCACCTAATGATGTAGAGATATTTGTCCCCAAGGGTGTTCCTTCAAAACACTCAAGTGAGTGCTCTTTACTATTTTATATCACTTTTCCTCAGTGAAAGACAATTTTCCAAATGGCCAATCACTTCTCAGCATTCTAATTGTTTAATCTGATTGAAGAATAAAATTGAGACTAGCTTGAGAAGTGATCATTTGATCAAGGCCAGTCACACAATCTTTACAAGACTCTAACTCAGATCTCTGGAATCATAGGTAATAATATCACCAGTACTGAATTTTAGATGTAATTGAGAATTTCCTGAACTACTGTGTAGGTTCAATCTTATTTTGCTTTCATTTTCCTTTATTCCTATATTTATCAGGATAGTCTCTGGTAATTTTAATTTTTTACTTTAGAAGGTTTATTCTTTGTTATTCTTCAAAAGCTCCTTATAGATTTCCCATGTGTCAAGTAAGTAAGTATATGCTATCTAAAAAATAAATTGACTGAATATTCAGTTCAATCAAACAACTGCATGTAGACAGATTGAAAGGAATACATTTGCTAAGAATAAATGTACAAGTTTCTTGCATTACCAGTCTTGAGACCAAGGTTACCCACAGCTCAAGTACTTCTTTGCTATAATTTTACAACCTCTCTTTATCATGGTTTTGAGTAGAGACAATTTCTTCTTTAACCCTTTATTATTTATGGTAGTTACAAATAATGTATAGCATAGTACATGTGCTATGTTTAATGGATTTTGAGTGAATAAATGATACATATAATTTCATAAATAATAAGTTTATATGATTACATAAATTATAAAAGTCTTAAATCAATCACCGTGTTTTACTCTGTCTATAATTTGGTCCATTAATTAATTAATTATTAAGATGCCATTCATATAAAATTTCAGTAATGGGAGTAAGTCTTCTTATTGGTGTCTTTTAACAATGAAGATGATTTTGGGTATGAAGTTATGGAAGAAATAACAGTTGTATAAAATAGTAAGGAGATTTATTTATTCGAGTAACAAGAATATATTTTTGGAGGCTGAGGCGGGAGGATGGCTTGAAGCCAGGAACTGGATACCAGCCTGGGCAAGAAAGTGAGATCCCTACCTCTACAAAAAGAAAAAAAAAAAAAGAAGGTAACAAGAAGAATGATCCTGGGAAGGATGACTTTTCTATTGGTTAATTCATGGGCCCAGTGATATCATTAATTACCTGACTCCATTTCACCTTTCTGCTCTATCATTCCTAGTGTTTTTCCAGTGTGCCTCATGGATGTAAGAGGGCTGCAGCGGCTCCACCCAACACATACTCACATTCTAGTATGTAGAATGGCATGAACTCTCTAATCCCTAATGACTGGAACGGAACCACCCATCATGATTCTCCTCTGGACCTGGGGCTAGTTATTGGCTGTAGCAAAGCATTGTAGGGTTAAATACTGTTAGCTGGGAGCATAACTAAGAGTCTGCTGCATATCTGCATTGTACTGAGTTAGAAAGTTATTTTAATTTTCACAGATTGCGGCACAATGAGTGATCACTGCTTGATGAGGAATGATGAAGGCGGCATTCAATAAATGATTTGAGGAAGGTGCAGAGACCAAAAGTTCTGTATTGTTTCCATTCAAACAGGCTGAGAAAAGCCATGTTATTATGTGCAGTCACAGTATTAATACCAATTTTTCAAGGTGAGACTTATGAAATTAGCAAGAAATGGGACATTTGACAATATATAATATGAAATGATGATCTGTTGGCCCGAATAAGAAAAGATGAGTTAGAACGCTACAAAGAATCTTTCTGTTCATTGATGGGACAATTATCAAATGCATGAATACCCCTTTCCTACCCATTAATTTAAATCCTCTTTAAGGCCAGGCACAGTGGCTCATGACTGTAATCTCAGCACTTTGGGAGGCTGAGGCCAGCAGATCATTTGAGGTCAGGAGTTCGAGACCAGCCTGGCCAACGTGGTGAAACCCCATCTCTACCAAAAAATACAAAAACGTACCTGGGCATGGTGGCGCATGCCTGTAGTCCCAGCTACTCAGGATGCTGAGGTGGGAGAATCGATTGAACCTGGGAGGCAGAGGTTGAGCCGAGATCATGCCACCACACTCTAGACTGAGCGACAGAGTGAGACCCTATCTCAAAATAAATAGATAGATAAATAAATAAATAATGTTTAATGTAAATCACTTTATTTCACATGGGTTCATGCAAATTTTAATACATCTTTAAAAAATCAGATTATGTATATATATAAAATTTGCTTATAGTCCACATACATTTGGGTCAGTCCTGCCCAGAAATATGAAAATGGCACCGCATGATCAATAAAATCATATGATCTGGAATCTGCTTTCTAATTTCCACTTCATACTCCACTGCTGTGAGATTCTAGACAAATTAACTGTTTTGTATTTCATTTTTCCTGTCTTCAAAATGGAGATATAATAGTACTTATGTCATTGGAATAGTGCAAAAACTAATAATTCATATAGAGTGCTTAGTAATTATTGGCTATTATTACTCTTTCTACTAGCCTGGTGCACTGATTAGTATGATTAATAGCAGTAGTGATGTGGATGGGAGGTTGGAACTTGAAGAGTTGATCAGGGAAAATTTCCTAGAGGCAGAAAAGTTTGAGGAAATTTTAAGAACACATTCTTTACAGTTTAATATGAGACTGCCACTTTGCCAAACTCTTTTGTAAAATTCCTCTGTTGCCTAAAAGTTGAGTAAATTCTGGTAAACACACAGCCTTGGGTCCAGATCCCTGAGCAGAGTTGGCTTGTGGGAAGTGACACTATGGAGAAGTTGACTTCTGGGGAATGATATCATTTAGAAAATGGACTGTAGGTGCAGAAGAAAAAAAAAATCCAGAAGACAGATAAAGAAGCGCAGGTATGAATTTGGAGGTTGAGGTCAGGAGAAATATATGCAGATGATCCTTCATCCATATAACCAGGGACTTCTAGGGGAATGGGAAACAAAGTATTCCCTCCACCCCCACCATTTATGGAGAGTTGATTTAAGCAAATTTTACTTAAATAATAAAGGAAAAGGTGACACAAGCAAGCAACCTGGAGAACTTGGGAACATACAGCAAGTTGGCATATTGGTTACGTATTGAATTATCTTCTGTATTGTCAGAGTGAACAAGCCAGCTTAAAGCAACTCTCCACTTGTAAAACAAATGAAACACATATTTGCTATTCTGTGATAAAACATTTTGATAATGTTGAAGGTTGAGTCATGAGCTCAGTTAAGCTTTTTAAATAGTTCAGTCTGATACTTATGACATGTTTGTTTCATTAGCATTAATTTGCTTCTGCAGTAAAACCTCCCTGAACATTATTTTGTTGCTACTATATATCATGAGGCACCTCTGTGGCTGCAAAGTGTAAACATTTCAAGGTTTTGGAACGGCTAATCTCTAAACCAGCATATCATTAGAGAACCTACAAGTTACAACTTTTGACCCTGCTTGAATTTGTCTTATTACTAGCAACAGATATACACTTTTCAGTGGCCCACTCACTGTCCACAGTCTACTATCTGCATTTACAGGTCTAGTTCCTCAATATGCCACCCTGACCTTGTGAAACGGCCCTTCTATTCCTCTGCATTTCTTCACTCTTCATATTTAAAGGCTACTTCCAAACCCTATTTGTCAGATAGTTATTTCTGATTGTATCTGTGCACTCATTCATTTATCAACACATACCACTTATTTTCTAATATGCTAATGCGGGGTGGCCAGCCCCTGGGCTGCCAGCTGGTACCGGTCTGTGGCCTGTTAGGAACTGGGCTAACAAGTGAGCATAACCACCTGAGCTCTGCCGCCTGTCAGATCAGCAGCAACGTTAGATTCTCGTAGGAGCATGAACCCTATTGTGAACTGCACATGTGAGGGATCTAGGTTGCACACTCCTTATGAGAATCTAATGTCTGATGATCTGAGGTGGAACAGTTTCAACCTGAAACCGTCCTCACCTGTTCCTCCTGCCACACACACCATCCATGGAAAAATTGTCTTCCATGAAACCGGTCAATGGTGCTAAAAGGATTGGGAACTGCTTCACTAATAGCGCTCATTAAACGAATATTTTCTAATATTTTAATAGTGCTGACTTGTGTCATTGTTATTTTTCTCTGCACCTAAAAGTGTTGTGTTCCTTAGCAGATTATGACTTCAGAAGGGTTAAGGTCGTTTTATTAGATTCCTTTGCTTAGCACAGTATTCAACATATAACACTAATGATGGAAGCCTGATTTCATATCTTCCAGTAAATTATATTGCTTATAATAAGAATGGGGAAAAGCTCTAGCAGGGTCACTGGTGATAGTTCATTAATATGGAATTTAAATCAAATTTTTAGAAATTAAAAAATAAAATATAGATGGGAATTTATGATACTGCACAGTTATATTTTAGAATTAACTATAAGTTCTTTAATAATAAAAAAATGCATAAACATTCTCCAGGCATTTCATAGATGAGATGATGAATGTCTTGTCATGTTAATTAACAAATAAGCTAATAAGATGCTGATGAACAAATATTCATCAATTGGAATAGAGATTGGTAAAAATTTTGATGGTCACTTAACTGGGAAAAAATGCACAGTTTTGATCTGGAATCTGAGACTGTTTGCAATGGAGCATCTACAAGATGTGTCAAATGTGAATATCAGTAACATGTTTTGTTTTGAAAAAAAGAAAATGTTTTCTATATTTGCAGACTTTTCCTATGATGGCAAAAGGATGTCAGAAGTACAGCAAGCAGCAAATTTATGTGAACATGTCTTATTCAGTATATAAATAATACTATAACAATATGTGAACAAGAAATATCTCTGAAAGAGACATGCTGTGGTGAGAGTATTTTGAAACCAGAATTTGGAATTTCTTTACTATATGAATTTTATTGTTTAAAATTTTATGTGTATAAGGATATCACATTAAAATTCTCATTTGTGAAGAGTAAGTACTTAAAAATCATATTTTACAGCCTGTTGAATATTTTAATATTTGAAGGGCTTCAGTGTGTTTTTCATTTATTCATGAAACAAAGAATGATATATATGAAGTGTTAAAATAGCTGATATAATAAGCTATTAAGAATAACTTGTGAATATTTAAAAAGATAGAAATTTCATAGTTATATTACAACTAAAGCCTTTGTTAAATTTTTACTATTTTAGAAATCTAACTGAATCAAAATTGGTTTTCAAGAATTTGACATTTTCTTTCACGTATCCATCTTTGGTAATGATGGCCTAACTTAACCAGGCCCCACTGTCCTTAGAAAATAACAGAAATAGATTGTCTGAATTACATGGTCTTGATTCAAAGAAACTATTTGGTAAATTTAAGAAATAAAGATGCAATGCCTTGGCCATATAAGAGGAATTCTTTAAAAGTATCTCAAATGATACATAAACATATCATCAACCCCTGCAAATGCCTACTTGACATCACAAACAATTCAGTCATTACATTTGTTCATGACTCTATATGTTTGGGGCTATGTTAATACCATGAAATCATAAATAGTAAAATCATAAAATCTTGATGAATAGAAAAATCAGAAAAATGTACAGCTGATCACAGATTGAATATTCATATTGGCAAAATTGAGAGTTGAACAATATAGGATGCTCTAACTTAAATAATATCAATTTGTTATTTAATTACTAAATTAAAACTTTTAAATATATTTCAATAAAAAGTATCCTATTTAGTATGCTTTGGGCTACAAATAACAGAAAACTCAAATCATGTCTTAACGATATGGTTTGTTCTCAGAAGAAGAAATATTAATACAAGGACAGGGCATAGTTTGCCTCTGTGGTGTACATAGTTCTGAGCAAATATTTTTGGCAGAGACCTTGTCCGTATGAACAATCTGATTTTAAAAAAATAAGTCTTAAAATATCATGGTCCATATGAGGTGTGGTGATTTATGGATGACTGTGTATCCTGATAGAGAAGAGGTCCATAGGTATTTGTTTATTGTACCAACAATGCACTTGAAGATTTGTCGTAATGTCTAGGCACTATCTCTTCTTATGCAGGTCCATAAATCATTTCATCACATAGTTCATCAATTATGCTGTTCCTGGCTATATTATTTTCTATTGCTGTATAACAAACTGTTGCAAACTTATCAGCTTAAAACAACATAAGTTTATATCTCTGTTTCCAAAGGTCAGAATTGCAGACACATTATGACTTTGTTCTCTGCTGAAGCTGTGGCTGGGCTGAAAGTAAGGTGTTGGCTGAGACTATGGCTCTCATCTGGGGCTAAGGGTCCTCTTCCAGCTCACAGGATAATCGCAGAATTTATGTTCTTGCAGTTACAGGACTGAGCTCCCTGTTTTACTGACAAATGTTAGGTATAGATGGCCCTACGCCACTGGAAGCCACTTGGAGTTCAGCACCATGTGACTTCCATAGACAGGTCACAGCATGGATATCTGCTTTTTTCAAAGGCAACCAGGTACATCTCCCTTACTTCCTCTTCTGCACCCAGCCAGAGAAAACACTCAACATAAAGGGCTCACCAGTTTATGTCAGGCCCACCCATAACAATCTCCCTTTTGCTATGTAATGTAACATAATTGTAGGAATAATAATATCTCCTGTGTTCACAGGCTCCACTCACACTCAAAGAGGAGGGGATATTTTAAGGGCAAGAGTCATTGGGGTTCATTTTAGAATTCTGCTCACCACACTGCCTGACTTTATATCCACCACAATGAGAAAAAGGTAGTGATAATATGTGACCACTCTGTAGAAGTGATTTGTATTAAAACAGTAGCGATCTTATCGCCTCTACAGTTCCCTAAAAGCATATTTTTAAATGTTTGACTTCATCATTTTGCACGGCGCTGCATCAAGCATTGTGCCACCCACGAACACTGGCCTCTAGTGACTCCTTCAGAGGTTGCTATTGTGCTTTGTTGATGATGGCCACAAATAAAAGTCTCACCAAGATTATGCAGAAAAATGTGAATGATAGTATAGTTTTAGACCATGTTAAATTTAATGTTCTGTATTTTATAGCAGTAAATCTCAATGACACATTTGTCATCTGTATTTTCTCTTGAACTCTTTAGGTCACAATCATTCTATTTCTAGAATTTGGTCTTTCTCAATGTTGGCCACATATCTGTCTACCACTACCAGCGGAGAGGCTAAAGAAAGAATGTATGACGCTTATCTATATCTGTCACATGTTGGGGCTTTTTTGTGTTACAGCAATGATCTCAAAAACTCAGAGGACATAGGTGCAGCCACCCTTGGAGAACTGGTAGATATGTCATCAGGAGCCTGAAGCAGTAGTGAGGTCACTGCCCAGGTGCCAGCAGTGGTGGCCCACAGGGTAAGGGATGCTTACTGCTACTCCTGTGCCCTCCAGTGTCAGAGACCAGAGATACAATCATGGTGAACACACACCTTCACTCCCTAACTCATCACTCAATCCATAGATCAAGAGATGAAATGTCAATAATCCAGAGCCCTGCACTGTGAGTCACCTAAATGAGCAGTCAGCACCATTTTGGAGTATCCCCATCACTTGCGATCCTGTGGAATAATATAGTTTTGACTAGGGGACTTATTGGTTCCCTGTGCCACCCCCTGGAACCCAGCTGTCCAAAGGACTTCATGTCTCCCCATAGGGATGAGCCTGGAGCTCTTCTGGGCATCTGGCTGACTCTACTGAGGGGGTTATGAGCATGCCAGAGAGGCTGTAAAGGGGAGAAAAGGAACTTGGACCCATGCAGATCCTTCTCAGTCGTCACAGGGCTGCATGAAAAAACTGCAGGTAATGGCAGGACCCAGACATTGGAGAAGGCCTTGGAACATTTCAAGGAAGGGCAGGGGAATGCTGAGGACAAGGCGAGCAGGACAAATATGCTGATCCTGGGTCTATGTAGGTTCTGGGTCCCCTTTCTTCCACTTAGACTCTCCCACCCATTCCCTGACTGATTTGCAGTTCATCCAAATGTCTTCCTGATGATCTGTGTACTTGCCTCATTCTTGGGAGTATTCTGTCTGTTAGCTTTCTAAAACCAAAGTGGACCATGAAAATATTTTGCTAAACCCAGACAGTCTTTCTGCATAAGAGAAATTCCGTTACCACTTTCTTTTTTTTCCCCCCTCTTGGCTGCATACCCTTGTATGTAGCCACGATATTTTTTCCCCACAATATTTCACAAGTGTTATTGGAATTTAAAAGTCTTGTTTTGTATATGGTAGAGACTGACTGCGTTAACGTGAAGTAGACAATAATTTCCTCTCATTTTTCTTGCTCAGAAATATCTCAAAATCAAATTCCTCCTCTAGCTGGATTTTATAATGAGGTATGACTTTTAAATCTGATTTTATCATAGCCTACAAAATAAATCTTAAACCCACAGAGCTAGAAAATGTCATCTATATTCATCAGATCTATTATTTTGCCTTTAGTCATAATCTCACCCAAACCATCACCTGTAGTGTAGCTAGGAGAATATTTTATTTTTCTAAAATCCTCTAGTTCTACAAACTCCTTTAGGAACTTACATATTTAACAAGCTCTCCAGTCAAGAAATTCATTTTCCTATTTCTCCCTTTTTTAACCTTGGTTATTTGCCCTTTGAAATCTCTGTAAAACTTTAGCTTAGCCATTTTTTTTTTTTTTTTAGTTTAACTACACATATATTGAACATAGTTAAATGGAGGAGGAAACTACAGTGTCAATTTTAAATTCCTCGAGATTTGATTTGATAGTACTAACCTGAATAAAAACAAAAAGATAAATCCAGCATATGTGATAAAATATTCAGAAAGTTTCTTCTCTCCTTTAATTATCCTTCTTTTTGAATAAAAAAGTCATATTAAATTGCTGTAATAATGTAACATTAAGGTTGCATTGTAATTTCAGACCATATAATTATTAAACTATGAAAAATTGTAAGACATATATATTTAAGCTAAGCTAAAATATATCATTATTTTACTTATTATGCAGGCAGAGATGTTATATCTTCAACTTACATGTCTGAGTTCTAAAATAATATTTTCCAATTTTCTGTTGATTAAAATGGACACAATCTATTGCAAATAAATAAGATTAAGTAAATATGTGTTAGCTGTTTAGATTTACCTCATACTAAAGGTAAATGAATAGGAAGTTTTCAGGTCCAATGATCTCATTTTATGAAAAAAAATTAATAACTTGAGGTGTTATGTGATTTGTATACTGAAATGTACTTGCAATTTAAATCAGGCAAAAACATGTCTCATACTTCTGTGCTGACATGGCAAATCAAATTATTTGTAAACATATTGACATAAATATACTTTTGTCATTTTCTGATACATTGTAAAAAAAAAAATCCCTGGATTTCATGGAAAAAGCATGAAATTCTCAGCCCTTTTTGTTTCACAACATCATTTGCTTGTACAAGTATTTTATGACCATGTAATTCTTGTTTCATTCCTAGAAGAGCCAGTACTAGATTGGAGAATTTGGGTAAGTGGTAGGAAATTTAAAGTCTCTAGGGTGAAAAGGCAGAGCTAGAAAACAGCAATGGGCTGTGTGAGAAGGACAACCAGAGAGGAACAATGATCCAGAGAATGGTAGATATGGCTAAGGTTGGCCTGGTCTACTTCTCACTGTGTTACCCAACTGCCGGCATCATGTATACACTGAGGAAGAGGGGAAATAAACACAACTTCCACAAACTTGGACTTGTCAGTTGCCAATTCATTAAGAATATTGATCAGCAATGTGACATACTGATTATAATTGTTCATGATATGAATAGAGTGTTTTTGTTATAATAACTAAGTGCTAAGGGTAAACATTTTGTTACTGTTCCAACTTTTCAGTCTACTGGGTCCCTACTCTAAACTCTACCATCATCACATGTGCACATATGGAAAATAAATAAAAATCCAAACAACAGAAATTTTAAGCTTATGAGAGGCTAGAATATCATAAAGACACTTTCGATTTCTTGGAACAAGATAATTACACAAACAGGATTTGCTATTTTTGCCATAGAAAGAATTTTACAGTTAGCTATGAGAAACGAACAATAAATAGCCTAAAATAATACTTAACTGGAGAGCTGTGAGTCGAGTTTCCCAGAGCTGTGTATTCCTACTCACATGGAGCGGGTACTTCGTTAAGACTATGTTGAACCAGACTCAATGTGCTTCCCCTGTCATTATAGCAATGGACAAGCCTGCATTTTATTGTTATTGCTCCTGTGGTTTTTCGGTCTATACAATTTTCCTTTCTTCTCACTTTCCTACGAAAGTTAAAAGAAGGTAGAAAGAACATAAACAGAAGCAGAGGGTATGATGAAAACTGTGTCTTAGTCCATCTGGGCTGCTATAACAAAATGCCACAAACTCAGTGGCTTATAGACAGCAAAAATCTATTACTCACATTTCCTAAGGCTGAGAAGTCCACAATCAGGGGCCCAGTAGATTCAGTGTCTGATGAGAGCCTGTTCCTGGTCATAGATGACACCCTCACGGAACCCATGTCTCTATTACTTCAAAACTTTGGTTAACATGTCTTATAATCCAACTCTAGCTAGGGAAGAAGTTAAGATTTATTTACAAATAACATGTTACACTGAATAGAAAATGGTGGGAAAACTGCTTTGAAGAAGAGGAAATTTTAAAAACACAACAGACAAATGTAAAGGAACAAGTACGCTAATTGTTTCAAAGGTTAAAACACCGTAAGAGGTTGACAGGTGCTATGGGAATGGGACAGTCTCAGAGTGGGATCTTCCTACTTCGAGACTCAGAGTATGTGAGGATGACATGCTTTCTTACTTCTTTTTTATTTTTATTTTTTCTTCCTCATGTACTCCTAAGCATCAAAAGGGAGATGCAATGAGAGTTTGTTCCAAATGGTCATTCAGGAATCCAGGATTCTTCCATCTTGTGTTTTTGTTGTTGTTGTTGTTGTTGTTGTTTTGTTTTGTTTTGTTTTTTTCTCCTTGGGCTTTTTAAATTACTTTTCACCTGATCAGTTAATTAGACATGAAAATAAGGATTGGGTGAGGGAAGCTTTTGTGATCTAGGCCTGCAAATGTCACACTTCAATGCATAGTCCATTCCCCACACCTAATTTTGGGTGAGGCTAAGGCAAGTAGATTAGTTGTGTGTCTGTTTCTACCACTATATTTATACTGTAAAATATCATTTCCCATCTAGGCCACTTCAACAGCCTCCTCACCATACTCCCCTCCTCAAATCTCTCCCCTCTCCAATATCTTCTCCAAAGAGTGTTTAGGTTTGGAATCCTTAATATTGACCTGTGATTCCCTGTATGTTCTCTCTCTTTTAATCTAATTTCTTACTACACTGCCCTTGCTTTCCAGAACTCAGGACCCTGCGCCTTTCCTGCACATGCTCTTCTCCCACCACAAGTCCTACATTTCATTGGTTAACTTCTACTGACATTCAAATCACATAAAGTAATAATTAGCAAAGTGAGGTTATTAATAGTAATAATACATTTATAGAGTATATACTATTATAATACATGCCAATGCTAAATACTTTACAAATATTAACTCATTCGACTTTCCCAATAACTCTGTGGGCAGGTACTGTTATTCTCCCCCTTTGATGAATGAGGTACCTGAGTATTAGTAAAATGAAAAATCTACCAAGGTCACTAGACTCGTATGTGGCAGATCTACGATTCTTGAACACAGGCATTCTGGTCTCTGATTCCAGACTTGCAGTAGTTGCGCTATATTGCCCAAAGGATGCTTTCTTGGGTAAGTCTTCCTAATATTCTAGTTTAGGACAGATTTCCATGGTATACATCCTTATGATGCTATACACTTTTGCTTCCTAGCACTAAAGCAAGTAAAGTTTTTACTTAATCGATTGTTTGATTATTGTCAATCTGACCTTTTAAACAGTATATATTTTTTTTTTTTTTGGGACGGAGTCTCCCTCTGTTGCCCAGGCTGGAGTGCAGTGGCGCGATCTCGGCTCACTGCAAGCTCCGCCTCCCGGGTTCACGCCATTCTCCTGCCTCAGCTTCCCGAGTAGCTGGGACTACAGGCGCCCGCCACCACGCCGGGCTGATTTTTCCTATTTTTTTAGTAGAGACGGGGTTTCACCGTGTTAGCCAGGATGGTCTCGATCTCCTGACCTCGTGATCTGCCCGCCTTGGCCTCCCACAGTGGTGGGATTACAGGCGTGAGCCACTGCGCCCGGCCTTCAACAGTATTTTTTATGGCATCTAAAACCATCAAACACTTTGGCTAACCTGTATTTTCCTGACACATTAGCACAGTGGCTGACACATAGTATATGCACAATAAATTTATCTATAGCTAACAGTAGCTCCAATTTTCTAAGTTCTAGGTGGATATCATTTCACTGATTTAGAATTTTTAAAATTAAAATAACATGTCAGCCAATAAATAGATAAATATCTAAGAATCACTTGGAAGTCAAACCTGGTTAACTTTTTAAAAATATGTATAAGAATATGTTGTTATTAAGAACATAACTAATATTTCATTATTTGATTTATTTTTTATATTATGGATTGCCATAATTTATGCTTTTTTAATTTTATGGATTTAGAGTGTGCCTGTGCAGGTTTGTTACATGGACATATTGTATAACGATGAGGTTTGCACTTCTAGTGTATCCCTGATCCTAATAAAGAACATTATACCCAACAGGTAGTTTTTCAACCCTCATCTCCCTTTCATCCTCCGTTTTTAAGAGTCCCCAGGGTCTATTATTCCCCTCTGTATGTCCATGTGTACCCATTATTTAGCACCCACTTACAAGTGAGAACATGCACTACTTGATTTTCTGTTCTGAGTCATTTCACTTAGAATAATGACTTCCCACTCCAACTATGTGGTTGCACAAGACACAATTTCAGTCTTTGTTTTTTGACTGTATAGTGTTCCATGATGTATGTATACCACATTTTCTTTATCCAGCCGCCTGTTGATAGACACTTAGGTTGATTCCATGACTTTGCTATCATGAATTGTGCTGCAATAAACATATGAGTGCAGGTGTCTTTTTGGTATAATGGTTTCCTTTTTGGTGGTGCATGGGGTTAGATGCCTAGTAATAGAATTACTGGATTGAATAGTAATTCTATTTTTAGTTCTTGGGGAAATTTCCATATTGTTTTTCATAGAGTCTATACTAATTTACATTCCCACCAAGGGTGTGTATGTTTTCTCTTTTCTCTACATCTTCTCCAACGCCTGTTGTTTTTTGACTTTTTAATGATAGCCATTCTGACTGGTGTGAGATGGCATCTCACTGTGGTTTTATTTACATTTTGTGATGATTAGTGATGTTGATTTTTTTTTCATATGTTTGTTAAACACTTTTATGTTTTTTTTTTTGAGAAATGTCTGTTCATGTCTTTTACCCTCTTTCTAATGGGGGTTGTTTTTTATTTGTAGAGTTGTTTCAGTTCCTTGTGCATTCTTGATATTAGTATTTTGTTGGACGCATAGCTTGCAAAGATTTGTGTGACACTTTAGTTAAATGGATTTTTCTTATTTAATTTTCATAGGAAATTATGATATAGATACATTCTCTTATTAACCCCTTTTTCCTGATTAGGAAATATGGTTAGTTTGGGTAATTAAATTGTTTAAGTTCACATAGACACTAAAGTAAGACAGGGAACACAACCAGTATAGCCAAAATCAATGGGCTTTTTGCCCCTTATTAGCCTTTACTTGCAAAGATCTGGGAGAGAAGACTAGGGCCTGGGGACCTTTCAGATACAGACAAAGATTTGCGTGTGAAACACTTGAGGGAAATAGAATCCACGTCATCTAGAACCTAAGCACAATTTCCCCCTCACCCAATCACACCCTGTTTCTTACCACTACGCTTAACCCCTGTCTGAGGAGCATCCCAAATGGGGAGGAAGCAGATATTGATATTTGGCAGAAGTGGGCTAAGAACAGATTCCCCCTCTCCTGAGTTTTGGGAGGCTTTTTTAAGCCTCTCATCAATCATGTTCACACACATTCAAAGTCTGATCAAATCGAAGCATAAACAGGAGATTTGTTTCCAGGCCAAGAAGAAAGCACAGGAAAAGCATAAAGATATTTCTCACCCTCTGAATAACATGTATGTTTTGAATACTCTATTCCACTACCATCTGAATAGAGAGCCCTCTCTGGAAACACTTAACAGCTCAGAGACTGTCCACTCTGAATGTACTGGCCACACAGACATGCTTAGAACATAAACTGACAGTCAGACTTGTCTCAGGAAGAGTAACCTTTCTGAAGGATGGTTCTCTATAGATATTCTGAATGTCCTAATTCTAATGCATACACATTGAAAACTTCATACACTCCAGTATAGTATATCGGATCATGAACATCTCTGGCACATTGACTTCTTCCTCAATCCCAGCATCTCCATGATGGTGGGAATGGAGGAAATCTTTACCTAATCCTCATGGGTAACTTATGAATGTTGAAAAAAGTTAGCAGCCCTACTTAGGAGAAGAATAACATAGGATTACAAAGTTTGGTCCACTTACAAAGTCTCATACTACTTCATCAGCTGCAGTTTTGGGTTATTTACATGTTTTGCTGTCCAAAAAAGCATAGAAACTGGCTATGATAAACTAGACTGACCAAATCATACAGACATGTGCACATTGAATCTCTTGCACATATTTCACATTTTATGTGGATTCAGCTTACACCCTAAAAATAAAAAAATTAAGATTAAGATCTCTACTTTAGATGTTTACTTGATTTTTTTTGTTCAATACCTCTTAATATTTAGCTCATTCTTTTATATGGATATTAATTTTTTGCCTTTTCTTTTTAATACAGATACAAATTTTGGCTACTGACAGATATATGTAGTCAATATATTCCATCAGAAGAGATATTTTAACATAATTCTTCAAGGATATTAGTTCAGTGAAAACTCAGAGGGTCCCTTTTTTTTTTTTAGATTTTTAAATGACACATTTGACCTAAAAAAAAGATTTTCTTTATATAGAGTTTTTAAAACACATATAATTTTACAATAATGTCATTTCTAAATATATATCTAGAACACTTAGTCATCGGATGTACAGTTAATATAGCTCTCTCACATGGATGTTAGAAAGAACTGAAATTGTACGGATTTGCCTAATCTTAAAAATACTCACTGGGTAGCTTTGAGATATGTATAATATCTCAGCTCAAACTTTTACAAGCTCTAAATCTTTAATAGGATTCTTAAACCTACCCTCTTAAATATACAAATTTATTGAGGATACATTTATCTAAAATAAGACAGTAGTTTTTTAAGGTTAAAATATTAATTGTGCAAAAATTAAGCCTCATTTGAGAACAAATTTGAAAAGTTTACAGTAAAAGTTCAAACCCATGTCTTCTCTCTTGTAATGTCTCTCAGAAGGTGAAAGAAATCTCAGAGGCTTTGACTGGATGATGTTCAGTGCATGTGAAAAATGGAAAAACAGGGAGTGTCATTGCCCCTGAAGAAACTCCACTTTTTTTTTCCTGGTATTCAAAATCAAGAACCGAAGCTGCACAAATACAGGTATAGCTTTCAGTTCATCAGAGTAATGATTTTCTCTGAACTTTGCAATGGGGATTTTGCCAAACAAAAATGAGTCAAGGGAAGTTTTATTTTAAAAAGTTTAGAAAAAAAAGATAGTCCAAGTAATCACAAGACATTACTTTGGGTTGCTTTGCAAAAGACCAACAAATCTGTGAAAAGTATTCCTTTGAAACTCTATTTTCTCTTGATTACAAAGAGAGTTTATATATTACAGTAATATTACCACCCAACCTCTGACTTTCCCCAATGTTTCTTTCCAGCCAAATATTTCTCAAATATTTCTACTTATCTTATTCCTCCATGTTCTCGTTCACAATGTTCCTTCTGCCTGAAATACTAATCTCCTAAAAACCTCTCCTTCCTTTTATCTCTGTCATTTTTTATTTAGTGTCTTGTCCTCCTACCCTAGCCTTTTTAGGAACTTTTAAATCTTACGAATACAAAATAGTTGTACGTATTTAGGGAGTACATGTGATATATTGATGCAAGCAAGCAACGTGTAATGATAAAACCAGGGTAATTGGGATGTCCATAATCTCAAGAACTTATCATTTCTTTGTGTTTAGAATATTGCGATTCTATTATTTTTACCATTCTGAAATACATAATAAGTTATTGTTAGCTATAGTCATTCTATTGTGCTACTGAACACTAGATCTTATTTCTTCTAACAGTATTTTTGTACCCATTGACCAACCGCTCTTTATCCTCCCTTTTCTAGTACCTTTCCCAGCCTCTGGTAGCCATCATTTTATTCTCTGTCTCTATGAGTTTGATTTAGTTTTTAGTTCCCACATATGAGTGAGAACACATAATATCTGTCTTCCTGTGCCTGGAGTATTTCACTTAACATGTCTTCCAGTTCTATTAATGTTGCTGCAAATGGCAGGATTTTCTTTTCTAGGGCTAAAAGATATTTCACTGTGGATGTGTACTACATTTTCTTTATCCTTTTGTCTGTTGATGGACACTTAGGTTGATTCCAAATCTTGGTTATTTGAATAGTGCTGCAGTAAACATGGAAGTGCAGATATCTCTTTGATACACTGGTTTCCTTTTTTCTTGATATACACCCAGTGGTGAAATTGCTGGATCATATGGTAGTTCTGCTTTTAGATTTTGAGGAACCTCTATACTGTTCACCATAGTGGCCGTAATAATTTACATTCCCACCAACAGTCTATGAGGGCTTCGCTTTCCCACATCCTCACCAGCATACGTTATTGAATGTTTTTTGGATAAATCCCATTTTAAAAGGGATAAGTTGATATCTCATTGCAGTTTTTATTTGCATTTCTCAGATTGTTAGTGCTATTGAGCATTTGTGCACATACCTGGCCTCTTGGAAAGCGTATGCTTACATGTCCTAATGACTCCCTTAATTATCATTACACTTGTAAACTGTAACTCTCCATGTTGCATTTTCTATACTCTTTTACAATCTACATTCCCAATTTAAGCTTTTAGTATTTATTTAAACACATTTTTATGTTATTCTAGGACGGGGAATATTTTACGTATCTTTATACTCCCACCCAATGCCCGTTCCCACTGTAACCCAAACATATAGTGCACATATTCAACATTTAGTAAATATTTGTTTCCATTTACAGACTAAATGACAGTTCCTTTTTATTGTCTTTTTTCCTGTGCTGTTTTCTTTACCTTTCTCTTTTTCCATTACAGTAATTAATATTTTTTAATATAAATGCCATATTGAAGCAATGCAAATAACTTGGGGCTCTAAGAAGCAAGAGTCCTAATTATTAATGTGAAAGTTTCAGAAGCAGGAAGTGACAGGAGTACATTCCCCTTATCAAACAGGGCTGGGATTACAACCAGCAGTTTCCAGCTCATCTTGTTCACATTTGCATTTTCATTACATGACTCTGGAAATCTGGTAAGAATAAGTTATTGTTCGTTTCTTTCCCTTCATTCGTATGTTCACTCAATACGGTTATGCATGCATCTCTATTAAGCTTTGCATTTGAAACCAATCGTCCCCTGTAAAAGCTCAAGTGGACAGACGTTCCCCCAACAAATACTTTTTATGAAAAGATCAATGTCCTATTATGCTCTACAGAGAAGAAGTATCTAAGCACATTCTCATTCTTAACAAGCAGTGGGAAAATTACAAACTAAATCAATATGTCCAACAGAATGCCTGCTCATTTGCCACTGACTCAGGCTATTCCTGGAGATTCTTCTGCAGCTGTCTTTTTTCTACATTTTGTTTTCGGAACTGACACATGGAAACTTGAGGACTGAAATACTAAGACTTCAAAGCTCCCACTCTGTGTGGGCAACATCTTTCACTGGCAGCAGGGATGACACAAACACTTTCATCATTGGGCTGAATAATAAGCCTTCCTCCAGGGGGTAACTCTATGGAGAAAGCTCCCTGCACCCATTATGTCAGACTACAATTGAGCAACTTGAGGAATGCTGGCCCACTTGCACATACGATATTTGTATATTTTGCAGGCTTTTGTCCCAGTGATTATCGTAAGGCTATATTTTGAGGTTAAAAAAATAGTCATTGAAATTTCTGTTCTGGGCATTTAAAAAATACTCTGAGTTCTACAAAATGAAATTATTGTTTTGTGTTAAAATATGACTCTTAATTTAGATTTTCCTACAGAGACTATTACAACCATAGAAAAATTAAAACTATTTCTCAAGCCTTTGAAGCTGAAATATTCAGTTTTTTTTCTTTCAAAAGCATCAGTTTGGTGAAAAACCGATTTTTTTAAATCCAAATACAACAACAAAAAGCATGCACCACTGCTCGTAAACATTTATGTTTATATCACAAATGGCAATTAGGGTAATAAGAATTTCTGAGTTGTTATATTGTGTTCACATTTTTGGATTATACAAATATAGGTACTGCTTTTAAAGAACTACATTCAAATATATTATTCACAAAATTTCTCAATAATGTAGCTTTCTATGGACATGGTAAATGCTTTCATTTAAACATTTTGCAGTCTATTTGTAACATTACAATCTTTTACGTAAACCTAAGTCTCCAAGGCAATGGTTTCTGCTACCTTCTTGCCACATAAGCCAATTGCCTGCAAACTCATTGTACCTTTGATTCAGGATTGAAATATAACCTTGAATTGCAAGACACAGTCAATCTCCCTGTGGCAGGTAGAGGCTTAGCCCTTGTTACACAAGTCTACCTAAAAAGCTCCCTTACAGATTCATTACTTGAATTATTTTCTTTTAATATGAAAGAAAATCACAAATGGTTCTGGAAGTTCTGTGGCTTGTCTTCCGCAGCAAATACAAAGCTTTTCTAAGACTACCAAGAGATGAGAAGAGTGCCTGTAATTCTAGTATTATGTAAACATTTGATATGCTAAGGAATTTCCATTTAAAAAACCATAGAACCATTTCAACACCCTATCAAATTGGAAAACCTTTTGGAAACAGTTACTACAGAAAAATAATGCATGGAAGTGAAGTCACTCACCACCTAGAATGAATAAATTAGTATTTATGTAAAGATGTGATGCAAAATACGAAGTTAAAAAATAATAATTCACGTATTTTGGCTGTTGGATCTGAGTTAAATGTAACATAACTGGGATTGAATTAATGCAGAGAATGAGTTTGTGGTTGCCATAAGCAGTAATAACAGTATTTTTTTTTTTTTTTTTTTTTTTTGAGAAAGGTCTTTCTCTGTCTCCCAGGCTGGAGTACAGTGGCACAATCACAGCTCACTGCAGCTTCAACCCTGCCTGGTAGCTGCCAAGGGTAAACTTCCCTTTTACCTCCTGAATTTTTGCGAAAAATCAATTCACAAAGGCAGATTAATAGAAGAAAAGGCATTCAAATGTATTAGCATGCCTGGGGGTGGGTGTGGGAGGGAATTACAGAGTGATTTTCCCACCATGCAATAGGAAACCAATGGTTATATAGCTTCCTTCTTAGAGAATAAGAGATGGAGAAGTACGGATGATTTTAGGGGGTAGTAAATAATTTTCAGGGGAATTCAATGGGCTTAAACAACATACAGTGATGTGGGATAAAGTCTGTTGAGCCACTGAGCAGACAACGGTTTGTAACAAAAGTCTGTCTGGATGTGTTGACAGACTTGAGTCTTTCTTCCCACCGTATGATTTCGGTTAATGAAAATTCAGGGAAGAGACCAGAGGTAATTGTTTTCTTATTTAGTAAGTCCAAATTTTAGGCAGATAAGGGAACTTCAGAGAACAATTTGATCCTGTGATTTGGGAGACACAGAAGATTGAGAGCCAGGAAGTGTGGTGTGGGCAGAGAGATATTGAATCCTTTTCTGTTCAGCATGTCAAATAACCCTATTTTGGGGTATTGGTTTTTGAACCCCAACACTAAAAATGGAAACTTATTTGAAAATAGGGTCTTTGCTTTCCTCTTCAGATATGATTAGTCAAGGATCTCAAGATGATATCGTACTGGATTTAGGGTTATCCCTGAAGTCAAAGTTGCTGTCAACCACCAGAGGCCTGGAGAGAGAGAGGCTTGGAATGGTTTCTCCCTCAGAGCCTCCAGAAGGAACCAACCTTGCCAACAATTTACTTTCAGACTTCCAGCCTTCTGAACTGTGAGAAAATGCATTTCCTTTTTCTTAAGCCATCTAGTTTGTGGTATTGTTTTGATGGAAGCCCTAGGAAACTAATACAGCATGTAAGTAAGGTGAAAGCTAATAAGAACTATATTAATCCGTTCTCATGCTGCTATAAAGAACTGCCCAAGGCTGGGTAATTTCTAAAGAAAAGATGTTTAATTGGTTCACAGTTCCACATTGCTTGGGAGGCCTCAGGAAACTTACAGTCATGGACGAAGGCATAGGAGAAGCAGGCACCTCCTTCACAGGGTAGCAGAATGGAGTGGGTGTCGACGGAAGGGGAAAGCCCCTTATAAAACCATCAGATCTCTTGACAACTCACTCACTATCACAAGAACAGCATGGGGGATTCTGATAATACTGATACAGTTATCTCCACCTGGTCCTGCCCTTGACACTCAGGGATTACTGGAACTACAATTCAAGATGAGATTTGGGTGGGGACACAGCCTAGGTCCCCCGAGGGACCTAGGTAATTATAATTAAAGAACCTAGGTAATTATAAAGAAATAAAGTTAAATATTACAAAAATAGAGCTGTTTATAATGAACATCAAAATCTGTGATTTAATAAGGCAGTAATGTTTTATTTGTGTTTATTTTATATTTTTAAATGTTAAAGCTAGGAGTATATTTCTTAATTAAGGTTTTTAAGTGCAAGAATTATATGTTATTCCAAGCATAAACTATGATGTTTGTTGATATATTTTCATAGGTTCATAGAATTTTTGAGCAGTAAGGCACTTTGTAGTTATCTCTTCTGAACTCTTAATTTTGGAGAAAGTTCTGTGACTTATTTCAAAATTACACATCTAGACAGAGTACCTGGTTATGAATCCTTACCCTCAATTTCCAGTCCCATAACCACATCATCAATTAAATAAGCCTGAAAAATTATTAAAGTCTAGTTAGTAGGTAATAACTCTGGTTCTGGTTGTAGTTATATACTAGGAAACAGCATTTGATTTTTTACTTTGGGAAAAATAAGGTTCATTGGATATTTTTAAATTTCAGTGTATATTAGTCCAGTCTCATGCTGCTAATAAAGACATAACTGAGACTGGGTAATTTATATAGGAAAGAGGTTTAATTGACTCACAGTTCAGCATGGCTGGGGAAGCCTCAGGAAACTTATAATCATGGTGGAAGGGGAAGCAAACACGTCCTTCTTCACATAGTAGCAGCAAAGAAAAGTGCAGGGTGAAGCGGGGTTGGGGAAGCCCCTTATAAAACCATCAGATCTTGTGAGAACTCATTCACTATCACAAGAAAATGATGAAGGTAACTGCCCCCATGGTTCAATTGCCTCCCACTGGGTCCCTCCCACAACAATGGGGATTATGGGAACTACCATTCAAAGATAAGATTTGAGGGTGGACACAGTCCAATAATATCACAGTGTTTTGTTGCTTTTTCTCCTTTTTTCTCTCTCCCTTGCCTTCTTTCTCTCTTCCATTTAAAATTTTTTTTCTTTCTACTTCATAGGAACAGCATTTTCCATATATATATACATATATATATACACATATATATACACACACATATATATACATATATATACACATATATATACATATATACACATATATACACATATATACATATACATACACATATATACATATATACACATATATATACACATATATATATATATATATTTTTTTTTTTTTGAGATGGGAGTCTCACTCTTTCACCCAGGCTGGAGTGCAGTGGCGCTATCTCGGCTCACTGCAAGCTCCGCCTCCCGGGTTCAAGCCATTCTCCTGCCTCAGCCTCCCAAGTAGCTGGGACTACAGCCACTCGCCACCGCGCCTGGCTAATTTTTTGTATTTTTAGTAGAGACGGGGTTTCACCGTGTTAGCCAGGATAGTCTCGATCTCCTGACCTGGTGATCTGCCCGCCTCGGCCTCCCAAAGTGCTGGGATTACAGGCGTGAGCCACCGTGCCCAGCCCATTTTCCATATTTTTTTAGAACTGTTGAGACTATTATGTTAGTTTGCCTGCTCAGTGGCCCCTTAATCAAAGAGACTTAGGCAGAGTAAAGAAAGACCAGGAGGTAGTAAAATTACAGGCACAACAACAGATGTGATGGCTACCAATGAGCATAAAGTCTGAACTACACTAGATGTTTTTGCAACCTGATAGACAGTAGTCTGAAGAGGCACAACATCTCAGTTCTACAGACAAAACACTATGGACATTACCCAGGTTTCCAATATCACTCTGTATAAGTCCGTTCTCATGCTGCTGATAAAGACATACCCGAGACTGGGTAATTTATAAAGAAAAAAAGGTTTAATGCACTCACAGTTCCATGTGGCTGGGGAGGCCTCACAATCATGGTGGAAGGAGAAAGGCATGTCTTATGTGGCAGCAGGCAAGAGAGAATGAGAATAAAGAGAAACGGTTTCCCCTTATAAAACCATTAGATCTCATGAGACTTATTCACTACCACGAGAACAGTATGGAGGAAACCTCCCCCATGATTCAATTGTATCTCACTGGATCCCACCAACAACACATGGGAATTCTGGGAGCTACAATTCAAGATGAGATTTGGGTGGGAACACAGCCAAACCATATCACACTCAAATTGAAAACATGTATATATCAGTTTTCTAGAGAATTATTTTTTGTAATGGCTATGCAAAACACACTCTGCTAATTAAGTTTAAATAGGCCCAACCAAATGTGATTCTGCCCTCCTTCCTCAACCCCATCAGTAAAGAGAAAGAAAGATATTGATGGTCTTCGCTGATATGTAATTTTTATGTATTTTTATCTACGAGAATATGCATTCTTTTTGTAGTAATTCTTTTTTGTTGTTATTTAGTTTTTATTGTATAATCATAAACTTAACTCTACAATCCAGCTAGGCGTGGAAGGGAACAAGGAAAACATGGAACCCAAAGGGAACTGCAGCAAGAGCACAAAGATGATGGGATACTGCAAGCAAGTGGGGTAGAGGGGTGCTCTCCTGAGCAACAGAAGGAATGGTCTGGTGGTGAAGATAAAACACAAGTCAAACCTATTAGAGTTGTCCACAGTCAGCAATGGTGATCTTCTTGCTGGTCTTGCCATTTGTGGACCCAAAGCACTCCATGGCTTCCACAGTACTCACGCCTTCCTTCACCTTGCCAAAGACCACATGCATGCCATCCAAACACTCAGACATGGCAGTGCAGATGAAAAACTAGGAACCATTTGTGTTGGGTTCAGCACATTCTCCACTGACAAGATGCCAGGACCTGTATAATTTAGGACGAAGTTCTCATCATCAAATTTCTCCCCGTAGATGGACTTGCCACCAGTGCCATTATGCTGTGTGAAGTCACCACCCTGACACATAAACCCAGGAACAATTCTGTGAAAGTAGAAATCTTTATAACCAAATCCTTTCTCTCCAATGATTAGAACACAAAAATTTTCTGCTGTCTTCGGAATCTTGTCTGCAAACAGCTCAAAGGAGACACATCCCAAGAGCTCACCATCCACAGTGATGTCTAAGAACATGGTGGGGTTGACCATGGCTGATAGAACGGGGCTCCTGGCAGTGGTGGCATCTGCAAAGCCATAGTAATTCTTTTAATTTGTTGGCAATAATTAAGTAAAGTTAAATTTGGCATTACTTATGTTTTATATGAGAAAACAGAAGCAAAGTTAGGAAGGTCATTTACGTTATTTTTTTGAGATTTTCTAGTCACCATATTTATGGATTGTTTTGCTGTTAATTCAGTCTAAAATACGCTTTGTAGCTTTTTTATTCACCATATTATATGGAAAGTACATTGACTACTGTTTCAAATTAATCACTAAGATTTTAGAAAACAGATTGTTGTATGAACAATATTCACATTTAATGTTTTACGTAAGGCTCATTTTGTCTAAAAGCTGATAAGTAGGAAAGTTATAATTAGAACATTACAAAATACTATCTTAAAATTCAGGTTGAGCTGTCCTTTGAATTCATCTCCACAATATCTGCATACATTCATTAACTTCAGATGTAATTGGAAGGCACATAATTAATGCAATGGTTCTGAATGTTTATCAAATTACCACCAATCATCACGGTTTCTTGATGATGCTCGGCAACATGGTGCATGGACATCAATAAAATTCTAATTATGAATTACTAATTGTAATGACTCCACCAGGCCTAAAATACAGCATCACTGTTTAAATTAAATTAAGTTAGTTTTATTGACTTCATTATTGAAGGATGAGCTGTTTCAAGTAGTAAAATTTTGAGCTGACATTTTAAATGATTTCTACTGTTATAATGAATGTCAATTCTTCTCAAAGAGGGTACAACAAACAGAAAGATGCTGAGGATAATAGGTCACACGAATTAACACATGCTTGCTTATCAGATGCCGGGAAGAGAAAGGAGTGTTAAAATGTATTCACCCATTTTTATTTCAGCTGTTCATTTTAAAAAGAAGAAGCATAAAAATATAGAAGCAATGACCTACCATGAATTTCTAGACAAACCTTGTTTACATTCCATGAATGTAAATATACATAACATTTATTAAAACAGCAACAAAGACTACCACCCATTCTGTATTGTTTTCGCGTACAGCACTGTTATGCTGAGTCTGCATCTCTCCAAGTTTGAATTCCTCTGCTCTCCATCAGTGAAGCGATCATTCTCTAGTAAGTCTTTTCATATTATAAACTCTAGAAGAGTAATCTTTTAATCAATTAAATTATGAATTTAAGGAACAACTCAAAATTAATTAATTTCAGACCTCATCATATTGAAACTTGCCTCAGAAACAAGGCAAACCCAAATTGTTTCCAACTTCAAACTATTACTTTTAGTTGGAAACACGTGTTAATTGTTCAGGTATACCAAAATTAACATCTTAATTATATTTTTCACATTCTTTCTGACAAGTAGAGTACATGTGCCATAGAAGATATTGCCTGTATTAGCAAATACCTTCTGTCTGATATTCACTTACTCAGCTCACTTCAGAGGTGATTTATTCATGTGATCTCCAGCTATGAAGCTTTGGGTAAAAATAAGAACAAAACAAACAAACAAGAAATAACTTCAGTACTGATCAGCCTTCGTGGTTTTATTCTTGGCAGTTTCACCACTGTGAAATTTAAGTAAATATTTTCTAGACCTTGTAAAGTTGAAAAAGGCCTCCTAGTTTATGTGAAATATGCCCTCCTTCCTCATCTAAATAGTTTTCACTTTGCAACAAAGCTACCGTATTTACCGACTGTATGTGTTCTTAGTGGTAAAATCAGTCTAAAAATAACAATGTTTTATCTTTCAGATTGAAGTAATCTACCCCTAAAGCTGAACCCATTAGAATTCTGGATCATAATCTTGGTGATTTCTTAAAGCTTCATTGCAAATTTTCCAAGGCAGCAATTTTGACTATAACAAATGCCAGCTGCTATCGTCTTTAAAAGCATAAAATGCTTCAACTTCTCAAACAGCATATGTCTTTTAAAATCTACATTACCCTATTTGCTAATTTGTTACTTCTCTCTTTTGTTGCATCATATTGAGAGAGGAAGGGAGCTTAAATATTCCAAACACAATTGATATCATCATCCTCTGGCCCTGCTTTTTCTTTTCTCCTTTGTTCACAGAAGGCAATGGATAAACCCATGTCTATATCACAATTCCAAAGTAGCCAACTCATCATTGACTCTCGTGGTTCTCTCAACAAGTATCATTCCTTACCAGTCCTTGTGTTGCTAAGCTTCTAACTATTATTTCTTCCGATTTTTTTTCTTACAAAAGAGGATATAGTGGCATTTATACGAAGGCTATTTCATGAAAATTTACCTTGGTGCAAGTGATATGAGCTATTAAATCCGTCTTTCGGCCAGATATTCCATTCTGCCTTAGAAAGCCCAATACTAATCCAAGAAAGACATGGAAACATGAAATTCACACTTATTTCCAAGAGTTGTAATTGCTGTGAGTTTTCAGCATATCTCAGCCCATTGGGAAGAATAGGGTTTTCTTGAGACTTTCTTGAACCCAGAGAGGTTTTGGAATAGTACTTTCCAAGGAGTCTGAGATATTTCTTTATTTTATTTTAGGATAGCTTTGGTGCTTCCTCTGAGGGTGGCTTAGGGTAAATGGCATTGAACAAGATGGCCTTAAAATTCCCCTTAGCTTGTCTGAACTTTATACAGGCTTCTTTTTGTCTCTAGGTAACTGACCTCCCTGTCACTCTGGACCAGGTGGGCTAACCACAGAAGATCCTGACCTTCCTTCCCCCTATCCCTTACAGAACCCAGGTCACACAATCACAGAGCAAAACATTCCAAGCAAGAGGCCCTAATCACAAACTTAATATATAACTTAATGTACTTGACACACCCCATTGATCAATCTCCCTGCAACATCCTTTGTTACTTTTCCACTAACTCACCACAGCTCTTAAAAACCCTACCATTCTTTGTGACAGAAGAGGTAAGTTCAGACTGAATTATTGCCTCTCTCCCCATTGCAATAGTCTTGAATAAAATAATAATTGCCTGTTTAACATTGTCTGATGAAATTTTTCTTGACAACCATGAATAAAGGCAGTGATGTTACCATACCTGTTGCATGCAATGCTTGAACAATGATATACAATAGGAGAATTTGAGTGACACCTTGCCTGTGATCACTTCAATAAATATGAAGTGGTGGCTTCTTTGTAATAATTTTAATTCACTTTAACAGATAACTGGAAGTTGTATTAAAAGATAGAGACTGAGAAACACAATAAAAGAATAATGGAAAAAAGCCAGAAAGTAATAAATTTGCCAATTAATAGAAATTATCTGTATTAAGCTCTTACAGGACCCTTCAAAAGTGTTGAAATGGGAGCTGCAACAATGGACATGCACATCAAATAGAATGTCCTGCTGTAACTCTTATTTACTAATCTCTGCAGTTAATATCAATTACTACACGGCATCAACCCTGTTCTGCACTATGTTGTTGATGATAGGACACCTGTATTCTAATTATTTTTGAAGTTAGAGACATGTCCAATGTTTCCTTTCAACAAACCAGTATACTCTGTGTGGACATGCTCTCCCTGGCCTACTCTCAACAGGGTTCATAAAACAGGCTTACAACTGAGATTTATTTTTCTCTGTTCGAATGAAAGACATGTTGTATTCTGATATTAATACTAATGAAGACTTTGGCTCTATTCACTCTGCAAATGATGCCCCCAGGGTAGATGAGGAAGAATCTTCAATCAATGTGTGCATAGTTTTGTATTGGCTTATTTATTTTAATTTCAGTGTCCATAACTCCTGGCACTATTAGAATATTCAATTATAATTTAGTCCAAAGTGCTATAAAAATAATTTTCTCTTAATTACACTATGTCCTTTTATCTGCACATTATTTTTAAAAAATAACTCAACGTATTCCACTTATGGTTATACTGAACAACAATATGACTTTTCGAGTCTTTGGCAAGTCAATGCATATTTTCTAAAGAAACCTTAATGTAATTATTATTTCAAATGTAAGTATAATATCTTCCAGAGAAACCCAGGGAAGAACTGGAATAAAATATTAATGAGAAAACCTCAACGAAAGTACACACTAAAATATTCTAATAAGTAAAATATAATCAAATTATCAAGCTGGACAGTCTGACCCCACAGTCCTTGCTCTTAATTATTTTGTTCAGAAGATACGTTAAGAAAATGGGCCTTCCTTCAAAAAAACTCAGATAGACGGGGCGCGGTGGCTCATGCCTGTAATCCCAGCACTTTGGGAGGCCGAGGTGGGGGGATCACGAGGTCTGGATATCGAGACCATCCTGGCTAACATGGTGAAATCCCGTCTCTACTAAAAATACAAAACATTAGCCGGGCGTGGTGGCGGGCGCCTGTAGTCCCAGCTACTCGGGAGGCTGAGGCAGGAGAATGGCGTGAACCCGGGAGGCGGAGCTTGCAGTGAGCCGAGATCGCACCACTGCACTCCAGCCTGGGGGACAGAGGGAGACTCCATCTCAAACAACAACAACAACAACAACAACAACAACAAACTCCCAGATATGTAGGTAATAAAGATAATACTTGGTAACAATGAATGGTGGTAAGTGATTATGGGACATTTACATTTGGTAAGCCTAATATGAGTTAACTAACAACAATAGTAATATCAAAACTAATAATAGTTCTGGAAATAGTAAAAGCTAACGTGTGATTAGCACTAATCATGTGCTGGGCTTTTTTCTAAACACCTTCCCTAAAGTATTTTTATGTAATTTTTATTTAATCCTTTTTAAAGGATACATGAGATTTACGATGAAAAAATGGACAAAAAGATATGTAGTTTGTCCAAGGTCATATTTGCAGTAAGTGAGAAAACACCTCCTATATTTTCCATTCATTATTCTTACTTCTTTGCAGAATATTGATCTCAGCTTGGGGAAAATTTATACCACACTTTTGTTTCTTTTCCAAGAGTTCATAATTTGGTGTACGGCCACCCTTATGTGTGTGTCTGAAATAGTCTTTAAGAATTATCTCTAGTAAAGTAAAACAAGAATTAACTTACTGAATTCTAAGAAAACGTGCTATTGTCAAAAGTTTAAGGAGATTCTTCCTAACAATCTTCTCACACAAAGACACACACACACAGAGACATGCAGAACACACACCACAAAAACACAAACATACACATGTTTGGGATTCTTACATCTCTGCAATCTTCTCACACAAAGACACACACACACAGAGACATGCAGAACACACACCACAAAAACACAAACATACACATGTTTGGGATTCTTACATCTCTGCACTTATAGATTAAGCTATTATTTTTATTTTAAAAAACATTTTTAATATGTAGCACCAAACACAGTGTCACTAAATACATTTTCTGGATTGAAAAATTGAACTAAAGCCTAGGCGTATTTCACTCAGACTAGAATATCATCAATGACCCAATGAATTTTGTGTTTGTGCCACTCATCACTTACCATTTTCCTTTAAATGTTTTGGAATTCACTCTGAAAATATACAGATGTTGTATGCTACAGTAATTTCTGCAACCGATAAGTTTTTTACTTGATCCAACACATTTTCGGTTTTGTTTTAGTTTTAGTTGTTGCTGTCTTGTATAATTTTGGTAAAGGAGTTACCATGAGAATTCATTAGAGATTTTTTTTTCTTGTCAAAATTGTTGCAGGCTAGGTTCTCTCATGCTGATTCATGTTAGTTTTCTCATATTAGAGGAGATGCATAACACATGTGTTTTGAATTGTATCTTCCCTACTACCTAGAAATGCTTTTGTATCTTAAAGGGGAGTAATAGCTCCCCCTTTCACATTATCTATTAAGTCTCTTTTGTGGCTGTTACAGGTATTCTAAAGGCACAGACTTTGATGTACCATATTAGGGCTAACCTCTCAGAAGTGGAGTTTTTTTTCAAGAAAGCACAGTTTGAAAAGGCAAAGAAATATAGCTTCAGTCAAAATGGTTTGATAAAGAGCCAATGATTTTCCTTTTAGTGAAACAATCTGAAAATCTTAGAAAATCACATTCTGAATGTCTGAGTGGTTATATTACTATTTATCTCACTCTAATTAAACAGACTTATAAGAATATTTACTACTCTCTCTACCAGATTAAACCAACCAGACCTTATTAGTTCAATATATCTAGAGAAATATCAAGCAAGTATATGTATATACACACACACACACACACACATATTTAACTTTTATTTCAGGTTCAGGCGTACATGTGAAAGTTTGTTACATAGGTAAACTCATGTCATAGGGGTTTGTTATTTCATCACTCAGGAATTAAGCCCAGTACCCAATAGTTATATTTCCTGCTCCTCTCCCTCCTCCCACCTTCCACCCTCAAGTACTCAAGGACACCCCAGTGTCTGTGGCTTTATGTTCATACATTCTCATCATTTATCTCCCACTGTTAAGTGAGAACAATGAGCAAGTGTATTTTATCAAAATTAAGACCAAAACATCTTGTTTTAAAATATATGCAAATAGTTACTGGCATTAATTATGATTAGACCTAATGGAATCTTTTTATAATTTTGTGTCTGTTTTAATTTGCATTGCCACTTTCAAAATAATGGTTGTTCTCCATACCTTCTGGTCTGATAGCAAAACTTTTTCTTCTATACTAAAGATCAGCATATAGAGAATATCCTGTATTACAAAATGTGTTACTTCATCTTAGGTTCTCAACCCCATACACTCTTGTCACCTTTGTAAAGTGAGAGCTGTTAACAGCAGTGGTCTAAGAGATGCTGACTGAAATTAAACTTCATTTTCAAGTACGTTTCACAGCACTTTGTCATGACAAGTCCTTTCTTATTTGATGTGCTCTCAGAGACTGCCAGACAGGCCAAAATGGTAAAAGTTCATTATCATTTGGATAAAACTTCCTTAATTATTAAACAAAGTGAACGATACCTAGAAATGTATGGCAAGAAGGGAGAGGAAATGAACAAATTAAGAACTCTAAATAGAACAATCTAATGTGGGGTTTGAATTTGAAAGCAACAAATGACAGGCCAGCGTTTTCAATTAACAAATAATTTTGTTACAATAATTCTTTTCTTATAGTATTTGTTTTGGTTGTTCTTACTTGATTGGGAAAGATGAACCTAATAATTATGTAAAAATTACGAACACCTGAAAATATACACTTCTATTTCACAGGCAGATTTTAGAGTTGTTGTACAAACAGGATTTTAAAAATATATTGCATAGTCGGGTGCTGTGACTCACTCCTGTAATCCCAGCACTTCGGGTGGCCGAGGCGGGTGATCACCTGAGGTCAGGAGTTTGAGACCAGCCTGACCAACATGGTGAAACCTCGTCTCTATTAAAAATACAAAGATTAGCTGGGCGTGGTGATGGGCACCTGTACTCCCAGCTACTCAGGAGGCTGAGGCAGGAGAATTGCTTGAACCCAGGGGTGGAGGTTGCAGTGAGCCGAGATTGTATTGCATACAAGCTAATACTTTTATAGCTTCTCATTAAATATTCTTCATATTTTTGCCCAATTTATGTCCCATTAAAAAAAAAAGTCTTAAAATCCTTCGAGGTCGCCATATAGATTTACAATATGAGCTTACACGTGTTAGAAAGTGATTATTTTGTTGATTTGTTTTGTTTTGGTTTGATTGCCAGTGATGCAGAGTATTCTGTGTATGAAATACCTTTTGCAAATTGAAGCTTACTAAGAATTAATAGAATCTTAGCACAAAAGGCTTGGAATACATATTTACTTTTCCATCAAGGTCAGTTTTCTCAAGGCCTTACTAACAAGTGAGATTCAACTTACAATTGCATAGACAGAAAGTGATCTGTCCTTTTTTTGTGAAATTTCATTATTCAATATTTGAACAGATAGAACTGCACATGGAATAAATATCAAAAGGCACCAACAGGGCTATATCAACATGCTGGAGTCTCTTCATCGGTATCCCACAGCTTCTAGATTCTAATATCATAGATAAATTTTATTACCAATTCCTCTCTATTTTTCCTGAGATATAATATGCTTTTATAAATATATGCCTAAGTACTATAATATTTAATGCTTTTTAAGTGTCATAGCTTAGATACAATATACTATCAGTATGTAGAAAGCTCTGTCATTTATTTTAAAGGAAGCTTAGTATTTCATTGAAAGAATGAACTTTAATGTGTTTTAAATAAGCATTTAAATATTTTTGCCTCAGAAGGCTGAGGCAGGAGAATTACTTGAACTCAGGAGTTTGAGAGTAGCCTGGGCAACATAGAAAGACTCTTTATAAATAAAATAATATGAAGTATTTTTCCCAAAGTTTTCTTTTTACAGACAAAATTGCAATGGATATCTACATTAGTTTGGATTCTACCAGAACCTGATAAAAGGACTAGGGTACAAATAATTTATTTGGTAGTCATCTCAGAATCACATGAAAGGGATTGAGGAAGACACACGTGGAAAAGAGAGAATCTAATAAGGAGTGTAGTTTCAAGACACTTACCACTGTGGGAAACTGCAGCTCAGTGTTGCTGGGCAACTGTGGCAGACAGGGTAGAACATGCCTTAAAATTATTCCAACTCAGTGGCCAGAAAGCTAAGCATGTATCCAATAATTCCCCATCCAGTACATCATTAATTAAAGGAGGCCTACAGGAGGTTTGCTCTCTAGTAGTTTTGGATTTCTTTGTGTATGGTCTGACCATGCTCTCAGAGTCAGAAAAAAATCCTCAGAAATAAAATGCAGACTTTCACATGAAGTAGCCTTCTTCTTGTAAAGATGCAGAAAGAATATAAATAGGGAAATTGAAACTGTCATTTACATTATCCTTATTGATATGTCTTTTTGTGCAGGGGTAGGGCATGCCCATTTTTGGTTTTGCAAATGACCCTCTGTACTCCCACCGGCAATGTATGATTCTTTCCATTCATTTTTCCAATCACAGAAATTTAATCAATTTCTTGATATTTGTTAATCTAATAACTGAAACAAATGTTCTTTTACTTCAGTTTCAATTTTCACTAATTTCATTAAGGTTGACATCAAGCTATTTTTTTTTAATAGTCTGGGTCACTTTTCTTTTTTTTTTTTTTTTTTTTGAGATGGAGTTTCGCTCTTGTTGCCCAGGCTGGAGTGCAATGGCGCAATCTCTGCTCACTGCAACCTCTGCCTCCCAGGTTCAAGTGATTCTCCTGCCTCAACCTCCCAAGTAGCTGAGATTACAGGCATGCACCACCACATCCGGCTAATTTTTGCATTTTTAGTAGAGATGGAGTTTCTCCATGTTGGTCAGGCTGGTCTCGAACTCCGGACCTCAGGTGATCCGACTGCCTCAGCCTCCCAAAGTGCTGGGATTATAGGTATGAACCAGTGCACCCGGCCGGAAGTCTGAGTCACTTTGTTTTTCCATGAACTGTCTGTTCACATATGTGACAATTTTAAAAGTCAGATGGTTGGTCTGTTCCTTACAATTTGTACAAGCTCCTCACATATTGAATAAATGAAATATTTATGATATAAGAGGAATTATAGTTAACTAGCATCATTCAAGTGTTTCAGGTGTTTAAGACTGCAGAAAAAGAGCACGGACTTTCACAAACTGATTGGTACATCGATATTATTCAGCTCAGGGGATAAATTTTCAAATTTATAATATAGAAAGTCCTATCACTTTACATTATCTCCAGCAACTTGCATGGTTTAAAAAATTATCTCATACTATTTTCCATGCTCTAATTTTTTAAATTTTATTTTTAATTGACACGTAATAATTGTCCATATTTATGGGATACATAGTGATATCTTCATACTATGTATATATGCTTAGTGATTAGATCAGAGTAATTACCGTATCCATCATCCAATTGTACACTTAATCATCTCAAACATTTATCATATATTTGTGTTGGGAACATTTAATATCCTCCTGCTAGCTATTTGAAACTACATATCATTGGTAACTATAGTCATATAACAGTGCTATGAAAATTAGAACTTATTTCTCCTATCTAGCTATAATAGATCTTTCCCTATCCTGTTGGGAATGAGCCCCCCCCCCAAAATCTGGCCATAAACTGGCCCCAAAACTGGCCATAAACAAAATCTCTGCAGCACTGTGACATGTTCATGATGGCCATAAAGCCCATGCTGGAAGATTGTGGGTTTACCGGAATGAGGGCAAGGAACACCTGGCCCGCCCAGGGCGGAAAACCGCTTAAAAGCATTCTTAAGCCACAAACAATAGCATGAGTGATTGTGCCTTAAGCACAAGCTCCTGCTGCAGCTAAGCAGCCCAACCTATGCCTTTAATTCGGCCCACCCCTTTGTTTCCCATAAGGGATACTTTTAGTTAATTTAATATCTATAGAAACAATGGTAATGACTGGCTCGCTGTTAATAAATACGTGGGTAAATCTCTGTTCGGAGCTCTCAGCTCTGAAGGCTGTGAGACCCCGATTTCCCACTTCACACCTCTATATTTCTGTGTGTGTGTGTCTTTAATTCCCCTAGCACCGCTGGGTTAGGGTCTACCAGACTGAGCTGGTCTTGGCACTATCCCCCTTTTCTCCTATCTTTCCAGACTCCAGCATATTGTGTTTTACTTTTTGCTTCTACAAAATCAACTTTGTTTAGCTTCCACATGAGTGACACCATGCATTGTTCATTGTGTTCCTGGCTTTTGTATTTAACACAATGGCCTCCAGCTCCACTTCTGTTATCTCAAATGATCGAATTTTGTTTTTATGGCTACATAGTATTCAAATGTGGTGTATATGCCACATATATTTCATTTGTTGTTGGATCCGTAGGTTGATTCCATATCTCAGCTATTGTGACTAGTGCTGCAGTAAACACTGGGACGCAGGAGTCTCTTCGATGTACTGATTTCCTTTTCTTTGAACCAATGTTCAGTACTTCGGTAATGGATGATATGGTAGTTCTATTTGTAGTTGACAGAGGAACCTCCATACTTTTCACCATAGTGTCTATATTAGTTTACATTTCCACCCATAGTGTGTAAGAGTTCCCTATTCTCCACATCTTCACTAGTATTTGATATTTTTTGTCTTTTTGATAGTATCAATCCTAATTGGGGTGGGATGATATCTCATTGCAGTTTTGATTTCCATATCTCTGAAGATTAGTGAGGTTGAGCATTTTTTAATATATTTGTTGGTCATTAGTATGTCTTCTTTTGAGAAATGTCTGTTCAGATCTTTTGCCTATTTTTTAATTGGATGCCTGGTTTGTTTGTATTTTCTTTTTTTGAGATGATTAAGTTCCTTGTATGTTCAGGATATTAAATTATATCAGATAAATAGTCTGCAAATATTTTATCCCATTCTGTATGTTGCCATTTTACTCTGTTGATTGTTTTCTGTGCTTTACAGAAGCTTGTTAGTTTGATAAAATCCCATTTGTTTAATTTCACTTTTGTTGCCTGTGCTTTTGAGGTCTTATTCATAAACTATTTCCCCAGACTGATGTCTTGCAGCCCTAATTTTTAATATCAGAAATATTTGACAATTTAATAGAGTGCTTACTATTACAATAAAGTGGTACTAAAGAATAAACATCATTGCAGAACAACGCAATACAAAAGAAGCAGGGAGAATCAATAGAGGTGTGTGGCCTGCAAAAACCTTAGAAGACTCTGTGGAAACAGTAAGAATTCAACCAAAACTTGAAAGGAATAAGATTTAAATGGGAAAAGAAAAGTATTTAGAGCATGACTCTTTTAAGAATGGCATAAGAGAAATCATGACTATAGATGGATTAGTATGTTGTACTAGTGAGAAGACCAGTTGGGCATCTATTAAAAATATTGATGAATGATAATGAATTCTGAAGACCTTGAATATATTAATGCTTTGGGCAATAGAAGGTCATTGGAGATTCTTGAATTATGCAGAAGAAAGGTGTTTTAAAGGATATTCTCCATAACTAACCTGGGATATCAACGTGATTTGTATTGAAAGAAGGTGAAAAAGGAAATAGAGACACCAGATAAAATAATGTATTATAAAATTTCTACTTAAAAGAATTGCTAAAGAACCAGGTGTGGTGGTGCATGCCTGTAGTCCCAGCTACTTGGGAGGCTGAGGCAGGAGAACTGTTTTAACTCAGAAGTTCAAGTCCATCCTGGGCAACATAGTGACACTTTATCACTGAAAAACTTTTTTTTAAAATAAATAAAGTCCTATATCACTTAATTGTACACTTAAAAATTGTAAAGATCGTAAATGTTATATGTGTATTTTACCTTAATTAAAAAATTGGCCAGCCATGGTGGCTCACGCCTGTAATCCCAACACTTTGGGAGGCCAAGATGGGCAGATCACCTGAGGTCAGGAGTTTGAGACCAGCCTGGCCAATATGGCGAAACCTTGTCTCTACTAAAAATACAAAAATTAGCTGGTGTGGTGGCAGCCACCTGTAATCCCAGCTACTCAGGAGGCTGAGTTAGAAGAATCACTTGAACCCAGGAGGCAGAGGTTGCAGTGAGCTGAGATTGCACTACTGTACTCCAGCCTGGGTGACAAAATGAGACTCCATCTCAAAAAAAAAAAAAATCTACAAAAATTAAAAATAAATGAATAAATAAAAATACCTCAAGATAGTGAAAAGAAAAAAGACTTGGTAAAATTCGAGTGGCTCCGTGATATGTGTATAAAACAATAAACTGAATGTCTTTTAAAATACACATTTCAGAATGATCAGGAAAGATCACATCTTGAGATTATCATCGTATAATTATTATATTTAAACTTTCAGTCAAAAACTCAAGGATTATTCTAAGAGTATAATTATAGAAAAGCATTAAATATATATTTGTCATCCCCTTAATATTCCAATATCTCATTGTAAGTGTAAAACACTGTCAAAATTTAATACTCAAACTGAGATTTAGTACCTGTATGCTGGTTTGATTAGGCAGATAAAAAAATGTATTCTGTAAAACTTTATAATGGGGATTTTGAGAAGTATAGTTTTCTAACCTAATTTTGCCTCTACAACATTCAATCTGCAGTAGAATTTTGGGATGATTTCAGTAACCTCTTTCTCATTAGAGAATGAAATACTCAGTCAACTAGAACATTAAAAGAAACTATTGCGCTCTTCCTCTAATGAGAGGAAGAACTTCGACCACTCTGGTTTGAGCTGGATTAATGAACAGATCCCCTTTTCCTTACTGAAGTAGCTGTGATTGACCCTAACTTTTCTTGCCCTAATACAAAATCATGGAGATGTGATTTTCGGGGCATCCCAATTTGCTGTCTCATTAATTCTCATTTTTATTTGATGGGTTCCTAGGCACTAGTGCCTCTGCTTCTTTCATCAATACTACCCTCTCTTTAACTTGATCTTGGTGCTGGCCACTTGAAGTTTTGTACCACATGAGTGTTGATGAAAGCTCATGGAAATAAATCAATTCATCAGAACTGTTGTAATCAGATATTCAGCATCAACTTTCTCTTTGTGAAAAACTAATGGGTTTGGTAACAAAGTGGCTATGAAAGGCAATGGAATGAGATTTGCAGTTTATATTTCTCATTTAGCCCAATGCTTTTCTTTAAAGTATGTGTCACTGAAAGACAGTGTTCAATATAAAATTGTGTTTATCATAACATTGAATATGTATACTCAAAGTTCTATTGATGATGTAATAATTTGTTTTAATGTTAACTTTATGTTTGAGAAAAATAGTAAAAATATTTAGTTATTTTAAGGTAATTACAACACATTATCAACTGGAATCAATGAATATTTCAAAGCCACCAGAAATCATAGAAAATTGAACAGTTGTAGGGGATTAGTTTAATATCAGATAAGAACCAAGAACTTTGACACAGTTATTTTTGGTGTGGCAAAGATTGCTAGCTAACCATCAATCCCATTTTTCTTCATTTTGGGCACAAAAGCTATATTTTACATCCTCTCTTACAGTTAAGAGGAGCAATATGGTTAAGTTCTAGCCAATTAGTTCTAGCATTAGCAGCTTCCATGTGGTGTTAAAACTTTCAATGCAGACTGCAAGAATTGAGGCTTGTGAGCCTCCGCCTAGATTTCAGAAGATGTATGGAAAAGCCTAAATGTCCAGGCAGAATCCTGGAGAACATCTATTAGGGCAGTGCAGAGGGGAAATGTGTGGTTGGCATCCCCACACAAAGTCCCCACTGAGGCACTGCCTAGTGGAGCTATGAGGAGAGGGCCACTGTCCTCCAGACTCCACAATGATAGATCCACCAACAGCTTGCACCCTGCACCTGAAATAAAACGTAACGTGACACACACCAAAAAACTTCCCACAAACTATAATTCACCTCCACCCCCACTTTGTGAACTTGGAAGCCAGGCTTTAAAGATGAGGGGGCCAAAAATACAAAGGGTGACACAAGCCTTAACTTGCCACTTGAAGTCAATCTGCCTGTCAATGATGCATATTAATTTTGAGCTTTCCATGAGTGAGAGTTTACATTGTTTTAAACGGTTGAGATTTTGCAATTTATTGTTAAACAACTAGTTTAATCTTAATTAAAATACTCAGAAAGGGTTCTCAGAAAAGCTGTCTTAATATATTTAGGCTGCTTTAACAAAATACCTTAGATGGGGTAATTTTTCAATAATAGAAATATATTTCTTCAGTTCTGGAGGCTGGGACATCCAAAAACAAGGCTCTAGTAGATTTGGTGTCTGGTGAGGGCTTGATCCCTGCTTCATGGATGATGCCTCTTGCTGCATCCACACATGATGGAAGCAATGAACAGCTCCTTAGTTCCTCTTTTATAAAGTTGTTAATCCCATTCATGAGAGCTTCACAATCTATGTATTTTTAACAAATTTAGCATTTACATCTGTAATCTTAAAGGTAACTTATTACCTGCAGTCTTTGTCTCCACATACGCGCAAATTAAAAGTATACATTCCCTGTTCAAATTACTATGTGGTTTCTGTCTCCTAATTAGACCCTTACTGAAACAATAAGATTAAGTGGATATTCTCTGAGATACCCAGACATAATTCTACAGGATACCTTAATTGTCAGCAGCCATAAGTATTCTCTACAGATAGGAAATATCTGAATGCGCTGCTGGGATATCTAATCAGCCCCAATGACGCTGATAACTAAGTTTCTCCAACTAAATAGTTAAACCACATTACCCTACAGTGAGGCACACAGGAGGCAAGTGACATCCACAAGCCTAGGATTTAAACTCAGGTTTTCATTCTTCACTTTAAATGTAAACAGACAACAAAGGATTACGAAACATCCGAGGAAAACTTCTTTAAGAAAAAGGCGAACAAAACAAAGAGAAAACAATTTGAGAAGTGAAAATTATGTAAAAAGGAGAAAAGTTAAAAATAAACTAGCATTAATACTATGAGAGTTAAGAAAACATAACACAGGGCAACCATGAAAAAAATGATACTATGTAAAAGATCAAAGAACGTTTTGGTAATTGAAGCATAAAAACATAAAGCAAGGGTAAAATAATTAATAAATTAAACAGACAAATTGGAATATAAAGTTGACAAAATCTCCCTGAAAGAGAAAACTTTTTAAAATAAGAAAAATAGAATATTTGATATCAGAAGACTGCTCCAGGTAACCCAGTATTTAAGCATGTGCCATTTCAGAAAGAGAATAGAGAGGCGGAGAATAATATACATAAAATAAAACAGAATGTCTCCATAATACAAGAACATAATTTGACATGTCCTGCATAATGTTTGGAAGTGGAACTATATCGGGACCCTCACGGTGGCTCACACCTGTAATCCCAGCACTTTGGGAAAGGCCGAGGCGGGTGGATCACCTGAGGTCAGGAGTTCGAGACCAGCCTGACCAACATGGTGAAATGCCGTCTTTACTGAAAAATACAAAAATTAGCCTGGCATGGTGGCACGCACTTGGAATCCCAGCTACTCGGGAGGCTGAGGCAAGAGAATCGCTTGAACCCAGGAGGCGGAGGTTTCTGTGAGCCAAGATCATGCCATTGCACTCCAGCCTGGGTGACAGAGCAAGACTCCATCTCAAAAAATAAAAAAAAAAAAATAGAACTGCAATCAAGTGATGAAATTCCAGGACATTGTGGACAAAGAGAAAATGCCATAAGATATGAGGGGAAAAAATAGTCACATACAAATAACAAGGGAGCACAATGCCCTCAGGCTCCTCAGTGGTGACACTAGTAGCTACAAGCAATGAAACAATGCCTTCAAAATGTTGGATCCAAGTTGCTTTCAATTTTAAATATTAATCCAAAACTAAACACTCAAGAAAGAGTAATTACATTTTTATTTCACATTTCTAAATATCTTTCTCCCATTTGTCCTTTTAGATGGTTCTGGTGTATGTGATCCAGTAAAACAAAGTAGCTAAAGAAGAAAGAGGAGACGTTGGGGTATATGAACTAGATATTAAGTCCCCAGGATAATTCTTAAAGGAAATCTCAAGATTTCATCTGTGCAACAGACATGGAGGGTAACCAGGTCAGAACAGATCAGCCCCAAGTGCTCCAAGAGGCATCTTTAGAAAGACGAAATTGATGAAACGTCTGATGGGTAGGAATGTTGCAAGAAGAGATTTAGATATAAACAAGTGCTGTGGAGCATGTAACTTACAAGCTAAGCAAATCACCACCACCAACACCACAAAAGATAACTATGAATTGCAGAAATCATAGAAAATTTACAGAAAAATAAAAGTATAATTTACTTCATAACTAGTTATGAATAGTGTGTGCATTGTTTTCATAATATAAATATTGATCTAACCAAAATTACCATGTAACAGGATTGAGAAGACGAGAGCATTTAAGTAAGTAATGGGCGAGGAAGACTAAAATTTAATTATTCTTCTATGTCAAAAATCAATAATGTTTAAACCTAAAAAATCAAAACTTACCAACCCAATCACAAAATTTAGCAGTGAGGAGGTAAATTGAAAGACTGAACTGATGGAGAAGGAATGATAGAAGAGAAAGGAAAAAGAAGTGGAGAAACAGAAACCACTCTCTTTCTTTCTTTTCTTTCTTTCTTTCTTTCTTTCTTTCTTTTTTTTTTTTTTCTGACGAAGTTTCGCTCTTGTTGCCCAGGCTGGAGTGCAGTGGCGCGACCTCGGTTCACTGCAAGCTCCGCCTCCCAGGTTCATGCCATTCTCCTGCTTCAGCCTCCCGAGTAGCTGGGACTACAGGCGCTCGCCACCATGACCAGCTAATTTTTTGTATTTTTAGTAGAGACGGGATTTCACCGTGTTAGCCAGGATGATCTCAATCTCCTGACTTCGTGATCTGCCCACCTCAGCCTCCCAAAGTGCTGGGATTACGAGCATGAACCACCGTGACCGGCCTCCACTGGTTTTCATGAGAAGCCTTGGGGAGTTATTTTACGCTTTGAATTATATGAGTGTATTAATGTCATAAAAAACACTTTAAAATATTAATGTCGCTGTATTTGTGGATTAAATTTGAAAAATGTTGTTCTAATCACCTGTTAGATTATTTCACATTTCTCATACATTTTGTAGCAGCAGTTTGAGGAAATGAAACATTGATTATGTTAACTAACTTAAAATATATAATGTAATGAAATAAAAATTATTCGTGTGGTATAGGAATAGTTTTGCTATTTACTGTAAACACCTTTTTCTCTACAATTCAAAGATAGTTTGGCCATGATTTAGCCAGAACGTTAGGTTCTTTAAAATGTTAACAGAAAAATATATTTAGCTATTCTTCATAAAATATGTTCATCTTTACTAGCGTTTCACTTTTTGTAACCAAGAGCTTCATTTTATTATTAGCATAATCTAATTTCATGATAAAATAGGTAATGTCTTCAAGGGATATACTTTCTATTTTTATTTTTTATTTTTTTCTGGAGACGGATTCTCTCTCTGTTGCCCAGGCTGGAGTGCAGTGGCATGATCTCAGCTCACTGCAACCTCAGCCTCCCAGGTTCAAACGTTTCTCCCACCTCAGCCTCCTGAGTAGCTGGGATTACAGGTGCCCGCCACCATGCCCAGCTAATTTCCCTATTTTTAAGAGAGACGGGTTTCGCCATGTTAACCAGGCTGGTCTCGAACTCCTGACCTCAGGTGATCCGCCCACCTCAGCCTCCCAAAGTGCTGGGACTACAGGCATGAGCCACCGTGCATGGCCGCGGTATACTTTTGAATGCCCTTGTTTCAGTCAAATGTTGATGGTATTACATAAATTGGAGACACAATTTTTTTAAGAGCTGAACTTAGTGTGTTTCCCATTACAAAGGTCAATTAATAATAATTCTGTGAGAGCTTAGTGGGTATAGTGGGTATACCAGCAGAGTAAGCATAGTAGCTATATCAGCACACAATTTGTCAATCTCCTCAAACTACTGATCTGGAATTCACTTATAAATTGCCTCTTTATCTATGGCTGTTTATGTTTTAAACTTTTATTTGGCCTATGAATTAGTAGTCTCTAGTTAAAAATACATACTTTTAATTTCTGCATATGTGGAGACAAAGACTGCAGGTAATCAGTTACCTTTAAGATTACAGATGTAAATGCTAAATTTGCTAGGATACTATTTATTATTGTAGTTCTTCTATTTCACTTCTCATTTAAAAACAACAAAACCTCTATCAACATGTTGCTTCAAATTAAATTTGGTTGCAGACTAAAAAAAAGTTTACCAGTTAGTTAATGTAAATAGGATTTTTTCCTGTTTACGAGGAAAGAAAGGACAGTTTTACTGCTTTCACTTTATCCGGTCACACTTTATCTAGGAAATGGATTTCATTAAAAATACTTCTAGGAAAATAAGAGGGGGCTTGTTGCCGGTTGTCCCCTTTATAGCTCCTCCTGAATCCAAAGTTTTTTTGTCTTCTCCACAGCTATTTCTATTCTGTCCCGTTTCTGGCTTCCAGATTTTTAAATTAGTAAAACAAAAAAATGATTCTAGCAACTTGGGTTTTCAAACAATTTAATAAGTTGCCTTAAATATTCTTTATCTTCTTTTCATTGGACTTATTCAAGTAAAGATTGGATACATTTTTTTTTTGTCAGAAATCTTTAAGGAAGAGTTCCCATATTTGAAAGGAAACCAAATCACAGTAACTCCAAAATTCCTTCTAATTCCACATCATTATGGTTTTGAAGTCACCAACATTCTTGCAAATATTTCCGTATATCAGATGAACCTAACATGATGAGTTTAGGATGGCAATAAAGTCTAGAACAGATGAATATACACGAGTGGCTATATTACAAAATGTACACTACAACATAGCTACAATACAAGGTGATATTACATGCTTTATGTTTTCAGACTTTAAGTTCATCCTACATAATTTCAATAATAATGAACTTTTAATTTTGGCCAATTAGTACTGTGCAGGATATAGAATAATTTGAAATTATCAGCCATTATACTTAAGGTTCATTCTACATGAATGTTAGATAATTATGCTTTTCAGCTAATTACAACTGCGGTAATTGAATTTTGGACATCATTGTCCATGTAAAGCATTTTATGAAGAAATAATGGATCCTAAGGTCTTAGGAGCTGTTGGACAAAAATCACTGTGGAAAATTCGATATTTAATCTCGCTACAAGCAAAGTTGGAAGTAGAGAATTCCGTTGAAAGAGGAGCAATATCTTAGAGGTTCATCTGAATAGAGAATCAAAAATGATCTTGATCCAAGTTGTGTACATCTAAATATAACTAGGTCTTGCCACTAACTAGAGACTGGGCAAAATAAATACACATAACAAGTGAGATGAAATCTCATGTTTGTATTGAGACATGAGCATCATGGGCCTGGAAAGGTTTCAGCAGGACTAGAAATATTCTGATATTATACAAAACCTGTGTTCACCTGTTAACCTGACTGAATATGTCATGGCTTGTTGTTTGTTTGTTTGTTTGTGGTGAAGAAAATATGTGATTTGTTCCCTTCGTCTTTGCCTTTTTTTAAAATCTAAACAATACGTCTATCATTTGGTATTTAAACCCTCTCTCTTTTATTAGTTCACGATTTCTTTTTTAATAGTACAGATGTTTTTGTTTTCCTGCAATGTTTCCTTCAGGGATTTTTTTTCCACATTTCATTCATTTCTTACTCTTTCCACCCTCGTGCTGATGCTGACCATTCTCAAAGGTAAATCACCTGACATCTGAAACTGCTTGACAGCATCGAGAGCATTTCTAAAATCTATAAGAACAGCACTTTAAATTTTAAAGGATTTTTCCCTTCTTTCTGAGTAACGGTAAATCTGGTTGATGTCAATCTTGGACTGATAGTGTTGAAGTCACTTGGAAGACTGTATTCGTTAAGTAGTTTTGATGAGAACAGAGTTCTCTTAATGCATTTTCAAAATGGATAATTGCAACACACACAACAGAAACTAAGTATTATTCTCAAAGAAAAGGAACTACTTTTTTTGGAGTTCGAAGAATGTTTGCTAGATTTATGTTTTAGGTCTTTACTGACAAAAAATATATTAAATATTTTTGAAACCTCTTTTAGTTGAAAACAGAATGATAGTTGAATATTTAAGCAGGTAACTATTCATATAAATAGTTTTATTCATAAAAATACCTGATGGCAAACATATATTTCAAATAAAAGGGGTGCAAAATGTTAATTTTCTTGAAACGGAGAATAACTGCTAATGTTGTTACATTATTTATGACATTTATAGTCCAAAATATTTTCTGTGAATCTGGACTTTAAAACATGGAGGAGTCCCACTGGAAATTCACACTTAATAATTTGCACCCAAACTCCATAAATCTACGGTTTCCACAAAAGCCAGAGTTCATTTGTGTTGCCATAAAGGAATACCCGAGACTGGGTAATTTCTAAGGAAGAAAGGTTTATTTGACTCATGGTTCTTCTGCAGGCTGTACAAAAAGCATTGCAGTGGTATCTGCATCTGGTGAGGGCCTCAGACTTCTTCCACTCATGGTAAGGGGAAAGGGAAGCTGGTATGCAGAGATTATTTGGCAAGGGCAGAAGCAAGAGAAGGGAGGGAGGAGTCAGGATCTTTTAACGATCAGTTCTCATGGGAACTAATAGAGCGATAACTCACTCATTACCTCAAGTACAGCACTAAGCCATTCATTAGAGATTCACCCCCATGACCTAAATACCTTCCCTCAGGCCCCACTTTTAACATTGGAAATCAGATTTCAATATGAGATTGGAGGTGACAAGTATCCAAATTATATCACCAACCTTACTTACACTGATATTTGTTTAATTAGAGTTATATTTGTGCTTCTGTTTTAAAATGTAATAGTTGCTCAGTTAAATGGCAGACCTCACCCCTGAGATGCAATTGTTACCTCTGAGGTCTTAAGTAACTTGTTCAAGATCATGCAACTAGCACATCATCAAAATAAGGATATAAGTCCAGGCATCTACCTGATGTTCATGCTCATAATGACTTGGTTCTAATCCACGGATTTAAGAAAAGGAAGTTCAGAGTTTTCAGCCTATATAAGCAGAACTCAGTATCAAAGTGTAGTTTGATAATGCATGATTTTGTAAATTTAACTATACATCGGGTGAAAGATACCTCACTTTAGAGTAGAAAACTCAAATGCTCAGAGAATATGGGAAGCATTCCAAGGACAATCTAAAACAAAATTAAATACAGATCAAGCAAATTTTATCTTTAAAGTAAAATTAAAAGTGAACCAGCTGTCAAATAAAATGTAAGAATGAAGTAATGATTAGTGATATTCATAAGGTTTAGTCAGTGGTTGTCACCATAGCTGAAGACTTTACTCATAATTCTACAAATAGTGTTGGAAGTGTGTCTCTTGAGAAAGAGGTAAAGCCAAGTGGTGATTTTTTTTCCTTCAATTTAGGATAAGAAGGCAATGGATGAGGAATTAAAGTTATAAAAAAAGTAATTGATGGCAGAATTTCCCAGTGCAGGCATTAGCATCAGTAACCTAGGATTCTGGATTATATTTTCAAAGAGTAATATGGAAGAAAAGAAGAATGAATAAGAATTGAAGAGATAAAGGGGAGCAAATTGTGAATTGCTCAGGCTTGATGTGGATATGTTCAATTAGTTAAAGCAATGTCTTTCATCCTGTGAAATTGTCATGACAGCGAATTGAGTAATCCTTCACAAAGGAAAAAAAGCTTCTCAATGAATATTTAATTTTTCTCTTGAAAAATGCAAAATCCTTCTGATTTACACTGTTATGGTTAAACCAATAAGTAAGAACAACAGCAACAGAGAAAGGAACATCAAATTTCCATTTGATGATTGCTTTTAAAAATGTGTGTGAACTATCATATAATAGATCTGCTGCCATAGGCATCACTTTGTTTCTATGATTATTTTAAGCAGGTTTAATAAGTTCTTCTCTTTACTTGATAATTACCAGCAGTAGACATGACAAAGTTATTAAAAAGTCAGCAAGGTTGTGTATGAAATCTGACATCTTTGTGAAATCCCAAGAGTATTTCCACCCCATTTTTAAAGTTTGTTTAGCTTCTATTACATAAAATCTTAAAAAAAACTGCTTAATCCATTTTTAAAAATAACAAATAATACATGTTATATAACAGATTAACATATATATATTTCTCGTTTCTCCTTGATTTAAGAATAAAAGTATTTATGCAGCAGGAGTCAGCAGCATGCTGTAATGTAGTAACGATCTGATCAGAGTGAAGTACATATGTTTTCATCCTTAGAGCTTGCTCTGTCTTGGCAAAGTGGACTTACATGGTTTTCACTCCTGTGTGGTGGCCCTCATTAGTGGCCACCATAATTTATAATATGTGCAATTATAATATTTATAATATGTGTGATTTGTTTATATGACTGGACCCTCCCAATAGGTTCATTTGCCGCTGCCCAAATAGAGCTGATTTATCAAGACAGAGGAATTGCAATAGAGAAAGAAAGAGTTTAATTCACGTAGAGCCAGCTGAACAGAAGACCAGAGTTTTACTATTACTCAAATAAGTCTCCCTCAAAATTTAAAGAGTGGGGTTTTTTAAGGATAATTTGGTGGGTATGGGGCCAGGGAATGGGGAGTGCTAACTGATCGGGTTGGAAATGAAATCATAGGAAGTCAAAGCTGTCCTCTTGCACTGAATCAGTTCCTGGGTAGGGCCCCAAGACCACATGAGCCAGTTTATTGATCTGGGTGGTGCCAGCTGATCCATGGAGTGTAGGATCTGAAAAATATCTCAAGCAACAATCCTAGGTTTTGCAATAGTGATGTCTTCCCTAGGAGCAACTGGGGAGGTTTTGTATCTTGTGGCCTCTAGCTGCATGACTCCTAACCCATAATTTCTACTCTTATAGCTAATTTGTTAGTCCTGTAAAGGCAGTCTGATCCCCAGGCAAGAATGGGGGTGGTTTCAGGAAAGGGCTGTAACCATCTTTGTTTCAAAGTTAAACTATAAGCCAAATTCCTCCCAAAGTTAGTTTGGCGTACTCCCAGGAATGAACAAGGACAGCTTGGAGGTTACAAGCAAGATGGAGTTGGTTAGGTCAGATCTTTTTCACTGTCATAATTTTCTCACTGTTATAATTTTTGCAAAGGCGGTTTCATGACCACCTCTATTTCTGAAAGACAAAACATACAATTTTAAAAAGAGAACATTTTCAAAAATAACTTCTAGTCAGGATTTTTTTTTAAGCAAAGATGATAAGAATCTACATATAGAGCTCAATTTTGTTTGAAATTAGAAACCCAATATTATAAATAGCATGATTTATTAATAAATGTAAGTTCTTGATTAGGTTGGGCCCTACATCTCTAACTTATATAATAACTTCCCAATTCTTCACATGAAAACTTTATTTTCATTCAAATGAAAAGCAGGCTTAATATAGTTTGGATCAAATTTTTCCCCAATCTTGGAAGCTCTGAGGCTATTGTATCATGCGTGATAGAATCATGTACACTTTATCTGTTCCTGCAAGCAAATTATTAATATTTTTTTGAGAAACCATTACGGAACGTGTTAATAATGATAAATTACTTAAAATTGTGATTTAAAGGCATACGACATATTATGCATAATAAGAGCTAACATATATTGATTATTCCTGTGTGACAGCCATTCTTCTAAATGTTTTACGTGTATAACTCATGTAATGCCCACAGCAACCCTGTGAGATAAAGTGCTAGTTCCTGTTGCTGCTGCTGTAACAGATTACTATAATCCTAATGGCCTAAAATAACACAAACTGATTTTCTTACAGTTTGGGAGGTCAGAAGTCTGAAATGATTCTTATGGGGCTGAAGTCAGGGTGTTGATAAGGATGGTTTCTTTCTGGAGGCTTCCCGATAGAATCTGCCTCAGGCCTCTTCCAGTTTCCAGACGCTGCCAACATTCCTTGGCTTCCAGCCACATACCCTAAATCCCCTTCTACTGTCACATCACATTCTCCTCTTTTGTAGTACAGTCTCCTTCCATCTCCCTCTTATAAGGACACTGTTGATCCAATAGGCCCACCCAGATAATCCAGTGTAACTTCCCTGTCTCAAGAACCTCAACTTAACCACATCTGCAAAGTCCCTTTTACCATGGAAGGTAACACATTTACAGATCCTAGGGATTCTGATGTGGGCATCTTTGGGGAACTATTATTTTGTCTATCACAGATAATATTATTCTCATTTTATAAATGAGAAAACTGAGGTTCAGAAAGAGATCAAATAACTTGTTTAAGATTATACAACTAGTGAGCAGTGAAGCCTGAAATCAAATACAGTGAGTCTCCCACTCTTGGCCACTGTATCATTCTGCCTTTATGTTAGTTGGAGGGGAATAAAAGCAACAAATGTAAAATCTTGGATTATCCAGTGTAGCTCTTATTTCCAGAAAAAAGGATTCTAATACTGAGTCCAGCCTGAAATGGGCTCCCTAGGTGTGGATGACCTGCGGCCCTCATTAGTGTATACATCAATAGTAATGTTAACAATGTCTATGTCAGTTGTCCCCAGGCTCCTTTGGTGACAGAAATATCTTTCTGGCTCAGGTGTCCTCGATAATGTGCAGCCACAAAGGCAAACTTCCTATGATGCCTTCGTTGCTGAGAGTCTACCTTCTGTTCCTCTAATAGCAGAGCTGTGTGTTCCCTCTTCTCTGTGGCAGCCTTTTCAGACTCCTGTGTGTTCCCAAATCACCTGAGGAACTTAGTATGAAAGTGACTCTCTGGACCCATAGCAGACCTACTCGTTCAGAACATTCAGAATCTCCCAATATGGGGCCCAGATAGGGGTGTTATAGCAAGGTTTTCCTGTTTATTCTGATGCATGCCAAATTTTGATGGTCACTCTCGGATTATGTCCTGATTCGTAATCTAAAGCAGTTGTTCACAATATTTTCCCCAGGGAACATTTGCCAACATTTTTTGGAGATAATTTTTGCTCTCTCAAATGGGAGCATGCTATTGGCACCTAGTGAGTAGAGGCCAGGAATCTTTCCAAACATCCTACAATCCACTGAACAGCCCCTGATAAGAAATAGTTATCCTGGCCAAGGGGAACCTTCTTAAAGCATGTGAAGAGATGAGGAGATAGTTTATTCTTTAAACTAAATCCAGTATTCTCTGTGTAAATGTGTTTCTTCACATCAATAACCATTTAGTTTTGAGTCTGAAGTGAAAAAAAGGAAACAAATAACACGATAAAAATTGAGAAACTTTCTACATGTATAGCGTTAGGAGATATAAAGCTTTCCATGCTAATATTTTTTAAAATGTTTTATTAAAAGTAACTCTGTAGTCTACTGTCCCCCAGAATGGACTCTAGGAAATAGCTGAGCAATCTTTACTCTAATTGTGGTTCACTGTCATTGTATGAATGGTTTCAGGTCTCTGATATAATAAGCAAGAGATTGAGGCTGGGCACGGTGGCTCACGCCTGTAATCCCAGCACTTTGCGAGGCCAAGGCAGGTGGATCATGTGGTCAAGAGATCGAGACAATCTTGGCTAACATGGTGAAACCCCGTCTCTACTAAAAATACAAAAATTAGCTGGGCATGCTGGTGTGCACTTGCACTCCCAGCTACTAGGGAGGCTGAGGCAGGAGAATCACTTGATCCCAGGAGGCGGAGGTTGCAGTGAATCGAGATCGCGCCATTGCACTCCAGCCTGGTGACAGAGTAAGACTCTGTCTCAAAAAAAAAAAAAAAAAAAAAGCAACAGATTGAGAGTGGTCATTTACAAATTTGTACCATTAGTCATTGCCAGAACACCTCAGCTTGATCCCTACAAGCTGTGTGTCCATGGACAGGTTAATTAACCTCTCCAATCTCAGTTCCCTTGTCTATAAAATGAATGTCAATTCAGGAACTCAAATAGCACACAGATTCTTGCATCTGTAAATGACAAAGGAGACGAATATATATATGGAACCCTATCTGTTTTATGGGGAAGTCTTTTTATTGAGAACTTATTATGCATCTAGCACTGTGTTTAAGAATGTATAAACATTCCTCCTCCATTTTTCCCTCAGCCTCATTTTTTAAAATAGCAAACCTAAGAGAAGACAGTATTTTTTAAATTAATTCTGAGAAGCTCTACACATGTGCTTGCTTCCAAGAGACGTAAGGAGATTTAAACCGTAACAGTGGGAAAAAAAAAAAAAAAAATCTCTGTGCTGCTGACTTTCTGGTGTCAGGACAAGAGAAGACATTAGGATTTTATATACATTGCCATTATCTTACACTGTTAAAAAGTGAGATCTTCAGTAATGAATATTTGTATTTTGAACAGCTAAGAGACTGAAGAATCTAGACATATAAAGTTCATTAATTAAATTATCCAACAAAATTTCTATTATTGATTTACATTATTCTAGACTATTGGAAATACAAAAAGAGAGAAGAAAAAGCCCATGATTGGTTCAGTTTCTCATCTGAGGCAACTAATCTTTTCTCTGAATACCCACAAAAGTACCAGAAGTAAGATAGTAACCCAGGTCTGTAGGTTGTGAAAGATAAGAAAAGATAGCTTTGGATTTTGAAATATATATATTTAAAATCTGTGTATTTTAGTCAATGCTGCCATTTTCAACCTTAGGAAACAAAATAATACTTAGGAAACAAAATAATAAACTTTTGTTATTCAAAATTTATAACACTAGATGAAAGTAAAATCACAACTTTCAAATTTTTAAGGTTATAGTATTTATACTTCTGAAGTTATTCAAACTTAAATCTACACTAAGACTTTTGGAACATGGATATTACTGTTTCACCCTACTGGCCAGAGTAATCAATTGATAATCAAGTATTGCTTTTGACAGAAGTAGAGAAAAAGAAAAGTACTAGAATGTACTGAAGTGTATCCAAACAACCTGGTCACTTAACCTCCCCAAGGATTTCTTCCTACCTGTGACTTTATTTTGACACTTGACTCTACGTCATTTTTGAAGTCATAGCATTGCCTGTTGTGTCTTTAATAGAAGCAATAATAAATGATTCTCATTTTTAATTGTTTTAGACTCACAGAAAACCTGGGTACCTGAAATACCTAACATTTTATTTATTTTAATTAGGCGGAAGCTGCAATTCATCCCTTGCAAAAATATGCCACAGGCAAAAGCTATTAAAAATCTCTGTGACTCTGCACACCCTACTCTTGTTTGTAAAGGTGGACCATTAAAAGGCAATTTGCTACATGTGGGGTGAATTGCAAGGAACATAACATTTACAAATATGAGCAATTAAATTGAAAACCACTCATTTCTGTTATAATACTCAACCATATGACATTCAATCTATAAATACTAAACTTAAATTATATTTAAGGTACAACCAAAGTTTAGGATGAAGGGGCAATTCCCTAGAATGCAATTTGAAAGCAAAATTTAGAAAAGTAAATAAGAAAACAGACTTGAGAAAAAACTATTTATTAAGCACAATACTCTGCAATTTAAAGTAGAAAATGTATTTATAGTTTGCAGTGTGGACCTCAGTGGATTTCAAATGCTCTCAGTGTAAACATAAACAGAAGTCATATCCTTATGTTTTAAACACCAGAGTGTGGAGAAGCAACTTCAATTTAAAAAAATCGCAGGAAATTCTTCAATGCAACTTTCTTGGTATGGGATAGTCCCTTCAAAGTAAAAGGCATATTTCTCTTTGTATGCTGGTTACTGTTATTTAATAATTTTGATAAATTCAACAAGTAAAGTATCTTGATAACTGACAAGGAAAAATAATTCTTACTGAAAAACTTTATCCCATTCTTCGCACCTCATCCCCAATCATATTGGTTGTTAGTTCCAAGTCTTTTTGTTCATGCTTTTATTTTAATACAAAATTATCCTCCTCGTTAAGATGGTTGCGTGTATTACCAAAACTATTGTCGGTAAGATGAAAACAGAGATGCCGGGGGTGGAGTAAAGCATCTGCTTCCAAGAATGACCCTTATCTTATTTGCACAGTACTCTGCAAACATCACGATCCCCATGCAGTCCCTGATTGCTCTGTCTTTGCAGAGACGTTTGTTTTACATGTTGAAATATCTGTTGCGCGTGTTTCTCTATTTCCTGTTTGCAATTAAGGCAATCTCAACAGTGTCCACTTTAGAAATATTACCTCTGCCACTTTCTCCCACATCAGACCTGTTAAGCAACTGTTACAGGAAATTTTAAAACACTCAGTTTTTACCTGTATGATAATGGTAATTACACTGTTATAAATATTTATTTATAAATTATTATAAATATTTATTTATAAATTATTATAAATAATTGTTAAAGGTATATGAATTAAAATAAAAAACTTTCTAAAATTGAAAAAATCTTGAAGATGAAGATTGTTTATGTTTATTAAAATCATTAGCAGCCTATCACAATAGTTGGTGCTTGGAAATTTAGGATTAATGATGACATTTTTATTTTTTGCCTTCGATGTTGTTGCATTGCCCAGGCATTTAACAAATACGCAAATAGGTGTCTATGTAGATAGATGCACACATGTACATCTGTCTACATAGACAACTATTTGCATATACACGTATATATGCATATACACATATAGGCACACGCATAATGAGTAAATGCAAATATATGTCTATTTGTGTTTATGTAAAATTATGTATTAAGTAGTCTTTCTTCCATGCTCGATATTTCTTTTTTGTTCTTGTTAAATCAGAACACCTATAGCTAGAAGAGAAGAATTGTAATGTTGCCAACACAAAGGAAAAATAAATGTTTGGGGTGATAGACACCTCGATTGCCCTGATTTGATCATTACACATCGTATACATGCGTCGAAATATCGCATATACCCTCACAATCTGTACAACTATGACATAGCAATAGAAGATCTTGAAGAAATTCAGAATATCTAGCTTCTGCTTGGTCTTTGAATGGACTTCACAAAAGAAATCAAAAGTATGGTTGGAACTTATTTTTTAAATATTAAATAAATTTTAGGAATGTACCATACTGCACATAAAAATTGAGTATTCACCTAGATGAGCATATGAATTATTATTTTTCTGCTGGTGAACAAACTTATTCAGTAGGATGAGATGTGTGGGAAATTGCCATTCACTATAAAATTAATGAAACAGAAAAAATTTCCTTTTACAATCTAATGCTTTTTTAACTTAACACAGACATTGAGATTCAAGTTTTTATTAAGTGCAGCTTGATCAAATTTCAGCATGCATACATCACTATTGTTCATCAATAACTGAAGAAGATTTTGTTGACTACATTTTTATCAGATATTTCATGTGAACATGAAAACAGAGAGAATGAGTGTGGGTTGATATAATGCCTCGGGAGGGTGCCAGGCTTTTCGTTCTCATAAGCACTTATTTTCAGATGCTTTGAGAAGGTTAAACGATTTTCAAAACTTCATTATAATTTGGATTTCAGAAAGCCTATCCTAGAAATAAACGTTTCAATTAAATCTTCTTAAACCCTAGGGTAAAAGAGTTTAAGGTCCCCTACCTTATGATTGTAGAAATTAAAATCATCTTATAGGCGGGCTATGAAGAGAAAATTATTATTAGATGTAGTCGAAAAAGTAGAATTTTTTACATGAATAAAAATAATTAAGATTTGTTATGTTTTTAGTTTGTATGGGAGTATGTATGTGTTCCCTTGGGCTTAATTTTTAAGATTAATATTTTTACAAAAGATTACATTTTTTTCTTATATGGGACTTATCACAAAATTAAAGCTGAAGAATAGAGACATGATTTGTTTACCATATGCAAGCATTTAGATATTTGTTCTAAAATGGAAATACATTTTACAGAATTCTTAAGGTAGCATGAAAGCTAAGTTTATGCAAAAGAAAAATAACAGGTTCTAGTGGCTCGTAAGAAATGTTTGCTATTTCAGCGCTATTCCAAAAAGCTAATCAAGGGTTCAACTTGTTCCTTCACCATCATATAGGGCATGGTCCTATTTTTCATCTTTGAGTATCAGTATAGCCATATTTTAATTCCAGGCCACAACAAGACAAAGAGAGAATGGAAGACCTCACACATAATGCTTTAAAGTTAAAGCCTGCAAGTGTGACACATTATTTCTGTCCACCCCCAACTGGCCTGAGCTAATTTACATGACTGTTCATGACTGCAAGGAAAGTTATGAAGCACAGTCTCCGGCGATGTCAGTTCAAACTCTGGTGGGAGGCTCATTGATTAAAAGGAGGAAACAGAGAATACATGGTGGGAGATGGGAAGATGTATCTGTCACCCAGATGTCTGGCAAAGGTTTTGTTATTTTAATCTCATGGAAGAGGCTAAAGAAAAACAGAATGAGTTGAATTCAGAATGTTATAATTTGTGCTACAATCAGTTGTCTAAAAAGCTATGTTTATACCTATGCCTATTTCTTTTGTGACTTAAATCTTGGAGGCCAGCCATATTTAGTTATTTTTTGTAAAAGTTACCAAATTACAATATTAGGCACATTTTTCAAAATGATGCTCTCGTCTTCTTATTATGCTTGGATCGTTTATGATATATTGAGGTTTTGCAAAAACAAACTGATGTAAGATACAGTATGTATTATCTTACATCATATATGCATACATACATATATATGAAAAGGAGAGAGAGAGAGAGACAGTAATAGAGATATATATGAAATTGGAATCAGGTTAAACATATTTCAACTGACCCTAAATTCCTTAAAAATATTTCTTTGTAGGTATTCTGATTTAAACCACTAGTTTAATGAAATGCAACCACTAATTAGGGTTACTCTGTGTTATTCTTACAGTATTCATTCTTCTAAGTTCCAAACTCCTGAAGATATTTGTGTGTCTATGGATTTTTTCTCTGTAAGAGACAATTTTGAGTATTCTTAATTAAAAGCAGCCACTGTCACAGTAAGAATAAACACTATCAGAATGTTGGGGAGGGAGGAGAGAGAGAGTGTGAAGATGCTGGAGCTTGAAGAAGGGCTTATGATTGTGATCTGAAGAGCAAGCTCTAAGACCTAATACAGGTGGAAGGGACTCGGGACCATAATGAAACCACCTGAGCCAAACCCATGAGAAATGATGGAAGTGGTAAGAAGAAAAAAAAAAAAGAAAAGAAAGAAAGAAGGAAGAAAAATATAGACAGTGGGTTTCAGAATAAGTAGGGGTCTGCAACTGACAATGAAAAGTAATAGAATTTTTTTCACAATAATTCAAAGCAAATCCAAACTATTTACGATGCTTTTTGCTATGACAGAAAACCCTTCTCAAACTAACTTAAATCATAAGGAACTTTTTAATGCAGGTATGTGTGCTGGAATATTTTTTAGATTAAAAACTGATTTATTTTCACGCCTCTAGCTCTATTTCCCTGATTCTCCCCAAGTGCCCACTTCATCTTCAGGTGGTAGCAAAACGAAAACACCTCTTAACATTTTCACAGAGGGCTAGAGGGAGAAAATGTCCAGAGGAGAATAAGAAGAAAAAAACTTTGCTAAACTCTCCAGTAAATACCTTTACAATCCACTGTCATGTATTGGACCACAGGCTCATTTTTTACCCAAACGAGACAAATAGTGACCTTACATCCCAGTTTCCCCAAAAGTGTTGTTACCTATTATTCTGTTGTAATTAAATAGTACCTTCTTTCACTTTCAAAACTGACCCAGTTTAAATAATAAATTATGTCACTATTCCAACTAACATCAATCTGGTCAAACCCTGAAATGTGAGATGTGATCAGCCATTTTGGGGGCACATGTGCAAGATGAAGAAGGGATAGAGCTGAATGAAATCAAGGTTCTTTATAAAGAAAAAGAAGATGTCTCTAACAAATCAGAAATGTCATACATGGAATCTTTTCCTGAATTTCCTCCCAAATTCAAATGTTGAAGCCTGACCTCCAATGTGACTGTATTTTGAAATAGGGCCTATAAGGATGTAATAAGAGTTAGGTGAGGTCATGAAGGTAAGATCTTAATCCCATCGGAGTGGTGTCTTTATAAGCAAAGAAAGAGAGTCTAAGTGTTTTTCTCTCTCCTTGTTTGCAGAGAAGAGACTACGCAAGGACATAGTGAGAGGGCAGCCACCTGCGAGCCACAAACAGAGGCCTCACCAGAAACCAACCCTGCAGGCACCTTGATCTTGGACTTCCAGCTTGCAGACTGTGAGAATATACATTTCTGTTGGGTAAGCCATCCAGTCTGTAGTACTTTATTATGACAGCCCTTATCAGACTACTACATAGAGTATTCGGGCATTTATAGGCACTTACCTGCCATGCCGGCTAGTTTCAATTGCGAGTGCTTGGGAGAAACATGAGCTTTACTTTTCTTTCTTTTTTTTTTTTTCACTCCATCTGCTTCTGTGTTTAGAATTCTCTGTTTTTCTAATTATGGAGCTAACCTCTCAACTCCTTGAATGAAGAGGCTGAATGCCACACAGTCCCCGGGCTTTTAAAATGCCATATGCTATGTGTATATTCTTGGATAATTGTGAACCACTTTAGACTTCCCCTATGCCCCACTTATGGGTTGACTGATGTGTGGTAACTTGAATGGGCTCAATATAAAATCTCTCTGGCTTGTACAAGGAAAAAACAGAGAAAACAGAGAAGCTTTTAAAAAAAGATGAAAGAATGTTGAAGACGGCTTAAAAGGGAAAGATTCAATCAGAATTATAGTAAACTTCATGGTCCAAATTTGAGAGAGAGGTGATTTTTAAGCCTAACCCCAGCTTGGATTTTCCTCATGTTTGTTCTTATGTACCTACTTCTACTCACTTTTTTCTCTCCTAATTGAAAAAGCTTTTTGTTGGAAAAGATCATTTTTCATATGCTGTCTTTGTCCTTAAATAAACAGAGAACCTCAGGTTAAATTCCCTTAGAGCTATGGTAGATTTGCTTTCCATCAAGTTTGTTATTAAGGCATATTTACCAAGATAGTGAGTACCTGATCTAGGCACTCATTTTAAATTTAATGTACAAGTTCTGGAAAATGCAGGACCAGAACGGGTGGAAGACATCCTGGGTGTACATATTTCGGCTGGGCTGATACTGTCACCACCAAATTGTTCGGGCTGCAGAAACATTTGTTTACATATCACTATAGAGGATGCAAAATTGCATTTTTTAAACATGTTCAGGAGAATCTGGGAGAGCAAAATGTAAGTTAACAAGTAATTTTTGCATTAAAACATAAATATTAACATTAAGTATGCACAGTTCAAGTCAGCTTTTTCTTCCGAAAGAGCTAAGGTCGGGCAGAATTTGCAGCTCTTTAAATTGCAAAAGATGCTTTCATTTTTCTGAGAGTTTTGGATTTCAGAATTGGATAAGGGGTTGTAGATCTGCAATATCTTCACCACCGAGATTTATGAGGAAGAAACTGAGACAGAGAGTAAAGTAACATACTTACAGCTGGTACCCAAGGAAGGCATGATTCAAATCCCTGCAGTGCAGATTCATTATGCCATCTCGGTGAATTGAATAATGAAGCAAGAGAAAGTCTCTCTTTGATGGGGTGAGGAATATGTCTTGGAGGAGGTGGCATTTGAGCTTTACTCTGTTCGATTTTTACAAGTGTTTTAGTTACTCTATGCTTTTTCTCACCAAGTAAATTTAACAGGTTTAGTAAAGGCATTAAGGAAAGAAATTCAAAGGTGACCTGCGAATGAGTTTAACTGGGATAGTTGGAAATAGGACCTAAAAAGAAAAGGGAGCCAAATCTTGGATTAGTGCTTGGAAATTCAAATACTATTCTGAAGTAACAGGAAAATAATTGAATGATGAAATGGTATAGTCAGAGTTGCAGGAGGTTAACGAGATAACAATACATGAGGAGAGAGAATGGTAGTGATTAATTGAAATGCCCTCACAATATGTAACTTCCATAACTAAAGCAAAATAATTACTGCCCTTCACCCTGCTCTGTAGGTCATTGCAAAATTCACATGAACTTTTGTTCCTACGTTTCTTTTAACAAAACAAATTTGAACTAGGTCCATGAGTATTAACATATGACATGGTCCTGTTCTCACCACAGTTGAGTCCAACCTGTGGCTCAGGTAGTATTAGAGACACAATATGTACTTCTGGAAATTTGTAAGTTCAAAACTAACTTGAGAGATATTTTTAATAGAATACTAGTCAACATTTGGTATTTAGTTAATAATTTGATGAGTTTAAAGATTCGCTATAAAAGACTTTAGAAATGGCAATATTAAGAAGAAATATTTTGAGATACATGGTTATCTCACACTGTTCCAAGTTGTAATTCTATAATACAAACACAACCTACTACACTGAGCCAAGGGTCCTATCTAAAGATATCACTTATCGAGTGAGTATAATGCATTGAGGTAACTGAAAATGGAATGTTCCTACAAGAGAAGAAGGGAGGAGAAAGTAATATAATTAAATAGAAAATATCCTTTCTCAATGTGTTGAAATAAATCAACATTGACTACAGAAAGGGAATCAACAAAATAAGGTGTCAAAATCTATAATAAAATATCAAAAATTTAGAAGTAAATAGAAACATGTTAGCTGTAGGTTAAAAGTTACTGTTGCTTCTGTTATCAGTATATAAGAGAATTAACTACAATAGCACTCAAATGACACGAGGATTATTAAAATTCTGTCAAATTCCTTATTACGAAGCTCATAGTTTCATACTCAGCCATATAACTTGCCTCACAGCTGAAATTTAGGGCACAGCTGAAGAATAAGAAATTTCACTTTCTAAATGGATACCTTGGATAAAAATGTACATTCTCTATGTATGTAGGTGTGTGTATCTATGTATATGTATGTGTATTTCTATACACACATATACATATAAATTTGAAATAAAAATAATTATTTTAATATAAAGTTTTCAAAAGTTAATTTGATGTCAACACTTTAGAAAGTTTAGTCTGTTACTCACTAGTCAACACTTTGTTTATGAGCTACTGATTCTCATTTTTTGTGTTTTTTTTAACTTTTAATTTAAGTTCGGGGGTACATATGTAGGTTTGTTATATAGGTAAACTCATATCACAGAGGTTAGTTGTAGAGATTATTTCATCACCCAAGTACTAAGCCTAGTACCCAATATTTATTTTTTCTGCTCCTTGCCCTCCTCCCATCCTGCACCCTCAAGTAGTCGCTATTGTCTATTGTGTCCATGAGTTTTCATCATTTAGTTCCCACTTATAAGTGAGAACATGTGGTGTTTGCTTTTCCATTCCTGCATTAGTTTGCTAAGAATAATAGCCTCCAGCTCTATCCATGTTCCTTCAAAGGACATGATCTCATTCTTTTTTATGGCTGCATAGTATTCCATGGTGTATATATATCTTTTCTTTATCCAATCTGTCATTGATTGGCATATAGGTTGATTCCATGTCTTTGCTATTGTGCATAGTGTTGCAGTGAACATTCATGCACATGTGTCTTTATGGTAGAATAATTTATATTCCTCGGGGCATATACTCAGTAATGGGATTGCTGGATTGAATGGTAGTTTTGTTTTCAGCGATTTGAGGAATCACCATACTGTTTTCCACAATGGTTGAACAAATTTATCCTATCACCAGCAATGTTTAAGTCTTCCCTTTTCTCTGCAACCTTGCCAACATCTGTTATTTTTCACTCTTTAATAGTGGCTGTTCTAACTGGTGCAAGATGGTATCTTTATGTGGCTTTGATTTGCATTTCTCTAATAATAAGTGACGTCGAGCTTTTTTTCATATTCTTGTTGGCTGCATGCATGTCTTCTTTAGAAAAGTGACTCTTCATTTTCTTTGTGCACTTTTTAATGGGGTTGTTTTTTTCTTGTAAATTTGTTTAAGTTTCTTATAGATGCTAGATATTAGACCTTTGTCAGATGCATAGTTTGCCAATATATTTTCTCCCATTCTGTAGGTTGTCTATTTACTCTGTTGATAGTTTCTTTTGCTGTGCAGAAGCTCTTGAGTTTAATTAGATCCCATCTGTCAATTTTTGCTTTTGTTCATTTTTTTGTTTTTCACCAGAACACTCTCTTTTAAGTGGTGTCGCTTTCCTTAAACATTATATTTACAGAAATTTATCGTACATGGTTTATAGTCATGCTTTTACCAAGTTTTCTATTTACTTATTACTTGTTTCACTTTTCCCATCAACTCTAAAGGGCATTTTTGAGTTTAAATATTTAATTGTGGGTATTTTTTAATATTTTAAAGTGAAGATCATCCACAAAGACTGACTACAACAGACCTTGGACTAATCCACCATCAGTCATGCTTATGTGTAAGTCATTGAAAAAAAATTCTTAGTCCCAATTTTATCTTCATTTGTGTACTTTTCATTATTGTCCTGTGTTTTACTGATTTTTTTTTTAAAAAAAAGTAAAACAAGAAATGCATAGAAAATTAAAAATATAAACTTTAGTGGTAAAATTGATATGGGTAAAACAAGAAAAAGGAAGAACATGCTGAGCAGGTTTTCCTGGACACTTTTACGTTTATTGTATGTCCCAGCCTCTACAACAGGGATGTTGGCAGAAGCAAGAGACTTTTCTATGCAACATTCTTACAGAAATCATGTTTTGCAAAGTTAAGCTACTTGATTATGTTGAAATTCAAGTACTAGCTAAATATAATTCCCAGATGAGCATATTTATGCATATCATCCATTATTAACTTCTGTACAATATTAAATATAAACTACTTCCAGGCAGCCTGGCATGAATTAAAAATATGAATGCCACCATACTATTGATTACTGTTCTACATGGTTACACTTTAATATGCATAGTAATGCAAAATAAATATGCTAAGAGTTCTTCAATAATAAACATGCCATTCCTCTGAAAATGCTAGGATATATATGCAGTACAAAATTCATACACTATGTAAACTCTTAAATGAAAGAATTCATAAAACGATCTACTATTTCAAATATAGTTCTCTATCACAACATATTTCAAATTATTACGTGTTTTTTCTGTGGAGTATTTTCAATATTCTACAGATGTTGGAATAATCGTGAGATTTCTGTAATACAGAATGCATTCCATTGTTATTATTAATAATAGTCTCTACTATAAATCACATCAATCACTGTGTGAGCATTTTGCACATGTAATCTCAGATTCTCATAGAGAAATACTGTTGGCTACACAGACTCAGTAATTTCAATCATGATACTATTGTTTTAAACCCATCAATATGCTAATCCATTCTGCCAGGTGCAAGAGAAACCAAAGAGTAATAAAGTAATTTCAGAGCCTTCTGACCTCAAAAAGACTATCATTCAACTAAGGAGATAGATTACAAACAAACAAGATGCCGACTAATTCAAGGCTTCTCTATCATGAGTGAAATATTTTCATAGTCTGCTACCTAATAGTTTCACTCTTAATTGCCAAAAAAAAAAATTACGTGATCTGTATGGGTATGTGTGAATTCATACACAAACTTAAAAAATAATTACATTCATTATCTTATTAGAATCAATAGATGGAACTATATTAATCTAAAAGAAAAATGAGAATTTCATCAGATTCAATATCAAAGTTAAATTAATCTTTCTTAGATAAAACAAGGCACAAGCATTCAGAGTTTATAATTGGAGTTGCTAGGCTAAAGAATTACTATAGGGAAGGAATAATTTCTAAATACAACCATCTTTATTTCCAGTCAGAAAGCAATGACTATTTCCAAGCTACATTGGGCTGAATTTCCTGCTAACAAATGTGATAATATAGAACTCTATGAAAATTAATGTTCCGATGAGAGCTCCTAAAATGATGTCCTCAAAAAATAATATTGGTGCATTAAAATAAAGAATTACACATTAAGTTCAAAGTTAAAACTCTCATAGCATTAGTGCAAAAACAGGCTAGGATGTATTTACTTAATTTTTTCCTTTTAAACACTTTTTAAAGTGTTAGAGATGTTTATAGAAATTAATCCACACAAAGATTAAGAATGTAGTGAGGCTCATTTAGTAGAAACTTTCAGAGGTATTTCAAGCAAATACAATGAAGAATTTCAGAAATAGTATTAAATTACTATTATTGATACAAGACAACCCTTTTCACTGTCATTCATTCTATAGTAAGTTTCTTGATGAGAGTTTCATGCCACTATGGTACTCAGTTTGATTATACCTGAGCCATCATATGTCAAATTACTTTTGTGTCTCAGAAACCAACCTCCCTCCCTCCCTCCTTCCTTCCTTCTTTCTTTCCTTCCTTCCTTTCTCCCTCTCTGTCCCCCTTTCTTTTTTTCATTCTTTCTGCTTTTATTTCGACTTTGAGGCCCTATTAGGTGTCGTAAAGAACATTCTGTGCAGTTTGGAAATGAGCCAACTGTGAAAAACACATGTCTTGCCACTACCCTTACTATAGCACTACCAACATGTATGCACATACTTCTGTCCAGGTAGATCCTGCTTTAGGATCATATTTGAATAAAAAGAAAATGAATATAAATTAGTGAACAACTTGTGTTAAGTATATCGGTTGTGTTTATTATACAAGTATGTACAAGTAGGGTAGGTGGAGAACATGTCGAGGTGGAGCCTAATAATCAGCAGCATCATGAGCTGCATAGTTATGGTTCCACCTCTATTCAAGGGTCCGTATTTAGGCTCCATGCACGGGCATGACTGTGTTCTGAATGACCCATGCCCATTCTGAATGAGTAATGTTCATTTTGATTGGATGATGCCTTGCTTTACAAGTTGTTAAATATTTTGAAATATCACCCCCTCCTCTGCTAGGTGATATTGGGCAAACCAATTATCTCTCAACCTCAGTTTTTCAACTGTGAAATGACATTTGAACTGTAGAGTCTCCAAAGTCTCTTTCAGTCATTACGATCTATCATTTAGGGCTTAAGTACACACAGCAAATAGGAGTAATGATGCAGAATGAGGATGTCAGAGAGTAAAGTTTTCAGAATATTCTAATAAAACTAGTAGTTTAGGAAGGTACAATATCAACTCTTTTTTTATGGGAGCGTTTTTATTTTTTATTTACAACTTTTATTTCAAGTTCAGGGGTACATGTGCAGGATGTGCAGGTTTGTTACATAAACGTGTGCCATGGTGATTAGTTCCACAGATTTTCCCATCATCTAGGTATTAAGCCCAGCATCCATTAGCTATTTTTCCTCATACAACATCAACACTTAAACTAGCAATTGAGAGGAGATGTTGCAGGGTCTTCTGGAGATGATCTTCTCAATTAGTTGACTTGGGTCTACATGGAGCTGGGATTTCTCTGGTTTTGTAAAACTAAGCCTAAAGAATATGAAAACTGATGCTAAATATGCTCTAATTCTACAAACTTGCCAAGCAAATTCTGCTTTCTTGAAACAGAGCTGCACAGCTGGAAATTTCCAAAATAATGTCTACATTTTCAATTTATTATTTTTCCTTAAATAAAAGGGTGGAAATTGACTTCAACTGGTTTAATTGATATGGTACATGTAAAAACACTTTAGTAATAACAAACGTGTAAGCAAACGTTAGTAGTAAGCAAATGTTAGTAAGGTATTGTTAGCTGCCATAGTGTGCTATCATTCTTGGTTCATAAATATATGGTATATCACATCTACTATATTACAGGCATTGAGTTACCTCTTGAGACACAAATAAACTACTTGCACTCATATCTTTTTCTCAGAATCTGCTTCTGGGAAATCCCAACATAAATTAATATGTGTGCATGCATGCACGTGCACACACACACACACACACACACGTGTACATGCTAATACATTGAGGGACAGTGTATGACAGTAAGACATTATGGGCAGCTGGAACACCATGTACAAAAGCATATAAGTGACAAATAGAGAGATGAGTTATTGGAAGATGTAATGTTTTACAGAAAAACTAGAGAATACAACATATACAGGGAACGCTAAGAGAACATTCTGTGTTGGATGATATGAGCAAGAACTTAAATGGATTTGTATAGCTCATTAAAAGTGTTTTATAATTTCTCATGAAGGGCATTGGAAACACATTGAGAAAGCGTTTTCCAATCAAAGGGACTAGCTTAGGTACAAATCCTATTGCTTAAAGAAGTTTTGTATATTATTTTAAAATAACAGAGAGATCTAAATAGGTTAATGGGAAGATGTTAGATGAGCAATGTATGGATACCACAGTTATAATAATTGTTTAATATTCTTTTTTTGGGTTTATTAACACATATCTGTTACCAGTTGGGGGAAAAACCTAAACTTTTGCTCTTTCTTCTCTTCTTCAAATCCTGCTACACCACTGCCATGGAATCCCCATCTAAGTCGATAGCAGCTCCATGCATCCAGCTGCTGGGGATAAGAAACCTGAAGTTATCATTTATGTCTCTCTTTTACACTCCATCTATAACCTCCCAGAAAATTTTATTCTTTCTACTTTCAAAATGTAGCAGAATTTAATTGTTTCTTGCCACTTGCACTGACAGCCTGTTTCAATCTCCAGTATTCCTCTGTCTGTGTACAAGGGAATGGTGGCTTGGACCAGTAACTTTGGAGGCCGAGGACAATCGCTTGAGGCCAAGAGTTCAAGACCAGCCTGGGTAACACAGCAAGACCCAGACTTCGTCTCTAAAAGACTAAATTAAAAATAAATTCTTTTTAACAAGTTCCCCAGCTGCTACCCATGCCTTTCAGTCACTCGTCAACACACTGAAATGAAGCCTGAAGTCACGATAACATCATAGTTGACTTAATGTGTTTTTATTGGAGCAGAGCGCTTTCTCCAATTTTACTTTTCTTTACACCCAACTGAAGTTTTCTTAAGCTGTTCAATTCTTTTAAACACCTAGCATATTAGATATTGCTTAAAAGTTAATGTTATGTGCTCCTTTTCTCAAAACCCATGAGTCATTCCCCACTTTACTCAGTAAAAGTCAAAATCATTACAATTACCTACAACGCCCTCTGTTTCTTTTTATCTTCATTCCTGCTATTCTCACTCCATCCCAGCCACATGGGCCTCCTTGCTTCTGTTTGAACAGACATCTCCCAATGTTAAGGTCTTCTGAGATGATCCCCATGGTGGGGTCCATAATATCCTCTTGGCTAAGCTCTGATGATGTTCTCTTGGCTAATTTTTTTTTTCCCTGTGATGTTCTCTTGGCTAAGCCCTGACTGTTCTTCACGTTTATGTTTAAATGTCATTTTTTATATACGTATTTTGGAGTAAGACTTAAATGACAGAAAATCAACACATTGATTTTTTTAAATAACTCTCAGTATTATTCTCCTTGGGGGATCATTGTGTTGTAATTATGCTTTCATGCTCTTTTATTAAAGATACCTATGGAGAACTTTATCCTTTCCTTCATAAGCCTGCCATATTTTTCAGTCAATCTTTGATAGATCTTTAACTGATCATTACCATTATTGGAAATAAGTATAGATCTGGGATATAAAATGACTAGGGAAGGATTAAAAGAACACCGACTCCCAATTTTAAACATACCAGCGTATCTTTTTCCTTTAAAAACCACACATGATGTTTTTGGATTAAAATAAATGTATTTTAATACCTTTTTATGGAGGGACCTCTAGCAATGTACAAACAAGTTTAGAATCTGGGGGCTTAACGAGATATATGATTAGATATAGCCATGTAAGACTACCATTAAACTCTACTCATTATTTATTTTTAATTTAATAAGCAAACTAAAAACTCACTGTCCAAATAGTTATAGTTTTTTTATCATTTTATTTATGATTAAGTCATAAAACACTTAACGTATATCAAGACTTGAATTTGGTTTATTAATAGATTAAATTGATGTAACCGAACACTGCACTTGAATTAACTTAATTCCAATAACCATAAACTTGGCCTGAGTGATTTCATTTGTAACCATTTTTTACCTTGTTAACTCAGTGTCCTCTCACTAATGTGGATCAATGGCAATGTACGGGCATATTACCTTTATAAATTCATGTATTTTTTCAATGTAGTAACTGTTTGGTAATTTCTGTAAACCCTTTCTCCTTTCTTTAAATGAAATTAGAGAAATGTCGAATACAACTCCTTTATGTAAGCATGTCTTCGAGGGCAATATACAAGAAAGTAGGAAAATATCCTAACCCAACTTGGATGCCCAATGCTAATGTCAATCTCTGTCATCACAGTCTTGTGGGATAATTGTTCATAACTTTCCACTGCGTCACTGAGATAGGCTCATGTCAATTTATACCAGCTGGTATTCCATGGCTGTGGGCTAGCCACCATCTTTCATACCTCATTGAGTTCCCATCAGACTGTAAAGTACAGTAACTAAGTAATCTCTTGCTCGCTCTCTTTTTTGTTAATGTGTTGCACACTCTGCCAGTGTAAAGATGTACATGAACTGGGGTTTTTTCTAGAAATCAAGAAAGAACATCCCACTGCTCACACCAGCTAAACCACACTGTAAGTAATTGCTTGTCTCCTAATTATAACTATAAAACAATATTGGATACACTGGGTTTTAAATGTCTAGCCCAAATTCATATATCTACTTAGTTTTGAAAAATTACTAGGACAGAGCTGGCACTTAAATGTTTTTGAACAATACCATAATACTATAAAGATATTCTTAAGCTGAGATTTTCTTTTTCTTAAATGAAGCAGTAAGCAAAAATCTCAGTGTACCATGTAAAATGAATTAATTTTAGCCTGGTCCTTTGAGTCTATTTTAAATATTATATCCATTTATAAATGGGCTGCTGAGCTGATGGGAAAATAAGAAATGGTCTCCCAGGCATTCAGAAATAAAACCAAGAATAAAACTCAGCAGCTTTGGTTGAAAAATAAGATGTAGTACCTCAAAATAATTTCAAAATTTAGTATGAGAAAAAAATTGTTTAGAAGATTTTGAATGAAACATGCAAAATTGGTCTTTGGAGTTGTTACGAACCTATATTACGAGTAAACTTAAAATAAGGGTATAGCAGATATACTATTACCTGGACTTTTTCTCCATAATCTTACTATCACACCCTTAAATCTCTAAGGCTGACATTTCTGGAGGGAGGACTCGTGAATATCCTGCAGAAGCAAGAATACAGAAGAAAGATTACCTACTTTCAACACAACACTAATAGACTTTTGACATACTGTTTCCAATCCTCCAGGCACCCTCCACTCCCAATTTCTCTGCTCATAATGTCTTCATTCCAAAAGTAAGTTGATACTTCCCCAATTCCCTTCCCACTTTTTACCTAATTATCTACCTATAAAAATATGTTGGAACAACAAAATATAGCTACAAGGGAAGCACATACACATATACAGACACACACTCACTCCAACACCCTTAGGTAAAACAAAACAACATTTAGAGAAACTATGTTATTCTCTTAGGTTTTAAAAGTAAAATGAAAATCTCTATTTGTTTGATTTTGTTTTCCTGAGAGTTTTCCAGAGTGGTTAGCACATCGTTCGCATTTAGGAATCAATATTATTTATGTTATTGGAATCATACTAAAAGACATTGAAGATGCCATAGTCAGTAATGGAATACCAAATATAATATCCTGTCAAATGGTCCTCAGGGAACTGATGGTCACAAGATAGTCTATTCAATTTTGATTTCTTTATTATTATTATTATTATTATTATTATTATTATTAAGAGACCAGGTCTCGCTCAGTTGTCCAGATTGGAGTGCAGAGGTGCAATTACGGCTCACTGCAGCTTTCACTTCCTTGGTTCAAGTGATCCTCCCGCCTCAGCCTCCTGAGTAGCTGGGACTACAGGCACAAATCCATGCCCAGCTAATTTTTAATTTTTAGTAGAGGTGAGGTCTCGTTATGTTGCCCAGGCTGATCTGGAACTCCTGAGCTCAAGCAATCCTCCCATCTCAGCCTCCCAAAGTGCTGGGTTGACAGGCATGAGCCACTGCACTCAGTCCATGTTAATTTTCCATTTGCAGAACATTTTTCTTCCAAATCAAAAATGAGTATTATCTTCCACCTACCCATATAGTAATATTTGTGCCTTAATGAAACATACAAAACAAGATTTTGTCTGAAAAATATCTTCAAATATTTGAAATGTACTATTATTTCTTATATTAACATTTTCTTTTAAGCTGGTATTCACAATTCAGTGAACTATTTTCATGAAATGTTTCCCTCTGAGTTCAGTAAATTAGTGAACCCTAATGCCATGTTTAATCTTTATTGCCAAATAGTTTTTCCTCTCTGTACAGTATCTAGAACTATGATAATTATTTTTATTACTTATTTATTGTCTCATTTCATACATTGAAGTAAGTTCCCTGCAAAATCAAAATCATCTACTGTCTTCATGATTGACTCCCTAGTATATACAACAATTCTTGGCGCATAGTAGATATTCAAGAAATAGCAGTGAAATTAATGAATAAACAGATGTATTGTGTAGCTCCAAATGATCTCATGTCACTGTACACTTAATATAAAGCTCTTATTTGATATGTGATACTGAGCCACAAGACGATAGTGAATTATTTTAAACCACTTAGATAGTTTGCAGCCAGGTTTGTACTAAAATGCAAGCCAGTTAACTAATTCCAGTGCTTCTTGCCTTTTTCCTACACAGCCTCTCCCCTGATAACCAGAACCTGCATAATCTCAGTTAAAATATGACATGTATAATTAGATATGATTCCATATATCATTTCATGCAGCCTGAAATAATAATCACTGCTATGATTGCAATATTTTGTATATAGTCTTCTAAAATTTTGTCAATTTTCTTTTAGCAATTTATGTTCCTGTTGCCGCATACTTGTGACTAGCAAACACTCCACGATTTTTAACATCATTTGCAGTTTGTGCATTTTCACACTTCATTTATCCCCATTAAGATGATAGTTATTAGTTTCAACCCATGTTTCCAGGTTCTTGAGATAATTCTAAATCTTGATTCTGACATCTATGATATTAAGCAGCAATTTCAGATTTGTGTTAAGCACAAACTTGAATAAAATGCATCTTTGCTTTAGGATGCAAAACAAAGTCTTGAGGGCTAAATTAGATCCACATAAGCATTTTCATTAGCCAGTATAGGCTTTTTAAAAAAATATATATGAAGGTGTATTAATTTCCTGGGGTTGTCATAAAAAAGTACCAAAAGCCAGGTGGCTTAAAATAACAGAAATTTATTTGCTCACAGTGTGCAGGCTAGAAGTCTGAAATCAAGGTCCCAGCAGGGCCATGATCAATCTGACTGCTCTTGGGGGAAATTCTTCCTTGCCACTCTTAGCTTCTGCTGTTTATCTGCAATCCTTGCCTTCTCTTAGCTCATAGATACATTAGTCCACTTACATGGCCATCATCTTCTCCCTGTGTGGCTTCAAGTCATTTTCCCTCTGTGTGTGTCATCTCGTGTCCCAGTTTTCCCTTTTTATGAGGATACTAGTCATATCGGATTGGGGATCACTTTAATGATCTCATCTTAACATGATTATCTCTGTAAAGACCTTATTTCCAAATAAGATCACATTCTGAGATATTCAGCATTAGGATATTATAGGTAGCAAAGACACTATTCAACCCCAGACCAAAAGCATTTGGATTAGTGATTTCTGTGCAAAGTGGTAGATATATTATGATACTGATAATATGATATGTAATGTGTCATATATATCATATATGTCATACATACATACCTGTTCTAAATGCATGATGTCCATATATATGCACACATATATGACAAGTTTGTGTGTGTGTGTGTGTGTGTGTTAGTGCAAAGTTTTAAACTTTCTAGTCTCAATAAAATTCTTCTTGCTTTGGCAAAAGCCATCGGTTGGTAATTTAAGGTAGTTACTCAGGACATAGTATATTATCTGATCAACATTTTTTTTTTTTTGAAATGAAGTCTCACTCTGTTGCCCAGGCTGGAGTGCAGTGGTGCGATCTTGGCTCACTGCAACCTCTGCCTCTTGGGTTCAAGCGATTCTCCTGCCTCAGCCTCCCGAGTAGCTGGGACTACAGGTGCGCGCCACCATGCCAAGCTAATCTTTGTATTTTTAGTAGAGACGGGATTTCACCATGTTGGCCAGGATGCTCTCAATCTTTTGACCTTGTGATCCGCCCGCCTCGGCCTCCCAAAGTGCTGGGATTACAGGCGTGAGCCATCGCGCCTGGCCTTGATCAATTTATTTTTGAACTCAGTCTATGTGACTTCACTTTATATATCATAATATCACAAATCCTAATGCTTCTTTTCAGTCTTGTAGCAGATTTTAAAGTGGGGCAAAAAGAGGAATCCACTATCATCACAATGCTGGAGTACTGATGTGACATAATGTCTAGTAATGTTTTTATAGATCCAATAGCATCCAACAGAAAACACAATTTTGTTTGCATGACTCAACTTGAGAGAAAATAATTCATACATTAGTGTGTCTGAATCCAGATATTTTCCAGTTAAAATAAGTCATTTCTCATTTTACTTATTTATAGCTTAATATTGGAAAAAGCAGAGAGCATTAACTTGCATATATGTCTCAATTAAAAATATAGTAGAAAACAGCATATTCGATTAAGACCTTGCTCTTCCTCTTACCAATGGTACACATGGGAAAACACTGGAAAATGGAGCATCAAGTCCTAAATCTTTTAAGCAGAATAATATATTTGTCTAATAAATCTGTGAAAAGTATTTTAAATAACATATGGGTTACCATGGGATTTACTGTGATAGGATAGAATATAATAATATATAGTGGAAGTCCTACTTGCTAGAAACTTAGTTTAAATTCCAAACATATTTACTTACCTCATATCTATTAAAATCAAAGTGCGAATCTGTTATTCCCACTCCTGGCAGGTGGTTCTCTGTCACATTGTTCAACAGCAACATCTACTGGCTGCAACGTCCACATCTAACTTCTGTTGCTTGGATTTCTACTGTTTGGTAAGTTTCAAATGTTATTCCAGGGAGTGGTTTGAATAGGAAGGTTGGATTACATTGGGAGAAAGAAGAGATCATCAAAAGTTCTTGAAAGCAGATTTCTTTAATAATTTAATTTTTATTAGGTACTTAGAGAAAACAAAATCTATCCATTCAGGGTTTCCAGAGTCTCATTGCTTGAGCCATACATGGAAACCAGCTTGTGGATAGTTGTACATCAGAAAACCATTTATGATTACTGTCTCAGAGTAGCTACCTTACTGAGAGATATGAAACATAGCTATACATGGAAGGAACAACAGACTTTATAGAAATGATTAAAATCAAAATGCACTCTATCATATAAATTTGTATTTAAAGGATATACTTGACTATTTAATGGTGATTATCACAATGAGCACAAGATTTGGGGGAATTACTCATAACTTTATTCTTTTTCATTATTTTCAGCATATTGAGTTCCAAACATAAACTATACAAATTATCTAAAAACATAATTGGTACCTTTTGATATGGTACCTCTCCATGTACAGAATGACTGCACTGCCCTCTGATTTGTATTCCCTGCCAACACTCTTATATAATCAATAGCTTTAAAAATTTTCAATTTGGATATTCAGCTTGTTAGATTCCAACCTTCTGCTTCATTGACATTCTTCAGTAACGAACTTTCATTTCTTTTAGGCAGGATCAAATGAACTTGGCATATGACTTTAGCTTTAAAAAATTGTATTTAAGGAGAATAAACATAAGCATTTAATATTCTGGAGTTTCTTACTACTACAGTGTAATTTTCATACCACACATATATAAGGTTTTCCTTTTCTGCTTCTACCAAGTTATCATATAGTTAGTCATTTCTGATGGTTTTAAGAAAACGTTATAGCAATGGATATTACTGGAAAAGTTATTTAATTCACAAGTGATCAGTGGTTTACTCATTTATGCATTTTAATGTACAAATTCTTTTTTCAAAAATAGAGACACAGGTCTCACTTTGTTGCCCAGGCTGGTTTCAAACTCCTGGGCTCCAGCAATCCTCCTCTCTTGGCCTCCCAAAGTGCTGGGATTACAGGCATCAGCCATTGAGACTGGCCAAGAAAATTGTTACATACCATGTTTTGGGTCAGGTGCTGCCCTACTAGGCCAAAATATTAATTCATTTAATTATCTAAAAACCCTAGAATCTCTGGAATAATTCAGATTAATTTTGCTCAGCAAATATTCCCTCCCTCCTCCACCCATTGTGAATGAGAATATGATCCAGTATATGATCCCACCCACCTGAAACTGGGCTTGAATTTAAGACTTGCTTTGACAAGTACAACACATTGACCAGAAAAGAGATCTTCAGTGTGCTTGCATGTTTTGGCTTACTTCTTAGGCTTTTATGATATATCAGTCACTGTCCCTGTTTGGGTTCCAGAATAAACAAATAAAGACCTGGTTCCAATCTCTAAGTACAGAGCCTAGCCACGCAGAGACTTCCAGCCAAAACCATCCTAGGTCAACTAAACCTTGTGTAGAATTTCACTAAATATAACGTTAATGGTGCTTCCTGGTCATTTGGCCTCAATATTATAGTGAAACAGCAAGCACAAAAAAAGTTATCATTCTTACAGGTATAATTGACTCTGATTATCAAGAGAACAGTGAGTCATTGTGACACAATAGGTGCAGGAGAGAGGATTGTTGGAACTGAGGTGATTCTCTGGTAACCTTGGCATGTCTATGTATGGTAAAAATAATAAGAAATCATAGTCTGACAAGGGCATGGTAACCAAGTTCTCAATTCCTTGAGAATGAAAGTCTGGGTTGTCTTATGAGATGAGCAACCCAGACCTGATCAAATATACAGGAAGAATATATTGAGTATTATTGATAGCCTTAGTACCAGTTTCAGCCGTGGTTACTACAGATTGGCCTGCTTCTCCTTTCACTTTTTTCGCCCTTAGAAATTATGCCTTACCACTCTCACAAAGAAGCATTGTCAGCACAGAGAGAATATGTTGTGAGACACAAGTGGATATAAGGGGGGGTATAGGTGATGAACTTGTCAGCGCCCTAGCATTAGTGTGGGATATTCATTACAATTGATGAACCAATATTGATATATTATTAGTTAATAATAATTATTATTTGTTATAATTATTAGCTATTAATGATTAGTTAATAATAATGTACCAATATTGGTTTATCAATTGTAATAAATACAGTTTATAGTTTACATTAAGGTCCAATCTTTGTGTTGTATAGTCTATGGATCTTGACAAATGTATCCTGCATACATCCACCATTACGGTATTATACAGAATAGTTTCACTGCCCTAAAAATCTCCCTTGCTCTGACTGTTCAATTCTGTCCACTGAACCCTTGGCAACCACTGATTGTTTTACTGTATCTTTACTTGTGCATTTTCCAGAATACCATATTGTTTGGGCCCACCATTTCCTTATTTTTAGCTGCTAAGGTTGCTATCACAATGAGTTCAGGGACTCGAGTGGTGACACCATTTATCCTGGTTGTAGAGTTGGCTCCTCATGGCACGTCTTTGGAGGCTTGGTATGAGCCGCTGTAGAAAACTGGGAAAATCTTTCTTTTATCTCTAGCAAATAAGTTATTTATAACTTATTAACTGGTTTTATAAATCTTTAATATTTCAACTGCAGTTGACGACCAGAGCAGCTTGCCTCCATGAAAACAAATATTGAACATATATAAAATATATGTGTGTGTTTATCTACAAATCTACTCAAAATTATAAGTAGAAAAAAATTACAATTAAGAGTCATCGGAAATAGGAATAGGATCCACTACACATAAACAAATCAGGCCTTTAGATTTGCTGCAAATACTGCTTTGAAATTTATTCTTTTCATAAATATGTAAGTTAAATTTATTCTTTTCATAAATAAGTAAATTAAATATTACGATTATAATATTTTTCCTAAAATACATGTTTCATCAATATTTCCTGAGGGTGTTCTCCAATATACCCTGTAGCTACCCAGCTGAAATGTCCATGGTCATCCTGCTACGTGTAAAGTACTTTAAGTTTTTAAGTGGTCTTATGTTGTGCTACTTTAAAACATAATTATTACTTTTATTGTTACTTTATCTTCACATTTGGAAAAATACAACCAACAAATCCTGTACCTCTGTCTAGTTTCTTTTTGTTAGTATTATAACCACAAGCAAAGAAAACAGATGTTTTTATCACAAAAACATTTTGTAAATATGCAAGACCAAGAAAGCAACAATAAGCATGTTGTGCAGTTAGTACTATTTTCTCTGATCCACTAAAGTCAGTTGTCCAAGAAAGGAGCTGTTTATACTACTCCTATATTGCTAGGGCAGTTGCAGACTGATGACTTATGATCAAGAAAAATTAATTTTCTCTTGTAATACTGAAATCCCCAAAAGCATGAGTTTTGTATCGATGCCTGAATTTCTGAAGTCATATTTTTGAAATAACATGTAATATGTAATTTGAATTCAGTTACTCCAAACATTATTATCAGTTATTTTCCAAGAAAAATACATACATTGCATTTGATATTGCCTAATTTCTGAAATTGGTTGAGTCTAAAATAATAATGTCAAATATGATTTTCTAACAAACATGTAAAATTAGCCGCAAGCTATATGAACAATTTCATACGCTATAATCTTATTAGGGGAAAAAGTTTTGTCTATATCCTTTTGATTGCCTTTGGATAACAATTATATGTTAGAAGGCAAGGTCTAAGGTTAGCAAGGTATAGGTTAATAATAAAAAATTGTGATGTAATAATTTGAATAAAAATTTAAAAAGTATGAAAATTAGCCATTTTTGATACAATCTATACTTCACTTTGTGAATAAAATCCACATCCATCATATGCAATACTTTTACACACAATGTACCAACCAGCAATCAGTGAAGAAATATGCCATCTCTTTATGTTTATTACTAATTTTCCCGAAAACTAAACCCCTTTCAGATTATAAATTTAATAGTCTACAAATTTATATTGTTAAATACACTTAATATTCTCTTAGGAAAATTCTTATAAATACAACTATCATCCAAAATTTGATTGTATATTTAAATATTTGGTTCACATGGCGAAGAATCTTTCCATAAAATCTTTAGCAATTGAGAGCTTTCCAGAGATCTAAAGACTCCTGATTCCTCCACAAATATACTGATATTTAGCATTATTATTCTTCAATTAGATTCCAACTTAAGAGATAAACACATATTTTACATTTAGTTTAATCATATTTTCTTTGATTGGAATTTGCATCCATATATTCTGTATATGACTATACTTGTCTATCTATGTATTTATGCATCTATCAATCTATCATCTATAATCTCTCTAGTCTTCATTGCAAAGTGCATGATAATATTTCCCACCCACTTGTATCTTCCACTGCTTTTATTTACTATTGATTTAAATTAACTCCTGCATTAGTGATTAAAGCTTTGTATGTCATAAATGTGTCTCTTTTTTTCTCAATTTTTAGTTACCTTTTAATTTTGCTTGTTGATTATTATTTAATGCTCAAAGTTAAAATATTTGTTTGGCTAAATCAGTCAACCTTTTCCTTCATAGTTTTTGTGTTTGGTGGTAAAGATGAATTTTAAAGCAAAAGTTTTTCTTTTCGATAAACTTTTATTAAGCACTTACCATAGATTAGGAACACAGAGAGTCAATTAATTGCTTGTCCGGCATGCAATTTCAACCAAGTTGTGGAGATAGAAATGCAAATGTACATTCACACAACATTAAGAAATATTTTATCAACAGCAATCTACCAATAAATGCCAATTGATATGGTGCAAATTGAGAACATATGTGCTGAGAATAAAGGAATGTGTAATTGAATGGAACTTCTCAAGGGAGGGAAATTAGAGATAATAAAAATCCAAGGCTTTCAGAATTTTTATGACATCTTTTTGTCAGTGATTCTTCTATGCATCTATGAATTATTCTACTTTGCATATATTTGAAGAAGATGGATCTTGCTATATACATTTTATATATTTCTTCTAGGACAAGAGGAGTTGAAGTTGATATGTTATAAATGCTTAAGCATAAATGCAATTTTCAGCATTATTTTTCTGGGAAATTGAAAGTGAGACAGGAATGGTTAGGAAATAAGAATTAGTTATTTTCTTTACTAGCCATGAATGCACTCTACACCTTCAAATCCAGCTATGCCTTCCCACCCTGTTGTCACCTAGTACTTTTGAAGTTTCATTTCAGAAGTAAAGGTATAATAAGAGAGAAAATTATGGAAGTGGTGATAGTATTGTGAGGTTATCAAAGGAATAACAACCACAAAATAAGGAAATAGAACTGCTCATTTTCACTTTCAAATATATACATAATAATCTAGTTATTATTGGAAGTTTGATGCTCATTTTGAGTACGAATTTAAAAACCTCAGTTTTGGAGAAATATGTTAGTGAAATTTTCTCAATACTTCGTAGTTAAAACTTCATTTTGTTCTAATGCCTTAAAATGACTTCCTGGAAGCTGTTTCTGCTCTCTCTCTCTCTCTCTCTCTGCAGTTGTCCTCAACACTCATCACTGATATAAAATGAAAAAAGGAAGAAGTGATGACATTGTAACCATGGTTTTCCCTATAGTTCCTGTGTCTGCTGTGCATTTTACCTTCTAATTTTCCTAGAGTTGGATTTTAAATGATCCAGTTCTAAAGCACAATTTTCACTCGTACTTGAAATATCTCTCTTGAATACTTAACTTCCATATTCCTCTGATGAGCAAGACAGGCCATGCTAGGGAAAACCCTCAAGTGCATTCATGTTCCTTTCTTAAACCAAAAAAATTCAAATCATGTTTCCCTTCCTTGGGAGTGAATCTGCTCCATACTAAGGTACGTGCAAAGCAGAACTTTTCAAGATAAAAATGTATTCAGAACCCATAAAACTATGTTTTTATATTTATATCTTTTCTTCTTTCTCAAAGTTCATGGTCTACAGTTTTTTTTCCTCCTCTTCCCCAAACATACAATGAAAAAGTGAAAAAAGACTTTTGTAACTATGAGGTTGCAAATTCACTGAAGAACCAAGTCATTATTCATTTCAGCATGTCTCTTTTGTGATGACTAATGTATGCAGTTCCATCGTTACCAATAAACATTGGTCCCATGTTGAATTTTAGTTTTTTATAAGATAGTATGCAACAGTAAAACAATTCTCAGTTAAGGAAACAGAAGACTAACATTCCGAGAAATGAATATAAATAAATTTTAAGAAAAATCTTCTAATTTTTGAAAGTAATGTTAGTGCAGGATCTGTGTATGAAGTTATAAAATAAACAACACTGGAATTGTTATATAGGGTAATATACAAATATATAGCCCTTAGGAAAAAAATAAAATATTCTTGCTCTTGGCTCCTGCTGACTAAACACTATTTGCCATTTTGGTCTTATTTCTGGTAACTAAACTCTTGAAATCAATGGTCAATTTAATTTGAACTCTTTTCTGTTTCTGAAAAACCCTACACCTGCCCACCTACACTGTGTTCTACCTAGCACACTTTTTTGTTTCCCTTTAATTATTTAGTTCCTGCTTAACCTATTAGTTTGGTATTTCAGGATCTTGAGCCTTCGAATCTGGGTCCGTTCCCATTCCCATTGCACCCTCTGGTGGTCATCTCCATATCCATCTTAGTTAATTAAGCCAATTTTGATTAATTCCATACTCTTACACTGGTGGCAGGTTGGTTCAGAAAAAGGCAACTGATGCGATTCTAACCAGTAGAACCAGAAGTAAATTCTACAGGAAGCCGCCTAAGGAAAGTTTTCTTATTCACAAAATAGAGTCACAGGAAACTATAGTATCCCCTCTATTTTCCAAAATGCAGTATTATTATCACTGTTGCTGCTGCTGTTGATGTAGTTTAATTATGTTTTGTTTGACATAGCTCTGCATCTGCTATTACCATAGTTATAACAGCTTAACATTAAAATGTTTTTAAATGGAAAGCAGAGACATGAGAAGAAAGTCTGTTTCTGTTCACTTTGTGACATCAATGAATCAGCCGGTGTTAGAGGTCAACTTCAGCAGTCATTTTACATTTATTTTGTCCATCCAGAATGTGAATTGCCTTCTAAGTTTGCAGAATCTTCCGCTTCTTGAAAAACAGCCTGAAACTCGTTATGAAATCTGAAATGCCTTATATTCACTTTCCTACCCCTCCTTGTGTTGGAAGACATTTCCCCATGGATTTCTTGCATTCCTACAAAGTCTGAGTACTCTGAGTAAAAGCATTTATGGCCAATCATTGTATATGGAAACATTCCAAAACAGTAAAGTAGATTTTTTTGGAGGATTTTTTTTTACATCTCAGGGTAACAAACATAGAAAATCCTTTCCCTTCTCCCCCAAAGATATTTGCTTATATTCTAGATTAAACCGAATATTCCAGTCTCTCTTTTTCTCTTTGGAGGGGAGGATCGGCAAGACATCAGGGGCCCTACCTAAAATCAGAGTTTCCTAATTTTGAGGATTTTTTTTCTGTGATGTATTCCACTGAATGTACACATAACATCTGGCTCTCATTGTGTTGCCCTGTGTGAACTGATGTACAGAGAACCAACATAAGATAAATGGTCTTTGTTTCTGACTAAGGAGTCATCTGTATTATATTAGCCTGCTAAGGTTATATATTCAACAAAGCAGCTACTGTCATAACACTTAGCAGAACGGATTCAGCATGGCAGCATGACCTGTGTTTTCTGTGGCAGACTGACTTGGTGGTTTACAATAGAGTAAAATCACAGATCTTTCACAGTCTTAGACTTCATACTTAGAACCTGTGTATTGTCACATGACTTTGAATTCAACAATTGGCATCGCTTGCCCTATATTTTCAACTGGAAATATTGATATGAAAAATCCGGTACCATGCTGAAATTATAAACGCATTGGTTGAATTCTCCAGCATCCATCGCTGGTTATGTCTGCAGTGCTGTCTGCCCACACTGTGCCTATGGGCTTTGTCAGCCCTGGGGATTCTAGTAAACATAAGTCAGCTCGTGTCACTCCTAAGCTCTTCCCTACCATAAAAGAGTTTGTTATTCTCAATAACACCTACTGCAGTTTTGTTTACTTCATCGTATAGTTTCTATGTTCCACACTGGAATGTAGTCTACAAAAAGGAAGGGATCGTATATCCCTCTGTCAAAACATGATAGACTCTCAAAACTATTTCTGAGGAAATAAATATCAGGAATTTGAAGAAAAACATTATTGACTTTTAACAGTTTTTGAGGAAATTATCTATTGTGAGGAGTGTATAGATACTTCAGCATCTATAAACTAAAATTTTCACTCATATATCTGAAGAATAAGCAGAAATGTGATTATTAAGAATAAAATATAACAATATAGAAAGCATATAAAAATTTTAGTACTAAAGTGCCAGTATGATTAGCTGTTGCATTAGTTACCTAGCTGCACATAGATTATTCAAAAACTTAGCATCTTAAAACAGCAAACATTTCATTATCTCACACAGATTTTGTGGTTGGGGAATCCTGAAGTGGCTTAGCAGAGAAATTCTGGCTCCAAATCTCTCATGTGGTTGTCATGATTTGGTTGTGGCTGCTGTCATCTGAAGGCTTGGCTGTGGCTGGAGGATTCGTTTTCATGATGGGCTCACTCCCAGAACTACCAAATTAATCTGCCTGTTGGCAGGAGTACTCACTTTCTCATCATATGGACCTATCCCTTGCAGTGTTGCAGTGTTGCAGTGGACTTAATCATAGTAGCTGCGTTCCCCCAAAGGGTGATCTGATAGAACAACGCAATACCAAAATGTCTTCTATGACTTAGCCTTGGAGTCATATTCTGTAATTTCCCTGGTATCATGTTGGTTACACCATTTAGCTTGATTCCACAATGGAAGGGACCTAACCAGGGCCTGACCACCACAAGGTGAGAATGGAGGGGGGCAACAATGGAGGCTGCTTACCACTGCAATAATGCCAGTCTTGGAAGTTCCACCTCCTACCAAGGAAAGTGTGGATCTTACAGGCTCTGTTAAGCATGTTTATATTAATTGACAAAGGGAATGACAAGGACAAGCCAAATAATGAGACTAGTGGATTTGGTTTTGTGGTATTATGTGAGATTTTTAATTTCTCTAGGCATTATTTTTCTTTCATTCCTACTTAAAAGAGCTGTTGTGATAATGAAATTGAACATGTGTTGAAAGACTTGACAACTCTAACATAGTAGTAGTAGTATGTACATAGGATTGATTATTTTCATCATCAAGAACACCTCTTATCCACACAATTTCCAGCAGAGATAATTTAACTGACATGGAGATTGAATTAGTACTATATTCTTGCCACATGATTTTTTGGATGTTGGCAGGTTATATGTATGATAAACTGACTGAAAACTCAAGACTTCCTCACATACAGTAAGTGTTCCTGGTACTTACTTACTAATTCTAATCCCTAGCAGATGTCTTCATTAAAATAATCATAGTGAAAACTAAAATATGAGCATTGGTTAGGAGCAACCATCCTGTATTTACATTTTGATCAATATCAGAAGAATTGCACAGACTCTCATAAAGCATGTTGAAAAGAGACCTTAAAGTGCATTGTATAATTTATGGTATGTTACAAAGAATTTTTTTTCTCAATTTCTAGAAAGTATCTGAAGAAAGAGTATCTGGGGAGAAAATCATTTTTTTGGATAAACTTCTGTCTCACAATATTTATCTTCCAATTTGATCTCTTTTAGAAACTGTTACTTGAGTTGCATTTTTCCCACTTGGTTACTTAGGTTCTATTTTCCCTACTGTACCAGGGCCAGCTGAATCTATTACAAAAGCCCCTTAGCATTTTCTTCTGATTCTGTTGTCAAACTTCTTGTAACCTCCAATCATTAATATGTTTCTGAATTTTTAGTGAGAATATTGCTCTACATAGTTAATTTAAATTTAAAAGTACACCTAAACTTATGCCTAATATGATATATATATATATATATATATATTAATTTCAGCTTTTACTTTGGATACAGTGGGTACATGTGCAGATTTGTCATGTGGGACTATTCCATGATGCTGAGGTTTGGCGTATGGATCCCATCACCCAGATAGGAAGCATAGCATCTGATATTTTGTTTCTAACCCACCCCACCTCTAGTAGTCCACAGCATCTGTTGTTCCCATGTTTATGTGTATGTGTGCTGAAAGTTTAGCTCCTTTTTATAATTGAAAAATGTGGCATTTTGTTTTCTGTTTCTGCCTTAATTTGTTTACAGTTACAGCCTCCAGTTCAATCCATTGTTGCTTCAAAGGACATGATTTCATTCTTTTTTATCGTTGCATAGCATTTCATGGTGTATATGTACTACATTTTCTTTATTCAGTTTACCATTGATGGGCACCTGAGTTCATTCCATGTCTTTGCTATTGTGAATAATGCAGCAATGAACACATGAGTGCATGTGTCTTTTTGGTAGAATTTTTTTTTTTGGTATTTTTTATTAGATAGGTAGATGTAGATACAGACATAGATATACATAGATATATAAAATCCAAGTAATGGGATTGCTGGGTCAAATGGCAGCCCTGTTTTAAGTTCTTTGAGAAACCTCCAAACTGGTATCCACAGTGGCTAGACTAATTTACATTCACACCAACAGTGTACAAGTGTTCCCTTTTCTCTGCAGCCTCTCCAGCATCTGTTGTTTTTTGACTTTTTAATAATAACCATTCTGACTGATGCGAGATGACATGCCATTGTTGTTTTGATTTGCATTTCTCTAATGATTAGTGATGCTGAGTATTTGTTCATGTTTGTTGACCACTGGTATGTCTTCCTTTGAGAAATATCTGTTCATGTCCTTTGCCTGTTTTTTAATGGGGTCATTTGTCTTTTGTTTGTTGATTTGAGTTCCCTATAGATTTTGGATATTAGGCCTTTGTTGAATGCATAATTTGCAAATATCTTCTCCTATTCTGTAGGTTGCTTGTTTGTTCTGTTGATAGTCTCTTATGCTGTGCAGAAGCTCTTTATTTAATTAGGTCCCACTTGTTTATTTTTGCTTTTGTTGCAATTGCTTTTGGTGACTTAGCCAAAAATTCTTTGCCAAGGCTGATGTCAAAAAGAATATTTCCTAGGTTGTGATCCGGGATTTTTATAGTTTGAGGTTTTAATATATAAATCTTTGCTCTATTTTGAGTTAACTGTTGTATATAGTAAAAAGTAGGGGTCCATCTTCAATCTTCTGCATATGGCCAGCCAGTTATCCCAGCATCATTTATTGAATAGAGAGTCCTTTTCCTAATGCCTGTTTTTGTCAGCCTTGTCAAAGACCAGATAGTTGTAAGTGTGTGGCTTTATTTCTGAGATCTACTCTGTTCCATTTGTCTATGTGTCTGTTTTTGTACCAGTTCCAAGTTGTTTTGGTTACTGTGGCTTTATAGTATAGTTGGAAGTCGGGTAGTGTGATGCCTCCAGCTTTATTTACAAAGGTGTTCTCACTCATGTCTTAAGGTACTTAAGAGTAAATGTTCTAAAATATCACATATATTTTAAAGATATTTGAAGGTCTTTAATTGCTACTGTTAAAAGTACAGTGATTGTGTTTCTAATACTTAAAACATTAATTGTGTTAAAATATAACAGATTATCTGAATTTTTTTCTCAATTTGAATGGATACCCTCATGTAGACCAATGGCCTATGTAAATTTCCAATTTTATATAGAAGATATTTGGGGCTTAAACCTTTTATCATTTTACAAATTCATATAGCTGAATTTAAAATTTTTACATGATTCTAAATACATTTGAAAGGAAAATTCAAAACTGAAGTGTTTAATCCTTTTTTTAAAAAATCACATTATGTCTAATGTCTAATTCACTGTCTGTGACTATTAGGTATCTTCTGGCACTATAATATTCCAGGTTGTTCCCTCCCACTGAAAATCTGTTCTCATATTATTTTTCCCAGATAGCAATGATATTTCATTTTTCAAAGTTCAATCTTGTTTTTCTCACAGTTTTTTAAAATAAAAGTTACTCGTCTTACAAAACTACTTAACAGTTTACCTCTATCCTCATAGTTCACATTTTATGTTGTCTGTCTTATAAGTAATTAATTAAAATGTGATAAAAATGCCCCCAAAATAAAACTATTCAAATACGTGACTTGAAGTAACAAGAAAGAGGACAAACATTTAAATTTTCTTCAAAGCAACTTCAAGGTATGAACTTTGTTATGATTCTCTATGTATTCAATAAAACACTGCTCTATACAACTAATTAAACATTTCACACCATGACCTTTCTTTGTGGGATTAATCTATGTACTAAGATATTTAATTGGATACTGGGTCAAGCATTGGATGATGTATAGAAAAACATGTTATTAAGCTACTATTGCCCACACACAGAAATTCATGAAACCAAACAAACAAAGACATCGATTATCTAGAAATTTCAGGTTAAAAATGACCTTCTCAGTTTTAAATAATAGGTTTGTTTTCAAAATTAGGTTGACTTCAAAGTTCTAGATATACTGGCATTATCCTTATTTTAATGTTGGTTATTCATAGAAAGAGCCAAGATCTATTTTTTTAGAGGGGTTAAATATGTCTCTTATGATATCTTTAGATTTCAGGCTCTATTATTACACTTATGAAGTATATTGCAATTATCTATTTCTAGCTACTCAGCTAAATGTTCAGCTCTCAATGTCTATTCATTTAGTATCGTCTATGTTAAAAATGCAAAACAATTATTATCTTTCAATTAAACTGTTCTACACTTTCCAGAGGCTGATTTCTAAGCAAATAAGATTACTAAAGAGTAGTATTCATTCACGATTAGAAACGGATTGTGAAATTTAAGTGAATTTCTTACTTATATATGAGGCCAATTTTATCAAGCATTTTTCATGGTCATATGGCTTATTAATACAAGGCAAGCTGAAGTATATCTCAATCACACAACAAATTAAGTACCATGCAATATTTAATTGGTGGTACTCATGGGGTGTAATAATAAAATTAACTTTATTTCTGTCTTCCATATTAAATTTCTCAGTCTGGATTTTCTTCCCCTTAAACAAACTTGAAAAGGTAGAATGACTCCATGGTATTTCTGATCACAATTAAATAACAAAAAGTCCAACAGCCATTTAATAATAGAAACACAGTTTCAATTTGGTAATTAAAAACATCCAGTATATTAATCGACACTACAATGATCATTCAATGATAAGACTTTTTTTTTCTCAGCTAAATCCAGCTGTAATGGTTGTCAGCTGCTTTAAGGTAAAGGAGGCATCATGTTTTGGCTCTCACTCATTACTCGTTAATTTTTCTTTTTCTACTATGTAACCCCAAGGGAACAAAGAGATTGGAGGGAAGAGAGGTGAGGAAATCAAAGAGTTTAATTCACTGGTGCTTTGTAAGATGGCTTTGCAGTCTTCTCATTATTAAATATTTAAAGCTTATTCTTTCACAGGTACTTTCATAAGTCCTTTGCTGAATTCTTCAATTGTTAAGACATGGCCTCCACTTTTCCTTTAGCCAGCTGCTATGGTTTGAGTGTGTCCCCCAGGTTTCATATGTTGAAAATTTGGTCCCTGGTGTGGTCATTTTGGGAGGTTGGGTCTTTAAGAAGTGATTAGGTCATTAAGAGGAATAATGCCACTCTCTTGGAACTAAGTAATTTCTCACAGGAGTAAATGAGAGCAGATAAGTTACCTTCTCCAGAGACCAGATTAGCTACCTTGAGAGAGGGTCGTTATAAACTAAGGCCACCCTTTGCGTTTTGTCCCTTTCAAACACACCCACTTCCTTCTTCCTCTTCTCTGCCTTGTTACAATGAATTATGAAAGCCCTGGCCAGAAGCTCCTGCCATGCTTTTGGACTTTCCAGCCTCCAGAACCATGAGTGAAAACAAACCTCTTTTTTATAACTAACTGATTTCAAGTATATTGTTACAGCAACAAAAAACAGGAAAAGTCAGCAACCACTTCAGATTTTTATTCTTCAGTGTCTGCTCCACAGGGGTCCTATTATTGCTGAGGTCCTACAGCCAGAGCAGACTATCTCTTGGGCTGACTTTCCTACAGTGGTTGCTATTGATTTCAGGAACCACACATCTTTGGTCCACTGTTTGACAGTAGTGTAGCTGCTTTCAAGTTTTTAGGCCCCCTTTCTGATGACATTGGTCACTACTTTCCACAAGTGTGAATTAGAATTTCATTGTCTGTGCCCTTCTAACTACATAAAGTACAATGTAAGCTCTAGGAATGACCTAGTTAAAACCTTATATGGTCTGAATATTTGTGTCCTGCAAAAGTTGTATGTTGAAACCTAATCACCAATGTGATGATGTTAAGAGGTGATTAGGTGATGGCAGTACAGCCCTCATTAATGGGATTAGTATCCTTATAAAACTAGGCCAACAGAGCTCCTTAGTCTTTTTAGCTATGGAGGACACAGCTGGAAGACACCATCTATAAATCAGAAAGCAGGCCCTTGCCAGACACCAAATTTATTGGCACTTTGTTCTTGGGTTTCATAGCTTCTAGAACCATGAAAAATAATTTTCTGTTGTTTATAAGCTACCAAGTTTATCGCATTTTGTTATAGCAGCCTGAACCAGCCAAGATAACAGCCCTCTGACTAGGCTTAAGGTTAGAAAAAAAACCTTATCACCTCTTCTATACTTTTTTTTCAGTGGGGAGTAGGTTAAGGCTAACGGCACTTCCTGAAAATGTGGCTCAAAATTCATCCTTTTCTATCCATACTCTCAAACTCTTCACATCAAGGGAACCATTTATCAGTCAACAGCTTTAAATCTCCATATGGACCAGCAAATCTTTTGAGATAAAACAAATTTTGGACTTTGATAGTTTAGCTAAGAGTTTTGAGTTTAGCTTTTTTTTATAGGTGCTACATATTAGACATTATCATGGAGATGCAATTCTGAACACAAATAATTATGGTGTCTGTGCTCATGGAGCTTAGTGTCTATTAATTGAAGGGAAATTAGACATTATTTAAATAATAATAAAGTGTATAAGTATGGGAGGTGCTTGGAAAGGGAAGCGAATGTTGTTGTGAGACATATTCTAAAGATGGTTGGACGAGTAGAAGGATAAGTGGAGCCTTCTCTAGGTAAGGAAACATTTCTTTGAGATTTGAATGTTGATAACAAATTAATTCCATAGCAGGAAAAGTGGGGTTTAGGGAGAGTTATGAATAACATCTGAGGCAGAGGAAACTTCTCTGTAATGTTTTAAGTTGTGACAGACAGAACAAAAATGGTCTATGGGGCTTGTTTGAGAGAGCGAGGGGTTCTTGCGGGAATGATATGAGGACTGAGATTTTCACAGAGAGCAGAACATTATGCAGGGCACAAGGGGCCATGTTAAGGGTTTATTTTTTTGTCTTAAATGCAGTGCAAATCCAGCAAAGGGTTCTGAGCTGAGGGTAGAAGTTGAGGATGAAATTAATATTTTGAAAAGAGGCATTGGTTGTAATTGGAAAAAAATAGATTTTTTGTAGAGAAGCATGCAATAGTGGATGAGGAAGACAAAGAGGCAACTGCAACACTCTGTGTGAGATTTGTTTCAACTAGAGTGAGACAGCAAGATCTTGCAACTTTACCATACAGCTTATAACCTCACTTGCCCAGCTGGTTGCTAGAACAGACACATTTTTGACAAGGTTTAGAGGGGCACATTTTATAAAATGATAGGAGGCAAACGTAGCCCACCAGTGAAAGTCTGCCTAATGGCTGATGCAGAAAGTTCCACTGACTCTATACACTTCAGGTTCAAGTATCATCTATGGTACTTTACTAAATTTGATATTGTTTAAACATTAAAGGAGATTTACATTAGATAACTACTTAAAAACAAACTAAATGGGTGCTACCTTTATCTTCGTGTCTTTCTTACAAAATGCTTGCATGACTTATAAGGCAATAGCATGCATAGAACAACTCCTTAGTGCAAAAGAGTGTATCTGCAATGATATTTTGGGAAGTTTCCACTACCCACTCTTAATCCTTGCAGAAAAGGGCTTTCATGACATGGATGCTTTCTATTACTAAAACATGCTGTAATCTTCCACTAGTCCCCACCTCACAGTTTATACTCCAACTTTGGTAAGCTATTTTTGTTCCCATGACCCACCATGTAGTTTCATGTTGGTAGAGTTTTCCAAGTCTCTTGGCTTAAAAAAAGGTTGTGTCCCTCCCAGTCTCTTGGATTTAGATTTCTTGTTCTTTAGCATTTAGCTCAGATGCCATCACAATCAGGAAGCCCCAATATCTCTTGTCACTACTCCAATTCCAACCTCAAAGCAGGTTTAAATATCCTCCTCTTGTCTTCTCTAAAGCCCATTAAAGTTTTATTCATTTCACTTGTCACGTGTAATTAGAATTTTCTCTTTGAATATCTGATTTTCCTACTTCAAACTCTTTGATAGGTTTGCTTTTAATTCGCTTGTGCCTGCTTAGAACTTGGTACACTGTGTAAATGATAGATACTCGGAAAATATTTGTTGGAGTAAACTAAGCTGGTGTCCCATGAAATCTTTTTCAGTGTTCACTATGAAAACACTTCTTTGAAAAGTGTGCCTCGTTACGTGTATATTGGCTCTAATGGTTATTGTTGAGTGCAATCTTTCATTCAGGACATGCACCTCGACTTTGACACTAATTAGATTGAATCAGTTAATAAGATTGCCATGGCATATTTATGACAACAGTTGTGGAAATAAGTTATTACCCCTGTAGAGATATTTCAAATTAATCTTATATTTTCTCCAGTTTCTTCATCTTTAGATATGCCAAATAAGGCAACTGAGCATTCACTTTTTTTCAGAATGCATTTTAGGAGTAATTTTGAAGTGTGAAGTGTTGAAATAATATGCATTTATCTTTTTCCTCTTATCTCAGAGCTCAAAATGATAATTTATTATATTGAGATTGTAGGAGCTAGCACTATGGAAATGCATAAAAATAAAGAACATAAAACTTTTTGTAATAATTTGCTTTTTGGCAAACAAAGTTTAAATTGTCTTTAAATCCTAAAAGTATATTTGTAACAACAAGCTTTATACTATTAATATTTTATGTCAGTATGCATTTGCAACTGATAAAGTCTCTTCAATTATAATATTATTTCATTCAGAATAATATTTTTTTGTATTTGTGGATCTTTGTGTTGTGCTAGGAACTGAGGCTACAAATAAAAATGAGACATAATTTCTATTCTCCTGGATATTTCATTCTAATTAGGGAGACATATAACAATTAGGATGATGAGAATTAATGGCACAAAGTGCTTGTTAGGGTTAAGGGCAGTGACACTGAGGGTTTTCCTAAAATTTTTGAGGTAAGACAAATAACATTGTCTTTTGGTTGACAAATGAATTCGCAAAGAAATAATGGTAAAAAACCTGAAGATATAAGGAACAAGTTACTGAATGTAGAGATCATATTTAAAGAAGTGGCTACTCAGAACAGAGGTTGGACAGTGGAAAAAGAGGATCATAGAAGCACGCATAGTTTTAATCAAAGGGCTGTTTAAGGGAATGAGGATTTTAGTAAAATTGTTTTAAATATTCTAGCTCAATGGCTGTTTAATTATATCATTAAAAGTTATGGAAGAAGTTCATGCAAAAAAATTTTAAGACTACACACTTTGTAAAGATGAAAACCATAATATATGTTATTTTTTCAATTCTTTTCATTATTGTTTCATGCTAACCAAACATACTTTTTTTTTTTTTTGAGATATTGGAGACAGGATCTCTCTCTGTTGCCCATACTAGAGTGCAATGAGGCAATCATAGCTCACGGTAAACTTTAACTCCTGGGCTCCAGCGATCCTCCTACCTCAGCCTCCCAAGTAGCTAAGACTACATCCATGTACCACCAGGATCAGCTAATATTTGTATTTTTTTTTTTTAGAGACAGGGTCTCACTGTGTTGCCCAGGCTGGGCATAAGTGATCCTCCCACCTCCTTAGCCTCCCAAAGCAATGGGATTACAGGTATGAGCCACTGTGCCTGGCCTAACCAAGCAAACTTTCATTGTTATGTGGTTTCCAGGTCTCCTACAGGGCAAAAAGTAGTGCTGGTTAGGCCAAGATAAATATTCCTATCTCAATGAAAATTACACATCTCTTTATGTTGACAGATGATGTTCTGACGTGAGCTGATGTGAGCTAGTTTAATATAAAGCTACCATTAGAAATAGATAGGTCCAAAATGTTCTAAAGGAATCAAGTTGCAGTACCTGCAGAAGTGGAGACTATGGCAAATTTGACAACGTAGAAAAGATTCTAAATGGCAGAGATTTAGGTAGAATTAGAGAGAGATTAGGTAGAATTTGAGAGAGAATGCTTCTTAAGTTCATTTCCTGGGTTAGCTACTTGTCATCTTGAAAGATTTGCTTTCTGTTCATCTGTTTCTTTATCCATGTAAAGTGGCGGAGTATGTTATTTACCTTCTATCATTATTGTCAAGTTATTAATCTATTTTAAAACAGAAAACTGTGTTTACAGAATTACAAACAGCAATATATTCTAAAGTCTACTTACAACTTTTAAAAACTTGGAAGCCTGAGCCTCCCTGTGCCTCAATCAGAAAGCTAGGGAATCAATAAGCCATTGATACAGCTGTTGTCTCCAGAAATACACCATTGTGACTTCAGCCTATGGATCAGAGAGCAACTGCTTCAGTATTTGGTTCTAGAGCCACACCCCCTCTTTTAGATCATTAATTACCAATTGTTATGGTTTGGATCTGTGTTCATGCTCAAATCTCATATCCAGTTGTAATCGCCAATGTTGGAAGTCGGGCACGGTGGGAGGTGATCAGATCATGGGGGCGGTTTTTCATGTTTTAACACCATCCCCCTTGGTGGTGGTGTGGTGATAGTGAGTTCTCGCGAGATCTGGTTGTTTAAAAATGTGTGGCACCGCCTTTCTCTCTCTCTTTATCCTGCTCCTACCATATAAGACACCTGCTACCATGTGGCCATCTGCAATGAGTAAAACGTCCCTGAGACCTCCTCAAAAGAGATGCTAGCATGCTTCCTGTACAGTCTGCTGAACCATGAGTCAATTAAACCTCTTTTCTTTATGAATTACCTAGTTTCAGGTATTACTTTATAGCAATGCGAGAACAGACTAATACACAAATACTACAAAGTATTGGCATTCTCTGTTTTCTTAAATAGGCTCCAAATTCAGATACTGTGAAATTGCATCTGATTAGCAGATCCTCAATAACACCCGTAACCCCAGTCACAGGGGCGTCTACGGAATGAAATTTAGCTTCCCAGACTTTGTAACAGAGGAAGAGAGAAAATTTACTATGGGGGTTTGGTATCCCAATCTACTATAGCAGATGGTACCCTTCTATCTTCTTTTAGTCTTTAAAATTTATATAGATTGGGTAGTCAAAGAGGTCTGCTATCAGTGGATACATATAAAATGAACTTTTAAAAATACATGAATAACCAAAAACTCCATCTCGAGTTACTAGGGTAGCCAAAAACTCTTAGGGACCCCCCAGACAAAGACAAAAGCAGGAATAAAATTGCCGAACCAACATCTTGTGATATATCTGTTTATTTCTAAGCTAGTTGTATTCGTATGGCTAGAGAGCAGAATTTGAAAACGAAGTGGTGAATTAAGGTTGGAACTGTGCAAATAAGCCAAGGCAAAGCAAACCTTGTAGTCAGAGTAAGAATATAAATTTCATCCTGTAGTCATTAGGGAGCTACTAGAATTATTTTAAGTAGAGAATAACTAATTATATTTGCATTCGTGAAATAACACTCCACAGCAGTAGGAAGCATGATTTGGGGTGAGAGGAGAGTTTCCCATGCAGAAGGTAGGCAAGACAAGGGCCAAGACGATTTACAAATACTGAATCCAGAAAAAAAAAAAAGAAAAAGAATGATGAGAATATCAGTGAAGGGTACATAAGTGGTAATGGGGATAGGAGATTTTGTACATTTAGGGAGCTTTAATTTTATAACAGTAAATATTTGGGTGGGTAAGGTATTATAAGTGATAATTTCAAGGTTAGAATAATTTTTCAACATTGGAAACATTCATACCTAGTGGGATGGGTTTGGGGAGAACAAGATGATTTAATTTCCCTGTACTTAATATATTTATCTGCCCAAAGGGTCTTTCATAAGAAGATACTTTACATACAGTTAATTTTATAGGCAACATCCAGTGGACAAGGGGAATAACTGATGTGACATAAGTATTTGTGAATCTTAAACATAAGCAGAAAATAATGCCATGAGCGTATGTAAGGTTTTACATATGAAGCTGTACAGAAGGAGCACATCAGGGGATGAAACCCTCCAGAAAACCAGCTTTTCAGTACAGAAAAAAAGGAGCCTCCAAAAAGACTGAAAAGATGTGGGAGGAAATAAAAGGAAAACACCGCTGCAGTAGCAGAGAACACTAAAGGTTACAGAGAAGTCAAAGAAGATAATATTGGAAAATATTTATAGGGGTAAACACTTGCTATTGCAAACACTGGCAAGAGTAGTTAGTATAAAATGACAAAGGAAGAAACCTGAATTCACGGTTGGAATTGAGGATGGAATGATTAATAAGGGAAAACTAACACTAAAAATAAAAGATTTTCCCAAAATGTTTGACTCTAAAGCAAAAGAAGTATTTGGTAATGGCAAGTCAAAGGTCCACGCAAAAGTAAAAGGGCTGTGTGTGTGTGTGTGTATATGTATGAGTGTGTGTGTGTATGCATGTGTATCCATGTGTGTGTGTGTATGCATGTGTGTGTGCATGGATGTATGTGTTTTATTTGCTTTGTTGATTTGTTTGTTATGATCGGAGAGAATTCGTATATTTACACAATAGAAACATAAGTATTCAAGGCTATAAATTCATGGTTTGTCTTGTTGGGTTGGTGTTGCTTTTTCTGGGTTTGTGTTTGGGATAATCATAGGTTGAGAGAAAAATAATCAGGAGGAGGAAAATCAGAACAGTTGATTTTCTTTTTATTTTTTTGAGACAGAGTTTCACTCTTGTTGCCCAGGCTGGAGTGCAATAGCACAATCTCGGCTCACCACAACCTCTGCCTCCCAGGTCCAAGCAATTCTTCTGCCTCAACATCCTGAATAGCTGGGATTACAGGCATGTGCCACCAAGCTTGGCTAACTTTGTATTTTTAGTAGAGACAGGGTTTCCCCATGTTGGTCAGGCTGGTCTCGAACTCCCAACCTCAGGTGATCCACCCACCTCGGCCTCCCAAAGTGCTGGGATTACAGGCTTGAGCCACTGCACCAGGCTGGAACAGTTGATTGTTGTTAGGGAATATATTGAGAAAGACAAACTGTTAGATGGATTAAGGAATAAGTAAGAGAGAATGAGAAGGTCCCTCTGTTTTTAGCATTTTAGGGGCCAGGGGGCAGCACCCAGTTAACACAGTAGAAATTGTGAAGAATTGAAAGGGAGTATTAATATATCAGAAAGTAATAAAATTGCAGTGTAAACTCCCTTTTGCCAAATTTTTAAGTATTTTGGGGTAATATTTTATTCATATTTCAGAGGCATATCATAATGACATTACTCATTACTCAAGGAATGAGCAAGCTTTTTCAAGTTTTAGCAACATGATAATGGTAAAAAGATAGGAAAAGGGTGAAATTGAAGAAACCGCTCTCTCATTGAATCCTTGCACTGAATTTCAGGTAGATATGGACCGCTGTAAACTATAAATGAGAAAATAGTGACTAGCATAGTTATTAAAGAGGCACAGCCAGGATTAGAAAACAGTGTTTAAAAAATAAAATTAAAACTTTCTCATTTTAACCCATTCATCAATGTAAGACAGAGAAAAAATACATTTAGAAATGGCATAATGGAGGCTGTAACTAGTGCAGAAAACTTCCTATTCTTTTTTATGTTCTTAAAAAAAGGTAAAATGAATCTTTACATATCTAGCAAAATCCCCAAGTTTTACTCCAAAACGTTATTTTTCAGGAACAATGATTTATTGAAAGAGAGGAGTAATAATGGATTGAATAGAACAACTTTGAAGCTGTTTGTAATTTCCTCTGAGGCAAAGACGTTGTTCAGAAAACATTCACAGAATAAATAAATCTTTGCTTATCTAAACGCACGCATGATGCTTACTACACTATGCTCTCCTGAAATTGCAAGCATTAATTCATTTATTCTTTCAAGCGTCTGGGTCTATTGACTCTTTCTCTTATGGGAAAAGAGACTCAATTCAGTATTGTAAATGAAGATAATTTAATCGAGGGAATTTATTACAAATGGAAGTGCTAAGAACCTCAACGAGGGAAGATGAGGCATCCCAGTAAGCAACGGCAGAAACCTGCACTAGTTTTTGAGTGGAGACAAAAACAAGAGGAGCAGAGATTGCCAGAGCCTAGGGCCCAAGTCACCCAACAGAAGCTGGAACAACAGAGGTACTATCCAGCAGTAGCTACAGCCACGGCCCACAGCCATTGTCCAGGGGTAGATGCAGCCGTGAATGATGCACAGTTATTAGAGAAGTCAACAAAGGAAGAGAGAGTGTTAAGGGCTGAATCATGGTCCCTTGAAATTCATACGTTGAAGTCCTAACACCCAGTACTTCAGAATGTAACTGTATTTGGAGATAGGGTCTTTAAGGAGGTAAATATGATAAAATAAGGCTATATGGACAGGCCCCAATCCAGTAGGACTGGTGTCTTTATAAGAAGGAGATATTAGGACACAGACAACACATAGGCTGAGAGGCTGCCATCTGCAAGATGGTAACAGAGGCCTTAGAGGAAAAACTAATAATAAAAATAAAAAGAAAACCACCTTGCTGACACTTTGATCTTGGACCTTCAGCTTCCAGATTTGTGAGAAAACAAATCTGTTATTAATAAGTATTTTGTTGTAGCAGCCCTAGCAATATAACAGAGAGAAGCTAGAACTATACCCTGGCTTCTGCTTTCCTCTAGCCCGACAGCCCTCGATCTTTGCCTCCCGTTGGCAAACACAACAGTTGACCTGGATCCTGGAAAGTGTAGCCTACAGGAGTAGATCCCCTGTGTGAGATGAAGCAGAACAGCTAAAAGCACAGGGAAAGCATACATCATAACAACCTTACATACTGTGCTACGCCTATTTTAAAGAGAAGCAACTGTGAGGCTCAGATAGGTCAAGCTACACACCTGAAATCACAGCTAGTTATGGCTCCAAGTCCATGCCTTAATCAATATCTATGCTGACTCTCAGGGTTAATAAGCTCCAGGATTGTTACAAGTTGATGGGGTTACACCTTTCCTTTGCTACCCCTTTTACCATTTTCAGTAAAAATATTTAATTAGGATAATCTCAGAATACTAATGTAATGTACAGCATCAAAATGCGTGTGTGTGTGTGTGTGTGTGTGTGTGTGTGTGTGTGTGTGTGGTGTATAATAAACTCTCCAGAATGTTTTGCCAAACTGATTCCACTAAATCAAATATTACCAAATGTTTAAAATGGCTAACATTTTAAATGTTATATCTTGTTTCTTTTTTTTTTCTTTTTTTAAATCAATGAGTTGATTATCATGAGTTGATTTTTTTTTTTAAGATAGGATATCATTCTGCTGCCCAGGCTGGAGTGCAGAGGTGCCATCCTGGCTCACTGCACCCTTGACCTAATGGAGTCAAGCGATCCTCCCACCCCAGCCTCCCAAGTAGCCGGGACTACAGATGCACACAACCACACCCAGCTAATTTTTTTTGTAGAGATGGGGTCTCACTTTGTTGCCCAGGCTGATCTGTAACTCCTGGGCTCAAGTGATCCACTCACCTTGACCTCCTAAAGTCCTACTTTCTAATCTTTTTCTTTGTTAAGTGCTATGTAGTATGCATTTATTTAAATTGGGAGTGTGTGTGTGTGTGTGTGCGCACGCGTGCGTGCGCGTGTAGGTTTGGAAGAATTTAACAGCAGCTTAAAATAAGACTATTATAATTAGATGTTCTGTGGGATAAAAATTATATTGTTTAAATTTGCCCGACGGTATTTTATTATTCCTTTCATTGGCTAACCAGATTATCAGATTATTGATGCTTTCACTTCTGTACACGCATCTGACTGAAATTAGTCAGTCTTAGTTTTGCCAAAACAGTTGGTTAATTAGGAAGGAAACTCATAAATTGCTGAGGGTTATAAAAAGAAAGAAACTAGATGATTATTTAACTATTTTTTATCTGATCCAAGATTATGAGTGGCTTATAGACAGGGGATCCGTCTTAAGTGTTAAGTGTTTTGTTCATAACAGACCATCTGAACCTACTCTTCCATGATTTATCATACTTCATCAGGGTCTCCTAACTCATGCTTGAGTGGCAGTTTTATTGCTATTAATTCCGATAATTTGGAATTCATGCTTTAAAAGCATTAATGAGACATCTAATAAATGCACTGATTTCTGCCAGATAAGTAAATACAAATTGTTATTGGGTAATATGTTGGGCATATTAATGAAAACGTTTTCAAAGTACATGCTCTATCCAATGATATCACTGATGCAGTCGGGCACTTCATAAATTGTTCAAAAGTACTTATAAATAGTGTTTTTGAACAAATGAGTGGCCTACTGAATAAATAATTTGATTACTTCATCAAAAATGTTTTTTTCTGGAGCATTTCTCTTCTACCAGCATATAATTTGCAATATATCCTCACTATCCTACTTCTATTTAAAATTTTCAGACTCTGAGGAATTCTGATAACTCCATAATAACCTTGAGAGGAAAGCTCAAATGGTCTTTCATGTCTTAGGACCCTGAAGATGTATCACCTTTTTAATAGAGTCTCTTGGTTGTTTTGCATAATTCATGCCTCACATAAGACTTTAACAAGGAGAAATGCATACTTTATATGATGTTTTGCTGGCATTCTGCATACTGATTGTCTATTATATTTTATGTCTTGATTGCAATATTTTTCTGAAATAATTCACTTTTAACTGGTAAGACTATAATACTAAGAGTGACTCGAAAATATATATACTAGTAGTTTTTGATATTTGCGTACTCTAATCCTTTGTCATTTCAGATTTCAAAGCTGAGGCAATTCTAGATGCTATATGATTTATAAGACATTAAGAAAGACCCCTTTTGGATAGAGCTTCATGATCATCTGTCAGTGATACTAGAACACCAATACTTTAACCAAATCTTGCATCAGACCCTCCCCAGAAAAGCACTGGGGCCTGTCAGGGGGTCTTGGGGATGTTAGTGGGAGGGAGAGCATCAAGAAGAATAGCTAATTGATGCTGGGCTTAATACCTAGGTGATGGGTTGATCTGTGCAGCAAACCCCCATGGTACACGTTTACCTATGCAATAAACCTGCGCATCTGGCACATGTTCCTGGAACTTAAAATAAATGTTGAAGGAAAAAAATCATTTAAAAGCAAAGCCTTAATAATGTTTATTATAAACTATTGTTATTTCCCCCCAAATTGCAATTATAGTACAATGCAAATAAATATTCATGCAATAAGTTTCAAGATAAATAATATTTTCATTGATATTTTAAGCATACCTCACTCTTCATTTTCACTTTAGAGGGGAAAAAAACAAAGCAGTCAACCTATAAACATAAGTAGAATGATTTTCAAAGTACTTGATTCTTTAAAAATGAACTTTAGGCCGGGTGCGGTGGCTTACACCTGTAATCCCAGCACTTCGGTAGGCCAAGGCAAGCGGATCACGAGGTCAGGAGATCGAGACCATCCTGGCTAACACGGTGAAACCCCGTCTCTACTAAAAATACAAAAAATTCGCCAGGCGTGGTGGCGGCCGCCTGTAGTCCCAGCGACTCGGGAGGCTGAGGCAGGAGAATGGCGTGAACCTGGGAGGTGGAGCTTGCAGTGAGCAGAGATTGCACCACTGCACTCCAGCCTGGGCGACAGAGCGAGACTCCGTCTCAAATTAAAAAAAAAAAAAATGAAGTCTAAGTTTTTTTATAATCTACTTTTACTAGTTGAATAATCTAAGCCCCTTTGTATGTGGTTGAAACGGCTATTTCTTATTAGTCATTTTCTTTGTTTCCACTAATAAACAATGTGTAGAAATAGTGTGAAATTCATAGTCGTCTTTCCTACTCTAACCTTCATTTCCCGGTGCAAATATGTTTGCTTTGGAGTTTTCTGAAATTTGATTCAGAATGAATTTATCTTGAATGACAGAAAATAGGGATATGTTAAATAAAGGCTAATCACAAGGAGACTCAAAAATATAAAATATATTTATAAAAGATGTATGTAATTCAACGTTTACTGAAAATATATCTAAGCACATTTCTAGGTCACACAATAAATAGAATTGAATCCTTCCAAATGACCACTTAATTTATCCCTTACTCTTCAAGAATAATACTGTGATTGCTTCACCCTTTGAAGGTAAACTCGATGATAAACATAAAAGATTCAGGAATCTGAGCAAGTAGGCAGTACAAAAAAATCAGTAAAAATGGCTATTCTTCATTTTTATGCAGCTGTTTGATTTTTTTCTTTTGTTCAAATGATGGTATTGTTAAGTAGATAGAGCCCGAGATGACATGATTGTACGAATATGTGTGAGAAGTAAACAGATATTCAGCTCTGAAGACAATGCTGCCTTTCTTACCCATTTTGGCATGTAAAAGAGAACATTTTGAGCTAGTACAGTCTGCAATATGACAATGACGATGAAAGTAATATTTGAGTTAACATGCTAAGGCACAACTCCAGGACACATCGTTTTCAAAGTCACTCTTTTTAAATTTAATATAAAGAATAAACACATCCATAGTACTGGGAAAACTTATTATATTAAAAAATAAAATCTCTACTTTATTTGTCTAATGTGATTTGTCCGGATAGATTTATAGATCATTGCGTAAAAATTCACCAAGCTCCTTTGGGAAATACAAATGAAAATTCAACCTGAAAATCTGATATATTTGTTTTAGAGTTGTGGCAAAGCAGTGGTTTTCAACTAAAGGTGATTTTTTTTTTCCCTCCAGGGGACATTTTGCAATGCCTGGAAATATTTTTGTTTTTCACAACTGGGAAGGTGTAACTGTCATCTAGTGGGTAGCAGCCTAGGATGCTGGTCAACATCCTAAAATGTACAAAGCCCTCTTATAATTATTCAGCCCAAGATGTCAGTCATGCTGAGACTGAGCAGCCCTTTCAGAAATAAGTGTTGTTTTGCGGAATGTGAAGATGTGTCTCTCCTTGAAAACTCTGTTGTCTCTGTGCTCAGATGTCTCTATAATCTCTAAGTCAAGATTGTACCTCTATCAAATCTCTATGGATCTGTGTTGAGAAAATAATTATATGGCTCTTTGCTCTGTGACCAGATTATGATTTATGGATAAGATTTAAAAATTCTGAACTACTGCTGCCAGCCAGATGTTAAAAAAAAAAAAGTTTATTTGTAAAGAGTCCACTGTTTATGATTACTTGGGTAGGATGGGTATAATGTAAGAGGGAGAAGAAAAAAAGTAATCAAAACAGTAAATTTGAGAGGTATATCCTAATATTTTGAAATGAATGACAGTGACAGCAAGCATGCCCAGCAACAGTACCCTGTTAGGAAACACTGTGAAGCTGAAATAAGTCCATAGAGCCAGAATCTAACCTCATAAGCTCTGATGTTCTAAGAAATAAAAAGATTAAAATCCACTGGCTAATATCGATAGGCTGGGGGATGCTGAGGGAAGAAATAGATCATTATTTCTCACTGTCAGTATTCTAACCACTGTCAATGGAGCACTTGTGCAAATGATGCCAAAGGACAAGCTCCAAGGTCTGTATGAGGTGTTTTCCCCTTGATGGATAAGAGGAGATAATGAAACAAGTGTCCATGTGTATGTTAGGTATTTTTTACATTATTCTTCTGGGTTTTCTTTTTAAAATAAAGAGAAATTTCACATTAGTGCTTTTAGTTTTCAACATGTTTTAGATCTTTTTTAAAAAATCAAAAAATAATATAAATGTTAATGTTGACCCAATTAGCAGAATGTTTTAAATTAAAGTTGTCTTTCCAAATAATACTATTTACTGTGGAATCAAAAATAATCTATCATTCAGCCTTCTGAGTGGGTCTTTATAAAATTAACTCCTTGTAAGTTAGCCTCCTACTACTGATAGGGCATCGAGGAGCAATTCATGCCCAACTCGTGTATGACCTATGCAGTCCCATGGGACTCTGTACTCAGTTTAATATTATGCTGACATTGTCTTGAAATTATTAATGATATTTGAAGAAAGAGCCCTGCATTTTTATTTCCCACTAGGCCCTATACATATATATAGCCAGTCCTGTGGGAAATATTTGGGAGAAAGGACAGTGAAGAGCTGTCTTTGCTCTCATGAACATATACTGGTAGAGAAGTAACCATAAGGAAGGGTCTGAGTCCTGGTCCTAGCAGATGCGGGCCACTGTAGTCAACGTGACATCCATCCCATTAAACAAGATTCTGTACATGAAGCCATTAAAAAAATGAAACCATGCCCTTTGCAGCAACATGGTTGGAGCTGGAGGCTGTTATTCTAAGTGAAATAACTCAGAAACAGAAAATCAAATATCACATATTCTCACTTATAAGTGGGAGCTAAACAATGGCACACATGAAAGTAAAGACGGAAATAATAAACACTCAGGGCTTCACAAGGCAGGAGAGTGGGAAGGAGGTGAGGGTTAAAAAGTAACCCATTGGACACTATATTCAATATTGGGGTGATGAATACACTAAATGCCCAATCCCCACCATTACACTACATACCTGTGATGGTTAATACTGAGTGTCGACTTGATTGCATTGAAGGATGAAAAGTATTGATCCTGGGTATGTCTGTGAGGGTGTTGCCAAAGGAAATTAACACCTAAGTCAGTGGACTGGAAGAGGCAGACCCACCTTCATTCTGGGTGGGTATCATCTAGCCAGCTGCCAGTGAGGCTAGAATATAAAGCAGGAAGAAAAATGTGAAAAGACAAGGCTGGCCTAGCCACCCAGCCTACATCTTTCTCCCATGCTGGATGCTTCCTGCCCTCGAACATCAGAGCCCTGGTTCTTTAGTTTTGGTGCTGGGACTGGCTCTCCTTGCTCCTCAGCTTGCAGACGGCATACTGGGAACTTGTGATCACGTGAGATAATACTCACATGCACACACATGCACACACATACACATTACCTACTCTGTGTGTGTGTGTGTGTGTGTGTATATATATACACTACCTACTTATATATAATCTATATAATTATTTATATTGATTATGTATAATTATATATTTTTATATAATTATTTTATATAATTATTATTACTTATATATAATTAAACACATAATTTTATATATATATATAATTATTTCTGTCCCTCTAGAGAACCCTGACTAATACAATACCCATGGAACAAACATGCCCATATATCCCCTGAATCTACAAACAACAATAACAATAACAAAACACATGGTGCTTAATATGGGCACTATTGATAATTTAGTTGCCTTGTTGTGGGGGCTTTCCTGAACACTGTAGAACGTCCAGAAACATTCCTGACCTCCTTCCACCTCATGCAAGTAACAACAGCCTCCTCTCCTCCTCTATCCCCAGTGAATTTGTGGGTCAGGTTTGGAACCAGACCCACTTACTGGATGTATGATCATACATACTGGATGGACCTGAAGTGGTAAACACCATTGCAGTGTACTAAATAGTTCCAAACAAGACTAGAGAGTAGTTGAATTTTAAGTAGCACCTATCTGTCGCCAGAAGATACATACATAGCTATAGGAGATGTGATGAGAATATTATAATTCTAGAAATAAGATTTGAGCTAGCTATTTCTTGCTTTTAATTTAATGGAAATTTGCTTTTGTTGCATCCTCAAGTCTTCTAAGCAATCAAAATGTGCGTCTACTAAGTAAAAGATATTTCAACCCTTGCAATTGGCTTTTGTTAGAAGGGTAAATATGGCTATAGAAATAAAACAATTTATATCAGCATAAAGAGGTATATATTTGAGGTATCAAATGAGTGGTAAGAGTGATGAATTCTAGAAAAGTTTAGAGATTTAGAAACTAGAGTGTCGTCAGTTCTTCCAGTCTACCTGCACCCCCACCCCCAAACTTCCAAGAAATGTTTGAGTCTTATGGAAAAAAAAGTTATTTGAGGCCGGCCATGGTGGCTCACGCCTGTAATCCTAGCACTTTAGGAGGCCAAAGTGGGCGGATCACCTGAGGTCAGGAGCTCGAAACCAGCCTGGCCAACATAGTGCAACCCCGTCTTTAATAAAATACAAAAATTAGCCGCTAGGCGTGGTGGCGAGTGACTATAATCCCAGTTACTTGGAGGCTGAGGCAGGATAATCGCTTAAACCCGGGAGGCAGAGGTTGCAGTGAGTTGAGGTCGCACCACAGCATGCCAGCCCGGCGACAGAGTAAGACTCCGTCTAAAAAAACAGAAAAAAAAAAAAAAAACAGAAAAAAAAGCATTTGAGTATGGTAATAGTTCTTGAAGTTCTGCTGTCAAAGCAATATTTGTTTTTATTGAGGGTTACATAAGCATGTGTTGGGGGCCATGTGGGTTTGCATATATTTGTATGTGAAAGAAAGAGAGGGAGGAAGTAGATTAATGTCTTTCACACACGTCCAACAGAATCTAAGAAACAATGCTATGTTTCATGATTTTGATATACATTGTGGACATATTGAATATTTTTCTTTTGCCCATTCATTTATTCACTAATGAATTTTTTCATTTATAATTTAATTGTCTGTTGTGTGTCAGATATGGTTCTAGGCTTACAATAATAATGGCAAAAAATGTACTGACACTTTTGGAATGTTCCATATGCCTTTTAGATTAAACTGGTGTGTAGCAGAAGTAGCATTTGATTAGCATACCCAGAAAGAGTCAAATTCAGTTCAATTTATGGCAGAAGAAATATTTAATACATGCCATTTATTTTGTCATTTTTATGCTAATTGTGTCATAAGACATAAGTTAATGCATTCTATATTCATTAATACTGCAATTCCTAATTATTCACTCTTATTCCCAGAAAAAGAAAAAAAAATTTTCTAATGGAATCTACTTCACAGCAAGTCAGGTGTTTACATTGAAATGCAGCATCTGTTCATTTTTCTGAAAGAAAGTTACAGATAAATTTTCCCTAGTTTCAGACATCCATGTACATTTCTCTTGAGCAATATTTTGATTGTTATTTTGTATACATTGTGCATACATTGTATCCCTGCTGTGTATGATACACATTATGATTCAGTAAATAAAGTTCGCTGAAAAAGCTCTTCTGAAAATACAAATACTGTCCGTACAATTTTTTGCTTCATACAAGTCTATATATCACATTCTAGGATTTCTTATACCTTGAACCATAAATTAACAACATGTGGAAGAATCTATACGGAGGGGCAATGTTGGGGCTATTTTACACACAAAACTGGTTTTCAGCTAATGATATCCAGAACCCAGAAATCACACCTCAGTTTATCCCGGGCCTGGGTTGAAGAGAGAGTACTATTAGCTTACTTGCAAAAGTTTCTGAACGTTGTTGAAATAACAATGTAAAATCATCTAAAAACAAATAAATCTGTATCTTTTAAATATAATTTTAAAATATTTCTGCTTAATTTTTTTAATCTAGACAATGCATCAAGAATATTTATTATATTTCTGCAAATAGTTGGTACAATAGTGATTCCACAGAGTCCAACAATACTTCAGAGGTATCATAGAGGCAACCCTAGAATTCCTGTGGAAAATACAATGGCTAGTTCTGCATGCTACATCCAGCTTTTAATTGGCTTAATCTGAATATTGCAAGCACACACATACATATACATGCACACACTAATATCTGGTGTTTTAAGTAAAAATTAATATGAAAAATAGTACAATGATCATAAAGGTTTGAATAAATATTACAATATAATTTCAAATTAATTTGGAAATACCACTTTATGAATATTTTAATGACAAAATAATCAGAATCATTGGAGTTGGAGTTGACGTTCTAGCTTATGTTATAATAAAGCTGCTGGGAATCTGAAAGCTGAGTTCTTCCCTATGTTTAGGATTATACTTTGAGTGGATTTGGTAAACGCTAAGCAGTTGTGTGTGTGTGCAAGTGCATCCACGAGTGCAAAAATAGCAATCATGAGTAATTTTTTCAAGTAGCGTAAGTGAAAAAATTACTAATCAAAAATTAGTGTTGTAACCAAAATCGTGTCAGAAAGAAAAGCCTTACCCTTGACGTCTTTTATTTCGAAAGTTTAAAAAAGGAAAATAAGGGGCCTGGCGCGGTGGCTCACGCCTGTAATCCCAGCACTCTGGGAGGCCGAGGCGGGCGGATCACGAGGTCAGGAGATCGAGACCATCCTGGCTAACACGGTGAAACCCCGTCTCTACTAAAAATACAAAAAATTAGCCGGGCGTGGTGGTGGGCGCCTGTAGTCCCAGCTACTCCAGAGGCTGAGGCAGGAGAATTGCTCGAACCCGGAAGGCGGAGGTTGCAGTGACCGAGATCACGCCCCTGCACTCCAGCCTGGAGTGCACTCTGGGTGACAGAGGAAGACTCTGTCCCGAAAAAAAAAAAAAAAAGGAAAACAAGGAAAGCATTCATTCATTTCACGAAGGTAAAATAATAATAAAGTCCATAGTAGAGATGTACTTGTTAGAATGCACTTTTTAAATGTATAAAGTTGCAAACAGAAAAGTTGAAGAATGACAGTTATCTATAAGTTATTGAACTCATCTGGTGTCTGATTTTGTGTTCAGTATTCTGAAAACCTCATTGTTTGAATCTTTTTAACAGTCCTGTGAAGCTGACACTTATCTCCGTTTCACTAAGGAACGAAGACATAAAGATATAACGGAAGTGCCCAAGGTTAAAGAGACAGTAAATACTAGATGTGGGGTTGGAATAAGTTCTACCAGAGTACCGACTCTTTATAAATAAATTATAATGTTTATAATATACAAATATAATGAAGATTCTTTCGGGAGGTCAATGAAATAAAATTGTTTCTGGATAGATTTTAAACAAAAACTATTCCTGCTGCTCCCAACCACCTTATATATGTTTTATATCTTCTGCGCCTTTAGAATTAAAGAACTATTTAGGCACTCCTGAAGAATCGAAAGGAGAAAATTATGGAAAAAAATATGAGAGAGGGTTGAATAGTAAGCAGTAGATTGTCGAGAGGTCTTGGTTGCAAAGATTTGTAGACTTAGCATAGGTAAATGTATTCTAGAGAATGAGAAAATTAGAAGTAGCTGATTCCCCTCTGCTCAGTGCAGCTGGGGAATTGGAGCTTTTGCCCACATTGGCAACTGAGCAGATAGGTTGGAGGAAAGATTCCAGAAATACCACTGCCTAACTAAACCAATTGCAAGAGACTGCGGTACTTCTGAACATGGTACCTCTGTTATTCCCACCAGCTAATTCTGCGCCTTACTGAGAAGGCAGAAAGAATAACATAACCAATAAAAATATTACTGGTAAAAAATATAGTATCTAAGTTGGAAGAGAGTGGTCCTGTGTTCTTTGAGATGAATGAAATTATATAAAGTAATTTTATAACTGTTAATTATATATTTTAAAATAAGCAATGAAGCAGCAAACTGGTAGAAGGGGGAAGAGTGTATAAAACAATTAGGATGAAAAAACTCAGCCAATTAAACACATACAAGAAAAGAAGTGAGCAAAAATGAGACTGAAAAAGTGGGACAAAGAAGAACATAAAATAAGATGTTCAAAATTATCCATATAGATAAGAATTCACAATATATTACATGAAATAAAATTTCTTACTAACAGACTAATAAGGTGAGGTTGAATAGAGAAAGAAAATCCAGCTGTATGCTGTGTATAAAGATATACTGACAATATAAGGAAAGAGAAACGCTGAAAGGTAAAGGATAAAAAATGCATGCTAGAGAAATGATAACAAAGGAAAGCTGGTTTAGCTTCAGTAATATAAAAAGAAATGACTTTCACAAGCGGAAATTATTATTAAAAATAATACTATCATATTAAATTCACAGCAATGAGATAAAGATTCAAAAATTATCTGCAAAGGATCACATAGCTCCAAAACACATGGATAAAAATTTGATAGAAAATGGAAGAAAAAAATAGATAATCTAACTTATTTTCTTTTTCTTGAGAGGAATTCTCACCCTGTCACCCAGGCTGGAGTGCAGTGGAATGATCTCGGCCAACTGCAACCTCTGCCTCCCAGGCTCAAGAAATTCTTGTGCCTCACCCTCCCAAGTAGCTGGTATTACAGACGTGTGCCACCATGCCAGGCTAATTTTTGTATTTTTAGTAGAGATGGGGTTTTGCCATGTTGGCCAGACTGGTCTCGAACTCCTGGCCTCAACTGCTACACCCTCCTTGGCCTCTCAAAGTGCTGGGATTACAGACGTCAGCCACTGTGCCCAGCCCTAACTTTGTTTTTTAAAACGTATTTCTCTCTTATAAAGCAGATAAAAAAATAAAGGCACATATAATAAAATCAACACAATAAAAATTAGAAATTATCTGGTGAATAAATGTAGACTATGACATCAAACAATTTGATAGTACATATTTTTCTCCAGCACAATTACAATATTTGTTTTTAAAGACTATACGTTAAGAGTTTTAAAAGGAGACTTTACAATAGAAACAAAAATACAAAAAGTACACCCACATTAAAAGAGGATTTAAGTCAATGAATGGTTAGATGTACCAAATTCTCAACTGAGAAATATAAACTCAATTCAAGTTTGTTAGAAATTTTACTTGGTTCATAATAGTATATGGTAAATTAATTCTAAAATGTTTATGAAACAACTACAATAAAAGACCATGAATACACCAAGTACTTTTGAAGGAGTAGAAATAAAATGGTTGGCTTGCTTTAAAATATTTTGGTTTATTGTGGAAACAGAGGTCGGATTTCTTAGACGACAATTAAAAACTCATATATATAATCTAGGGTTTAACTTTTTTCCTGTTTTCTTTTCCTTTTCCTTTTTCTTTCTTTCTTTCTTTTTTTTTTCTTTGAGACAAGGTCTCACTCTTTCACCCAGGCTGGAATGCAGTGGTACAATTTCAGCTCTCTGCAACAACCTGCACCAACCGGGCCCAAGAGATCCTCTCACCTCAGCCTCCCATGTAGCTGAGACTACAGGCATGTGCCACCACACCTGACAAATTTTTGTATTTTTTGTAGAGATGAGGTCTCACCATGTTGTCCTGGCTGGTCTTGAACTCCTGGGCTCAAGTGACCCTCCCACCTCGGCCTCCCAAAGTGCTAGGATTACAGGCATAAGCCACTGTGCCAGTCCTACGGTTTAACTTTCTTATCAACACAGGAAACATAGAAGCTATAAAAGAAAAAAAGCATGCTTAGGAGTATAAAATTTAAAACTTTTGTAAGACAAAAGATATGACAATGAAAGCTAGGATATACAAATAAATAGAAACAATATTTGAAACTTAGGGATCAGATAAAAGATTAATATGTTTACTGTATAAAAAGCATATGCAATTAAATCCAACCCAAAATACAAATGGGTAAATTATATGAAAAAATCACAAATAGCAAAACCAAATAGCCAGTTAACAAATGATGTCGAATGGTGGGTCAATCTTCTTGATGGTTAAGGAAATAAAAACCAAATTCGCAATAAAATATTAGTATGCTTCCAGCTTACTACCAAAAAAGAAATAATTCAATAACATTTACATTTGGCAGAGATGGTGAGGGGCTGAGGACTATTTGAGATAGCTAAAAATAGAGATTTTAAAAAAATTAAATTTTTACACAAGCATTTAAAAAATTATGTAAGTGTATCACACAAATGATTTTGCATCAAAAAACATAGCATCTGCATCCATAACAACTCCATGGAACAAGGAAAAATAAAACCTGAGGGAATGGAAAAAGAAAACTTTAACCTTCACTATTCTATGACAAAACCAATGAGATAAAAATAGATATAAAAACAGCGAATCAGATCCAATTATAATATATTGTATTATACTTATTGAAAATAGAGATTAGACAGTCTTTTCAAATGTACATGAAACATTTAAACAGTGATTATATATTTTCCTTTAAAAATCAATATATTTCAAAAAGAAAAAATAGTACATAAAGCATTCTTTAATCGCAGTGGAATGAAACTGGACATTGTATTAGTCCATTCTTGCACTGCTATAAAGATATCCCTGAGATTGGGTAATTTATTAGGAAAAGAGGCTTAATTGGCTCCCAGTTCTACAGGTTGTACAGGAAGCATGATGCTGGCATCTGCTCGGATTCCGAGGAGGCCTCAAGAAACTTACAGTCATGGCAGAAGGCACAGGGGAAGCAGGCTTGTCTTACGTGGCTGAAGCAGGAGCAAGAGCAAGAGAGGGTGTTGGTGCCACGTACTTCTAAAGGACCAAATCTCACAAGAACTCACTCACTGTCACCAGAACAGCACTAGGGGGAAATTCACCCCCATGATCCAATCACCTTCCATCAGGTCCCACCTCCAATACTGGGGATTTATAATTTGACATGAGATTTTGGTGAGGACACAGATCCAAACTGTATCAGACATGGATAACAAATCAGAAATAAAAAAGCCCACCACACACGCAAATTGTTTGAAAATTCTTTTTCAAATATCTTAAGTCAAAAGAAAATAAAAACTGAAATTTCATCTGGGATATGATAAAAGTAATTATCACAAGGACAATTGATATTTACAAAAGGTTATATTAAATTAAAAATAAAAATTAACATATAACTCGAAAGCTTAGGAAAAATACAAAATGAAGGTGGAAGAAAAAATAGAAATTAATAGATCAGCATCAAAACAGTGTTACATTTAGTACCATAATTTTAAAGCCAGTTATTTAAGTAAAACACTAGAATAATTAAACAGCCATAATAATCAGAAATAAGAAAGAACATATAACGCAAATACACAATTATTATGAGAAAGTAACCACTTATATTTTAGATGTTTAAAGAAGCTTAACAACAACTTTGCTGAAAACTACAAAAACAAATTGATATCCTGAATGAAACAGACAATTTTGTATGAACATATATTCCTCTAAGAACTTCTAGTAAAATAAAAATAATAACTATTTAAACCATTCATTAAAAAAGAGAATTTTTTTAATTCCACAAAACCATCAAGGTGCAGATAGTATTCACATTTTGAGATAATATTGACATTTTAAGAAACATAAATTTCTACAGCTATTCAAACTATTTCAGAAAAGAAAAAGAAAGAATTTTTCATTTTTTTCTGAAGCTTGCATAGCATACATAGATGCCCAAATTCTTCAAGTTGTAAAAAAATAGAAAACAATAAACCAATTAACTAATATGTCAGAAAAATGCCAAGCATTAACAAATATAAACCAGAAGCATATTAAAACAATAATGACAAGGAACAATTTTTTTCTCGTCACCAATGCAAAATAGATTAATATTTGGCTAAGAAAATATACAAAATTTACATATCTGTCTATCCCATTTTAATAAAAATTTAACATCCATTCATAACAAAATTAATCAAATATGAATAAATAGTTCTGTAATGAAATTAAATTATTAGAAAATATGATAATGTGTATGAACAGGCAGGTAAATGGGCGAAAGTGGTACATCCAGAAATGCACCTAAATAGCTATACGAATTTAGTATATGGTAAAGGTCAGGATGTAGATTGTTATAAATTGAGGATAGTTTTCTGGAAAAACAAATAAACTCGAATTCCCTATCCATTCCAAATGGAAGAAAACTTGAAAGGTAGAAAATAGAGTCATAAAAGTGACAGAAGAAATAATGAGGATTGCTTCATAATCTCATAGTGGATGAGACCTTCTTAACTGTAACCAAATGGTGCAAAACTAAAAATGACACGTTTGCCTACATGCAAATCAAACCGTTTATGACCTTACAAAAATCAAAATATTCTACATGAGAACACAAGTCATCAAAAGCAAGGACAATTTGTAAAATGATAAAATTATTTGTAACACATAACTGAGACAATTATGTAATTATAAAAACCTCCTTGGCCGGGTGCGGTGGCTCACACTTGTAATCCCAGCACTTTGGGAGGCCGAGGTGGGCGGATCACGAGGTCAGGAAATCGAGACCATCCTGGCTAACACGGTGAAACCCCGTCTCTACTAAAAATACAAAAAATTAGCCGGGCGTGGTGGCGGGCGCCTGTAGTCCCAGCTACTCGGGAGGCTGAGGCAGGAGAATGGCGCGAACCCGGGAGGCGGAGCTTGCAGTGAGCCGAGATCAGGCCACTGCACTCCAGCCTGGGCGACTGAGGGAGACTCCGTCTCAAAAAAACAAAAACAAAAACAAAACAAAACAAAACAAAAAACCTCCTTCAAATTATTAAGAAATAGAAAAAGAAACCCAACAGAAAAAAATAGGCAAAAGGGTAAATAAATAGTTTACAAAAGTGCAGACACAATTAGCTTTTAAACAAAGAAAACATGTTCAACCTCCTAATAACGAATAAATAAATGGAAAAAACTGGTATGATTTTCCACCTATCAGATAGACAGAAACACCAGTGTTGGGTATTACTACGTTGACAGTATATAGTAGAAGATGCACTCTCATATACTGGTGATGGAATCGCAAAACGCTGCAAACACTTCAAAGGCAAAACATCTTTATTCCTTTTGTTTCCACCTTTATTTTAGGTTCGGGGGTACGTGTGCCGTTTTGTTACATGGGTAAATTGCATGTTGCTGAGGCTTAGTGTATGAATGATCCTTTCACCAGGTTAGTGAGCATAAGAGCCCATAAGTAATATCCCAACTCATGCCCCCCTCCCACCCTCTCCCCTTAAACAGTCTGCGGTGCCAATTGTTCCCATCTTTGTGCCCACGTGTATTCAATGTTTAGCTCCCAATTATAGGTGAGAACCTGTGGTACGGTATTGGATTTCTGTTCCTACATTAATTTACTTAGGATAAGGGCCTCCAATTGCATCCATGTTGCTGCAAAGAACATGATTTTGTTATATTTTGTGGCTGCATAGCAGCCCATGGTGTATACGTACCACATTTTCTTTATCCAGCCCACTGTTGATGAGCGTCTTGGTTGAATGCGTGTCTTTGCTACTGTGAATAGCATTGTGATGAACATACACGTGCATGTGCCTTTTTGATGGAACAGTTTATTTTTCTTTGGTATATACCCAGTAGTGAGATTGCTGGGTCAAGTGGTAGTTGTTTTCAGTTCTTCAAGAAATCTTCACACTGCTTTCCACAGTAGCTAGACTAATATACATTCCCACCAGCAGTGTATAAGTGTTTCCTTTTCTCTGCAGCCTTGCCAGCATCTGTTGTTTTTGACTTCTTGATCATAGCCACTGTGATTGGTGTGGGATGGTTTCCCATTGTGATTTTGATTTGCATTTCTCTAATGATTGGTGAGGATGAGCATTTTTTCATATATTTGTTGGCCACATGTACATTTTCTTTTCAGAAGTTTCTGTTCATGTTCTTTACTCATTTTTCAATGGGGTTATTTATGTTATTTTGCTTGCTGGTTTAAATTCTTTACAGATTCTCGATATTAGACTTTTGTTGAATGCACACTTTGTGAATATGTTCTCCCATTTTGTAGGTTGTCTGCTTGTTTGATTAATAGTTTATTTTCTTGTGTAGAAGCTCTTTTGTTTAATTAGGTCCACTTGTCAATTTTTGTTTTTGTTGCAATTGCTTACGGGAACTTAGTCATAAATTCTTTGCCAGGGCCAATTTTTGGAATGGTTTTTCCTAGGTTTTCTTCTACAGTTTCTATTGTTTTCAATCTTACATTTAAGTCTTTACTACATTTTGATTTAATTTTTGTATATGCTGAAAGGTAGGGGTACAGTTTCAATCTTCTGCATATGGCAAGCTAGTTACTCCAGCACCGTTTATTGAATAGGTAGTCCTTTCCCCATTGTTATTTTCAACCTAGAAGTAATGAATAAATTCCTGGAAACACACAGACTCCTAAGATTGAACCAGAAAGAAATTACAGACCAATAACATGCTCCAAAATGGAATCAATAATGACAAGCCAGCCATGCCAAAAAACATAAACAAAAACAACCATGGACCAGAAGGATTAACAGCCAAATTCTACCAAATGTATAAAGAAAACTTAGTACCAATCCTACTGAAATTATTCCAAAAACCCAAGGAGTAGGGGCTCTTCCATAAATCATTCTATGAAGCCAGCATTATTCTAATACCAAAGCCTGGCAAAGACACAATGGAAAAAAGAAAATTTCAGGCCAATATCCCTGCTGAAGATAGACCCAAAAATTCTCAACAAAATTGAGGATCTAGAAGCACATCAAAGTTTAATTTACCATGAATCAATAGGCTTAATTCCTGAGATGCAAGGTTGGTTCAATATATGAAAATCAATAAATGCTATTCACCATATAAATAGGATTAGCAACAAAAATTTCATGATCATCTCAACAAACATAGAAAAGGCCTTCAGTAAAATTCAATATCCCTTCATGTTAATAACCCCCAACAAATCAGACATTAAGGGAACATACCTCAAAATAGTAAAAGCCATCTATAACAAACCCACATTCAACACCATACTAAATAGAGAAAAGCTGGAAGCATTCCCTTTGAGATCTGGAACAAAACAAAAATGCCCAGTTTCATCACTCCTATTCAACATATTATTGGAAGTCCTTGCCAGAGCAATCAGGCAAGAGAAAAAAAATAAAAGAATTTCAAATAGGAAGAGAGGAAGTTGAACTATTTCTCTCTGCAGACAATATAATTCTATACATAGAAAACATCATAGACCCCACCAGAAGGCTTTTAGAACTTATAAACAACTTCAGTAAAGTTTCAAGATACACAATCAATGTCCAGAAATTAGTAGCTTGTCTATACACCAATAACATCCAAGCTTAGAGCCAAATCAAGAATGCAATATCATTTATAATAGCCATAAAGAAAATGAAATACCTAGGAATACAGCTACCCAAAGAGGTAAAAGAGCTCTACAAGGGGAGCTACAAAACACTGCTGAAAGAAACCAGAGAGAACACAGACAAATGGAGAAACATTCCATGCTCATGAATAGGAAGAATCAATATCATTAAAATGGCCATACTGCCCAAAGCAATTTACAGACTGAATGTTATTCCTACCAAACTACCAATGCCATTTTTGAGATAGCTAGAAAAAACTATTCTAAAATTCATATGAAACCATAAAAGAGCCTACATCACCAAACCAATGGAAAAGACACATAGACCAATGGAAGAAGATATAGAACCCAGAAAAAAGTCACAGACCTACAATTACTTGATCTTCAAAAAAAAAAATATCTTTCAAAACAACAAATACACCCTTTGACTCAGGCAAAACCCACTGGGGAGTGTATAGTTAAATTATATTTACAGTTTTGAAAGGATACGTGAGCATATCAACAGAAGTAAAGACAGAGTAGAAGGGATATAGGAATAAGCTGCATGTAACTACAGAAAAGACAGGGAAATAATGAGGAAATCAGAAAAAATAAGCTCCAAAATATTGCTAAAGGAAAATGGAAGGATAATGACTATTGTATATAGTATGCTTTTTTGTATAAAAATACAAATATATGTATCTATGTACCCATCATCCATCCATCTATTATCTATCTATCCATGAATGTCAATAAAATATCTCTGAAAAAAACCATAAAAGAATAGATCTTTATTTACCTTTTGAATTTTAATGTGTCACCTCATTAAATTAGGAAGTCAATAAAATTTAGTCAAAACTTTTTCTATAATTTTTTTCTAGATTGAGCAAATGAAATGCAATACAAATGATTTCTCTTTCAATGACATTAAAGATTATTGCTTGATGATAGATGTGCATCCAATTCTGCCAAGAATATGTTCCTCATATTTCACATGCTTTATTCCTAGAGTTTCATATGGGAATAGGAAAACAGCAAGTGCAGATGTTGAATCAGATATAGGGAGACACAGAGTCACCTTGAGACATGTGAAGCCAAGGGTGAGCCTACAGGCCTCTAGATCTTAGGGTTGACTTATCAAGCCAAAGAAGTGTGACTGTGTAACTTAGTCCTAGTCACATGTCCTCTCCAACAACTTCAGTTTCTCCATCCGATAATGAAGATTATACCCCGCCCCCAACCCACACACACAGTCAAATCAATGTCGAGCTTATAGAGAGGCTGAGCAGTATCCCAATGAGTTATAGTAGTCAGAGGCCCTGAGGAGGCAGAGAAGAGCAGGAAAGAGCTGAACGTGAAAGCTCAGGAATCCATTAGGCAGTGCAAATTTAAGTATAAGAAACTGGAGAGTTGGGCTGGGTGTGGTGGCTCAAGCCTGTAATCCCAGCACTTTGGGAGGCCATGGCAGGCAGATCACGAGGTCAGGAGATCAAGACCATCCTGGCCAACATGGTGAAAACCCGTCTCTACTGAAATACAAAAAATTAGCCAGGCGTGGTGGCATGCGACTATAGTCCCAGCTACTCAGGAGGCTGAGGCAGGAGAATCACTCGAACCTGGGAGGCAGAGATTGCAGCTACCCAAGATCGCACCACTGCATTCCAGCCTGGTGACAGAGCAAGATAACATCTGAAAAAAAAAAAAAAAAAGAAAAGAAAAGAAAAAAGAAATTGGAAAGTTGGAGAAACAATCTGAAATTCTTGATTAACTGACAGACAAGAATAATCAGGTATAAAAGTCAAATTCCTAAGGAATGGTTTTTTAATGACCAAGAACTCATTTACCCATCTTTCGAGCAAACGCTTGGGTGTCAAAGAATCTTTGTCTTGGCAATTTCAAAGTTAAAAAATTATATATATACATAATTTTTCTATCAAGTAGCTGATAAAATATAATTATATATACAATTATAATTAACATTTAATTATAATTATATATAATTATATATACTTTATATATATAATTTATATATTATATAATTATTTATATATACAGTATATATATATGCATGTATTATCTTTTTAAAGCCTCTTTAATAGCTTAGCATTCCATGGCTTTTCACCGTTGATCCTCAAAATAGATTCCCCGTTTTAACTACAAATTCTCTAAATTGATATTATTCTTTAGTACTTTAAAGAAAATTACTATGTATTTATTACATCACATGACTTTTCCTTCAATGCATGTATTTTTTCTCACCTTTTTTTATTTTTGATATAATATATTGTTCTACATTAAGCAAATTAGTCATGGGGAATGTGTTTGAAAGCTGTGTTTTCTGCTTTCTATACTACATGAATTAATGTAAAATATACCAATCTAAAATGTAACATGTTACAAAAATTACATTTATCACATGAAGCCATAAAAAAGTTATATTTATTATTCACCTAAGAAATATTTTATAAACATGTGCCTTCAGGAGCCCAGTATTTTGTATACTAAGAAGCAAATGTGAATTACTGAAAGGCAGACAACTGTGAAAATATTTTTCTCTTATGATTGAGTTCTGTTCACATCACTGATTTATTTGTAGCATAAAGATAAAGAAGAATTCAAAATCCATATCAAATGAGAATCAACTGGATCTAGTTAAGGTGAAAAACAAAAAGTATTTAATAAACAAATTGTTTCAAGGGCACACAAAAAAACAGGAGAAATTTCTCATGAGATTTACTTCTTTTATTCATTTTGTAAATTGAGTACTAATCTTCTTTGTATATATACCACGTTCTTAGAAAACAGTGGTTTCATTTCAAAGTGTGGGCTTTTTTTCGTTTAAATTTGAATGTATAAAATTTTTTAGGGCCTTATTTTCACAAAGATATTTCAGCAGAGTTAAATATATGATAAATATCCAACGAATTCCTATTTTACTCAGATTTTTTGAAATGTGTAGCTTCTACATGAGGAGGTCAATATGTCAATATTATGAGAAGAATTGTGATATGATTGGAGATCAACATTTTTGAGTCAAACTCCCCAACAACTGCAATTTCTCTATTTAAGAGTGGAGATGAGAATATCATAGGTAGATCAATGATAGATAGATGATAGATAGATAGATAGATAGATAGATAGATAGATAGATAGATAGATGAGATATACACACACACACTCAAATCAATGTCAAGTACATAAGCAACTATAAAGAGGCTATAACAATAACAATCAAAAAATTGACAAATATTTATTAAATGCCAATTATGTGTCAGGCATATTACTATAATAGTCACTACTATTTTGGCATAAATTAACATTTTACACAAAATAGATGTCACTTTTTAAAGGTATTATCAGTGAGAATTTCCTTTTGGAAAAGCTAGGGAGTTTATTTTTATGAGAACTCTTAAGAATATCAATTGTGTTTTAGCAAATAAATTGTTCTGGGCATCCAAATTCAAAGTAAAATGTGAAAGATTTGATAATTCATTGAATTATAATCAACAAATTATATCCAGAAGACATAAAGGAAGGGAAGAGCAAATTGGAAGCAGTAAGTATGGTAGTTGTTGAAGAAATAAGCAAATGCACGTTGGACTGAAATGTTAAGCACTGATTACTGGAAACAGTATGGAAGTTAATTAATTTATTTAGAATATTGTTAAAATGATTCAGATTACAGAGGAACAGTGGGTAAATTTTAGTTTTTTTTGTTATATTTTAAGTTCTGGGAAACATGTGCAGAACGTGCATGTTTGTTACATAGATATACACGTGCCACGGTGGTTTGCTGCATCCAGCAACCTGTCATCTACATTAGGTATTCTCCTAATGCTATCCCTCCCCTAGCCCCCCACACCAGACAGGCCCCAGTGTGTGATGTTACCCTCCCTGTGTCCATGTGTTCTCATTGTTCAACTCCCACTTATGAGTGAGACCATGTGGTGTTTGGTTTTCTGTTTCTGTGTTAGTTTGCTGAGAATGATGATTTACAGCTTCATCCATGTCCCTACAAAGGACATGAACTCATCCTTTTCTGCGGCTGCATAGTATTCCATGGTGTATATGTGCCCATATTATTAATGGGCATTTGGGTTGGTTCCAAGTCTTTGCTATTGTGAATAGTGCTACAATAAACATATGTGTGCGTAAGTCTTTATAGTAGGATGATTTATAATCCTTTGGGTATATACTCAGTAATGGGATTGCTGGGTCAAATGGTATTTCTTGTTCTAGATCCTTGATGAATCACCACACTGTCTTCCACAATGGTTGAACTAATTTACACTCCCACACACTGTGTAAAAGTCTTCCTATTTCTCCACATACTCTCCAGCATCTGTTGTTTCCTGACATTTTTAATAATCGCCATTATAACTGGCATGAGATGGTATCTCATTGTGGTTTTGATTTGTATTTCTCTAATGACCAGTGACTATGAGATTTTTTTCATATGTTTTTTGGCCACATAAATGTCTTCTTTTGAGAAGCGTCTGTTCATATCCTCCCACTTTTTGATGGAGTTGTTTTTTTCTTGTAAATTTGTTTAAGTTCCTTGTAGATTCTGGATAATAGCCCTTTGTCAGATGGATAGATTGCAAAAACTTTCTCCCATTCTGTAGGTTGCCTATTCACTCTGATGATAGTTTCTTTTGCTGTGCAGAGGCTCTTTAGTTTAGAGTTGCTGGCAAGATGGCCAAATAGGAATAGCTCCGGTCTGCAGCTTCCGGCGAGATCAACACAGAAGATGGGTGATTTCTGTATTTCCAACTGTGGTACCTGGCTCATCTCTTTGGGACTGGTTAGACAGTGAGTGCAGCCCACAGAGGGTGAGCCAAAGCAGGGTGGGGCATCACCTCACCCTCCAGGAAGTACAAGAGGTTGGGGAACTCCCTCCCTTAGCCAAAGGAAGCCATGAAGTACTGTGCCCTGAGGAGCCATGCGCTCCAGCCCAGATACTATGTTCTTCCCATGGTCTTCACAACCCACAGACCAGGAGAGTCCCTCGGGTGCCTACACCACCAGGGCCATGGGTTTCAAGCACAAACTGGGTGGCCATTTGGACAGAAATTGAGCTAGGTGCAGGAGTTTTTTTTTTTGTTTTTTTTCACACCCCAGTGGCACCTGGAACGCTAACAAGATAGAACCGTTCACTTCCCTGGGAAGAGGGCTGAAGCTTCACCAGAGAGCCAGCTGGTCTAGCTCAGCAGATCCCACCTCCACAGAGCCCAGCAAGCTAAGACCCACTGGCTTGAAATTCTCGCTGCCAGAACAGCAGTCAGAAGTTGACCTGGAATGCTCAAGCTTGGTGGGAAGAGGGGTGTCCGCCATTACTGAGGCTTGAATAGGTGGCTTTTCTCTCACAGTGTAAACAAAACCACTGGGAAGTTCAAACTGGGCAGAGCTCACCACAGCTCAGCAAAACCAATGTAGCCAGACTGCCTCTCTAGATTCCTCCTCTCTGAGCAGGGCATCTCTGAAAGAAAGGCAGCAGCCCTAGTCAGGGCCTTATAGATAAGACTCCCATTTCCCTGGGACAGAGCACCTGGGGGAAGGGACAGCTGTGGGCACAGCTTCAGCAGACTTAAACATTTCTGCCTGCTGGCTCTGAAGACAGCAGCGGATCTCCCAGTATAGTGCTGAAGCTCTGCTAAGGGACAGACTGCCTCCTCAAGTAGGTCCCTGTCCCCTGACTGGGAGACATCTCCCAGAAGTGGTTGACAGATATCTCATACAGAAAAGCTCCAGCTGGCATTTGGTGGGTTCCCCTCTGGGACGAAGCTTCCAGAGGAAGGAACAGGCAGCAATCTTTGCTCTTCTGCAGCCTCTGCTGGTGATACCCAAGCAAACAGGGTCTGGAGTGGACCTCTAGCAAACTCCAGCAGACCTGCAGCAAAGGGCCATGACTGTTAGAAGGAAAACTAACAATCAGAAAAGAATAGCATCAATGTCAACAAAAAAAATGTCCACACAGAAATCCCATTTGAAGGCAGCCAACATCAAAGACCGAAGGTAGATAAATCCACGATGATGAGGAAAAACCTGCACAAAAAGGCTGAAAATTCCAAAATCCAGAACACCTTATCTTCTCCAAAGGATCACAACTCCTCGCCAGCAAGGGAACAAAACTGGACAGAGAATGAGTTTGATGAATTGACACAAGTAGGCTTCAGAAGGTGGGTAATAACAAATTCCTCTGAGCTAAAGAAGTGTGTTCTAACCCAATGCAATGAAGCTAGGAAACTTGAAAAAAAGTTAGAGGAATTGCTAACTAGAAAAACCCATTTAGAGAAGAACATAAATGACATGATGGAGCTGAAAAACACAGCACGAGAACTTCGTGAAGCATACATGAATATCAATAGCCAAATCAATCAAGCGGAAGAAAGGATATCACAGATTGAAGATCAACTTAATGAAATAAAGCATGAAGACAATGATAGAGAAAAAAGAATGAAAAGGAATGAACAAAGCCTCCAAGAAATATGGGACTACATGAAAAGATCAGCCTTATGTTTGATTGGTATACCTGAAAGTGAGGGGGAGAATGGAACCAAGTAGGAAAACACTGTTAGGATATTATCCAGGAGAACTTCCCCAACCTAGCAAGACAGGCCAACATTCAAATTCAGGAAATACAGAGAACACCACAAAGATACTCCTCAAGAAGAGCAACCCCAAGACACACAATCATCAGATTCACCAAGGTTGAAGTGAAGGAAGAAATGTTAAGGGCAGTTAGAGAGAAAGGTCGGGTTACCCACAAAGGGAAGCCCATCACACTAACACTGGATCTCTCTGCAGAAACCCTACAGCCAGAAGAGAGTGGGGGCCAATATTCAACATTCTTAAAGAAAAGAATTTTCAACCCAGAATTTCATATCCAGGCAAACTAAGCTTCATAAGTGAAGAAGAAATAAAATCCTTTACAGACAAGCAAATGCTGAGCAATTTTGTTTCCACCAAGCCTGCTTTACAAGAGCTCCTGAAGGAAGCACTAAATATGGAAAGGAAAAATGGGTACCAGCTACAGCAAAAACATACCAAATTGTAAAGACCATCGACACGTTGAAGAAACTGCATGAATTAATGGGCAAAATAACCAGCTAGCATCATAATGACAGGATCAAATTCACACATAACAATATTAACCTTAAATGTAAATGAGCTAAATGCCCCAATTAAAAGACAAAAACTGGCAGATTGGATAGAGTCAAGACCTATTGGTATGCTGTATTCAGGAGACCCATCTCACATGCAAAGAAAAACATAGACTCAAAATAAAGGGATGGAGGAATATTTACCTAGCAAATGAAAAGCAAAAAAATGTAGGGGTTGCAATCTTAGTCTCTGATAAAACAGACTTTAAACCAGCAAAGATCAAAAGAGACAAAGAAGGGCATTACATAATGGTAAAGGGATCAATGCAACAAGAAGAGCTAATTATCCTAAATATATATGCACCCAATACAGGAGCACCAAGCTTCATGAAGCAAGTTCTTAGAGACCCACAAAGAGACTTAGACTCCTACATAATAATAGTGGGAGATTTTAATACCCCACTGTCAATATTAGACAGATCAACAAAACAGAAAATTAACAAGCATATTCAGGAGTTGAACTCAGCTTTGGACCAAGCAGACCTAATAGACATCTACAGAACTCTCCACCCCAAAACAACGGAATATATATTCTTCTCAGCACTACATCACACTTATTCTAAAATTGACCACATAATTAAAAGTGAAACATGCCTCAGCAAATGCAAAAGAATGTAAATCATAACAAACAGTCTCTCAGACCACAGTGCAAGCGAATTAGAACTCAGGATTAAGAAACTGAGTTCTACATGGAAACTACATGGAAACTGAGCAATCTGCTCCTCAATGACTATGGGGTAAATAACGAAATTAAGGCAGAAATATAGAAGATCTTTGAAACCAATGAAAACAAAGACACAGTGTACCAAAATCTCTAGGACACAACTAAAGCAGTGTTTAGAGGGAAATTTATAGCACTAAATGTCCACAGGAGAAAGCAGGAAAGATCTAAAGTCTACACCCAGAAGCAAGAGCAAACAAATTCAAAAGGTAGCAGAAGACAAGAAATAACTAAGATCAGAGCAGAACTGAAGGAGATAGAGACATGAAAAATACTTTTAAAAAATCAATGAATCCAGGAACTGGTTTTTTGAAAAGATTAACAAAATAGACCACTAGCCAGACTGATAAAGAAGAAAAGAGAGAAGAATCAAATAGATGCAATTAAAAAATGATAAAGGGGATATCACCACTGATCCCACAGAAATACAAACTACCATCAGAGACTGTTATAAACACCTCTATGCAAATAAACTAGAAAATCTAGAAGAAATGGATAAATTCCTGGACACATACACCCCCCCAAAACTAAACCAGGAGGAAGTTGAATCCCTGAATATACTAATAACGAGTTCTGAAATCAAGGCAGCAATTAATAGCCTACCAGCCAAAAAAATCCCAGGACCAGATGGATTCAGAGCCAAATTCTACCAGAGGTACAAAGAGGTCCTGGTACCATTCCTTCTGAAACAATTCCAGACAATAGAAAAAGAGGGACTCCTCCCTAACTCATTTTAGGAGGTCAGCATCATCTGGATATCAAAACATGGCAAAGACACAACAAAAAAAGAAAATTTCAGGCCAATATCCCTGATGAACATCGATGTGAAAATCCTCAATAAAATACTGGCAAACCAAACCCAGCAGCACATCAAAAAGCTAATCCACCACATTCAAGTTGGCTTCATCCCTGGGATGCAAGGCTGATTCAACATATGTAAATCAATAAATGCAATTTGTCACATAAACAGAACCAATGACAAAAAACCACATGATTATCTCAATAGATGCAGAAAAGGCCTTCGATAAAATTCAACACCTCTTCATGCTAAAAACTCAATAAATTAGGTATTGATGGAACGTATCTCAAAATAATAAGAGCTATTTGTGACAAACTCACAGCCAATATCATACAGAATGAGCAAAAGCTGGAAGCATTCCCTTTGAAAACTGGCACAAAGGCAAGGATGCCGTCCCTCACCACTCCTATTCAATTTCAGTATTTTTAAAGGCATTTCACACAACAGCAATGTTAATATATGTGCAAATTTAACAATAATAAGTTAGTAAGGTACAACCACATGTACAGAATTTTGGCATAGAAGGTTGGGAATTACCATTGCTAAAATAAAGTATAGTTAAGGGTATAATGTAAATTACAAACAACTTTCTTCACTACAGTATAAGTTAAGCTTAATGGTGGAACAAATTTTAAATAGTCAGTATCTTTAAGAACTTTAATAAAACAACAAATAATACATAAAATGCATTAAAATTTACATGTTATATATTTTGAACTAGTTTAGTGAAAATATATAAACAAATCACTGGTATACTGTGATGTGTGCATAATTTGTGTGTGTGTGTGTAAGCCTTCTTGTATATCCATCATTAAATGTTAACAAATATTTTGTCTAATCCCCATATTTTGACAAGATAGCATAACACAATAATATGATATTTTATCCATATAAAGTTTTAGTTTCTGAAATACAGATGAAAACTACTATCTTGATGTAAATTTGAGTAGAAATTCCTCCATATTGAGCTCTTGGAAAGCTTCCTTCTGTGGTTATAATCAATCAATGAAGAACATTCACCAACTGGAGTGCACATAACTGAGATTTCTACATGTGTAATGAAATAACAGCCAAATGTACATTTGTGATTCTCTACACAAGTGTATATTCATCACCATAAGTTTTACACTTTAATACCCATTGTGTGATTTTCAAGACTGACTTCTGAGAAGACGATTAAAAAAGAAATTGCTCTAACAGAACGTTTATTCTGGAACAAAGTAAGGGTTATTGGTTTTTTGCTTCTTTTTCATTCATATTCTGCAGCCTTTACCAAGTCACCTCTACTTTTCCCAAGCCTCTTGTTTTTCTGTGAGGTCCTCTTTATGGCGAGTAGTCTAGCCATAGAAGGCTAGTCGAATGTCTAGGATGGCATTTGCGATGTCACAGGTTTCCTTTCTCCTCTGAAGAATCTAATGAAAGGGGAAGTCGTTCTTTAGTACAAACATTTCTAATCTATTTAATTATAATAATAAAGTGAATCATAGTGGAATAAGTGAGAGACAGGACTAGTTGGATTTCCTAGGCCGACTAAGAATTCCTAAGCCTAGCTGGGGAAGGTGACCACACCTACCTTTAAATACGGGGCTTGTAACTCAGCTCACACCTGACCAATCAGGTAGTAAAGAGGACTCACTAAAATACAAATTAGGCTAAAAGCAGGAGGTAAAAAAATAGTCAAATCATCTATCAGCTGAGAGCGCAGGGGGAGCAACAATGATGGGGATATAAACCCAGGCATGTGAGCAGGGAGTGGCAACCCGCTTTGGATCCCCTCCCATCATATGGGAGCTCTGTTTTCACTCTATTAAATCTTGCAACTGCACACTCTTCTGGTCAGTGTTTTTTACAGCTCTAGCTGAGCTTTTGCTTGCAGTCCACCACTGCTGATGGTTGTCATCGCAGACCCGCGGCTGATGTCCACCACTCCAGATCCGGCAGGGTGTCCTCTGCGCTCCTGATCCAGCGAGGAGCCCATTGCCACTCCCAACCAGGCTAAAGGCTCGCCATTGTTGCTGCACAGCTAAATGCCCGGGCTCGTCCTGATCGAGCTGAACACTGGTTGCTGGGTTCCACGGTTCTCTTCTGTGACCCACGGCTTCTAATAGAGCTATAACACTCACTGCATGGCCCAAGATTCCATTCCTTGGAATCCCTGAGGCCAAGAACCCCAGGTCAGAGAACAAAAGACTTGCTGCCATCTTGGGAGCGGCCTGCCCCATCTTAGGAGCCCTAAGAACAAAGATCGTCCAGTAACATAAGCACTTTTAATTCACCCATAGCTTTTATTATAAAATATTTAATAACATAATAACTTTGAACCAACTTAAAAAGTGCAGTGCTATGCAATTTAGAAATAAACTTTAGTTTCTCGGTTTACTTAACAGTTCACTCTTTTTAACTTAAAATATCTTCTAAAATCTCTATGATTCAGAGATGCTGAGTATTATATTTCAGCTGGAAAGAATTTAAAACTATTTATGAAAATCTCTTTAAATAAGTTTAGTAAGTTCAATTGCCAAAATGAAGAAAGTTGCAAAATAAACAGCTTAGATGCTTATTCTATGAATAATTTTAGCTTTGTCTTCAAGGGCTATGTTTTAAACATCGTTTTGTGGATACTCAGCAATCCGTTTTGATTTAGTCATTTATTGGTGATTACCTCTTGATTCATCAAAGCAGAAATCCTGGTTGGTTCTGGAGTGCTTCATTCATGCAAAATTTGGTTAAGTCAAAAAGGACCATTCTTGCAGCGTGGTTACCATCAACCTTATTAGCCTCATATGTTTAGGAAAATTACCTGTTTCATGGCTTAAATTTTTGCAAATTATTACACCCATGTGAAATCATATGAAATATACAGTGGTATGTGTGGGGATACAGGGAGACTTATCTGGATCATGGTGACCAACATATAAATATTAGCTATTTCAGTGAGCCTCCACAGATTCAACAGATGTATTTTAACAAGTTGTACTGACATTAGTATTATATATAACATTATATGTAATATATAATGATATATATGATGTTATACATCTAACCAAATAAAACAAAGTAATTATAAATAGAGAGAGAGAGAGGGAATGTACTCAAAATAGAATGAAAAGTAGGTGTAGAAAAAAATCAATGAAATCAGAAATCTCCATTTGGCAATCATGTTAGTAATAATTAACTCAAACATCTATGGATGTTATCACTAGTATACAAAAGTTGGATGAACATTGAAATACTTGCATAGTTTTAAAGTACTTCCCTCCAGAATTCTTATCAATTATAAAGAGGGCAAGAGTAACATCACAGCAGAGATAGCTAGCACACTAGTATAACTGAGTGATCAAAGTCAATATTCCCAGAGATGTGATAGATTGACAGGCAAGGATAAAAACACAGAATTACTTCTGTGATATTCCTGCCAAAAATGCGTAACATGAATCTCATCAGGAAAAAACATCAGATAAACCCAAATCGAGGAATATTTTACAAAATAACTGGCTTATAGTCTTCAAAAATATAAGGTCATAAGAATCAAAGAAGCATTGAGGAATTATTTCCTCAATGCTAAAGAGACATGATGATCAATGCAAGGAGTGATCCAGGATTAGATTTATTTTAGGATATTATTGGGACATTTGGCAAATTTGAATGGGATGTCTTGGCAAGGAGTTTTGTGGGACTACTTTGTACTGTGCTTGTAATTTCTCATAAAGTTTGCAATTATATCAACACACACACAAAAATTGAACTGATACTATTATTAATATGTCAAGTGACTCCTAGCCTATTGGACGATATACTAATAAAATAAAATTGTGATAAAAATTTGGGACCGAGGGTTATTTATTGTTCAATCCTGTGTTAGGCATATTTCTTTTCTTACATAAAGTAAGTGTTCCAATTTCTTGACTGAAACACAGATACACTAATTGGGGAGAGTTAGAATTGTTCTGTGATTAACCACAGTGCTGACAACCCAAAGGAAAATGTGTTAAATTCATTTCTGCCAGATTTTTTAATGAATTACTCATCTGCATCACAATGCTATCCAATTGTATGTCTATTGCACATGAAATATATTTGATTATCTTTTATTTAAAATTATTAGATTCCACCATATTTAGCCATATAACTATGATGACATTTTCTAGCATTTTACTGTTTCACATTTGAAGCAGTCTGAGTAAGATAATATGATTCATAGTATCATTGTTCTGATTATGATGTTGAGACAAGAGATTTTTCTAACACAAACTTAAAATCACCTCTTGTCACAAATATTACTTTAAATGGGAAAAACTGCAATTACTTTTGCACTAACCTAATATAAATGACCTTACATCACATGTCCAGCAGTTTATTACTTATCAACTTTAAAATAATTGTGAAATTGTAAATGATTGCCATATTGCTTTTTTTATAGACTGTCTCAGGTATAGAGAGATATATAACAATTTGAAAAGACCCAATGAAATGTAAGTGTGTTTATTGTACAATAAGCTTCACCCCATGAAATTTTACTCAGATCACAATGAAATGTATTTTATTCACCAGTTCAGGAAAAGAAATCACCAGTAAACCTTCTGAATGTTATGTTTATTCAAGTTCATTATGGTTGAAAAGAAAATAGGTTTCCTTTGTAGTTGCGTTTTTTCAATTTCAGTAAAACAAAATGAGATTATATTAGTTGTATGAAAACACCTGAGTTCAGGTATATAAATCTTGTTTTCAAGATTAAGCATAAGTGAAAAGTTATTTAAAGAATATTATTATCTTTTGCACTCTACCAGGAATGGTGAAGAAAGGGATACGCAGAAATTTATTTTTAGAATCTGTGCTGCCCAATTCTTGTTAAAGCCTAAGATTTACATTTGGAGAAAGAAATCTCATAATCACAAATTCTAGCCATCCCATGTATTACTTTTTATAAATTATAGTAAACAGATGTGAGGTATTTATTTAGAGAATGTTTCAGATATTGATAATGACAAATTTGGTGTACTTTTCTAAAATTTCAAATATAGTTGTAATAATGGACTTTTATGATAGACGCAATGCTATAATTTGATTGGACTGTTTCATTTTTCCCCCTGGCACATAAAAGACTCCATTTTGTTAGTCCCCTATCAGCTGGCTGGGACCACGCGGCAAGTAGAATATGGGCGGAAGTTATATAGTGCACTTCCAGTTCTGGCACTATGATATCATACACATTCTTCTTATACTTATTTTTTAGTAGCAGGAGGCAAAAGACTCAGTGGAGGATGGCAAGAGCCAAAGTGGTCCCAGAACCAATACATGGAAAGTATCTCCTTCCCTATTCACCCCTTGAAGGATGAATCAGAATGTCCTGGATGTCCTGGATGGATAGAGATGTCCTGTAGATTGTCTGACCAAGAACATCCACGTTGCACTTTGCATGAGTGAGAAATAAACTTTAATGATGTTAATCCATTGTGATTTGGGATTGTTATAGCAGCTCATGTCTGTCTAAAGCAGCTTTCTACTTTAATCATGAGGTTACCTGGAAACAAATGGGGTATGTTTGTACAAAAGTACATCATAGTGTATAAATTTCTCATTAATTGTCAAGCATAGAGTAACTGCATTTTCCCTCCCATTTTTGCAGGTTATTTTGTAAGGATGATATACATTAAAAGCAAAGTATTCTGATGTTGATTTATTTCTAAAAGGAACTTGAATCAACACAGATTTGGCCAAGGTTTCTAACCATCTATATCTATAGTAGCATGCCACCAATGCATATAAGACATTTAACCCTAGGGATAAGACATTATCTGAGATCCAAATTATGAAAATATTAGGTCTAATGTGCCAAATATTATCTTTAGATATTAATACCCACATAAATTATATAAAGTTTAATCTGTAGAGGTTGATGGTTGGCAAGTTCCTCACACATTGATCCTTCAGAGAGCAATTTAAGGTCTCTTACCACACTAACAGAATACACAACTAATATTTACACAGTGCTGGGCAGTACAGAGAACATTTTCCGTAGATTATCCAGTTTACTCCTCACAGCCAACCTAGAAACTGAGAATTCCGATCAGTTCTATTTTACAGGTTAAGAAACACAGCCAAGTGGTAGTTATTCTGAGACAGTCTTATAAGGAACAGCTTTACTTTATTCATCAAAGTAGCTTCAATACTTATTCCAGCGTCTGTTAAATGGTAAACACCAGAAAGAAATTCTCCAAAGAGCTAAATAAGCAAAGAACTAAATAAACAAGGATATCTTTCATGTCCTCTGATCCTACACCCATTCTGTGTGCCCATAACTCCCCTGGTATTTTAGTTGTATATCTTTCCTGGGGCTCTTACTGTACTTTTTTCTTGCATCTCCAAGAAATGTAGACTATATGCCCTATAATGACTCAATGAATAACTTAATTCTCCTCCTAAATTGAGGAAACTGGAACTCAAATGAACTCTTGGAACTTGTTCTAATTGTGTACTGGAGCAACCACAAACTGACAGATAAAGTATCCCAGTGCTTAGCAAACCCCACTACTCAATTTCAACCTTATGAATATTTTCTAATAGTAAGAGATGAAAGTAAGAAAAATTAAAAACATATCTCAATTTCCAACTCTAAAAATTAATGTTCACTCCTATCCAATCTCAAAATGTTGCCTCAGCCTGGCTAGGAAAAACGGTGATCTCAGTAGAACCTTCAAGATTAAAAGAACACGGCCGGGCGCGGTGGCTCACGCCTGTAATCCCAGCACTTTGGGAGGCCGAGGTGGGCGGATCACGAGGTCAGGAGATCGAGACCACGGTGAAACCCCATCTCTACTAAAAAATACAAAAAATTAGCCGGGCGCAGTGGCGGGCGCCTGTAGTCCCAGCTACTCGGGAGGCTGAGGCAGGAGAATGGCGTGAACCCGGGAGGCGGAGCTTGCAGTGAGCCGAGATTGCACCACTGCACTCCAGCCTGGGCGACAGAGCGGGACTCCGTCTCAAAAAAAAAAAAAAAAAAAAAAAAAAAAAAAGATTAAAAGAACACTGTACTGTCTGAGTTAATCAATAACGTTCTAAGGAGAAACTTTCTTAGTTATTCACTGTTATCTAAGCAGAATTCCTCATCCCATTAATGTTTTAAGAATGGGATTTGAGGTTTATAAGTAAAGGTTATAATTTAAACGCAGCTTTTTAATACATTTAACATTTAGTGGCTTCCTATGCTTAAATATAGGGGAAAAACAGTGGAATGCATTACTTTTACAGCTTTACTTATTTAGGGAAAAAGAAGAGAAGGGATGCATCTTCAGCAATTGGGGGACATCAAAATAATTGACATTGATAGTAAATCTAGTAGCTATAATTGTAGACAGACATATAGGGAATTGTTTCTTTCAGATCAAAAATTCAATTTCTTTTGACACATCAAAGTTATTAATTTATGTTCAATTTAGTTTGAAGTCTAGCTTTAGTTTTGTATTGGGGTCTTTTTAAAATTTACAATTTATGAAAGGTCTGTAGCCCTATTCTCATCCAGTTAATTCAACAGGAGCTACTTATGTTGTCTTATTTTCCATGCATTAAAGATGGATGGGGATCTACCCCCTACCTAAATGTTAAACTGCACCAGAAGGTGATGTGTACAATTCAAATTAAAAGAAACTCCATTATCAGTTTGTTTCTATGTGACTGGAAGATAAGGTAGAAAGAACTTAAAATTCATTTGTATTTTGAGAATTTTACAAGAGTGGCTAATTTAACTCTCAAGATAACATCATATGAAATACATACTGGTTCTCTCTCTCTTTCTCACCATCTCCCTTGCCCCATTTTAGTGTAAGTTTAGGAAAGTGAAACTTTAAAACTTTAATTATGTCAATAATTACTCAGAGCTTTGTCTGCCTGATTCCAAAGTCACTAGTTTATTTTTTTATATAAGAAAATAAGGAGTTTCATCAATTAGATCCCTGCACTAGGGGCTCCTTCTTATAGGATGACATTGAGGAAAATAGCACAACCTGCTTTGAGAGAATAACTCCTCCTAAATATAACTGATTAATCCTTCTCTTTTGAAGACCAAAAAAAGGGATTAAATCAAGATTCAATAGAGAATTCTGATAACTATTTGCATCTTTTATTTGTCCAATCTTTGATAGTATGCTTGTATCTGTTATTCTGGATGTAAAATATATCATTAAATTGTACTTACATAAAACACGAATTGTGACCTAAACTTCAACTAAACTTTGTCTCCCATCGTCTCTTTAAACAGCATTTGGTGAATATAATCTGACTTGCTCCTTCATGGAAACTCCTATAGATTGATTGGCCTTTCTGCTCTCTTATAGGAAATAAACAAATGTATGATTCTCATTGTCTCAAGAAGTCTGATTTAAGGACATTAAATGTTCAGTCCAAGATGTGAATCAATACTATGAATCTTATTTAATATAAAATCTTCCTCCCTTTTAAGATAAGAACTTGATTGAATTTGAAAGACTGCTGTATAAGATAAGAAGATTTAAGGGTCAGACTGTTGGGTTCAGTGACTTGCATTTATTTTCCTTTTTGTTCACTCCCTCCCCCAAATTAACTAGCTAGTATATCTGTGCACCAGTGTTGGTTGAGTAGGACCAGCTACAGGTAAGGGGACAGGCAACCTTTTATTTGATTGGGTCTCACTATGACTTGGCTGCACTCTCACAGAATCTGGCAAACGTTTCTTTAGAAATCTCCTTCTTAGGCTCCTCTCTCCTGCAGATATCTCACTTTGAATGGAAACATCTCTGCATCTTTAATAAAAGTGGTTACGTACAACACTCCTTAGCCCTAGGCACCTGGTAGCCCCCTGCAGTTTCTTTTTGTTGAGATTTCCCACCTATCTAGGCAGCCTTGTTGGACAGGACAGGAGGTAACTGCTCCCCAGATTACTCCCTCCTACATGGCACGTGTCTGAATCATGAGAAAAACACATCTTTTGTCTCACCACTCTGGAGTATCAGGGCAGTCCAGGGTACTCCAGGGTACTAAGACTCTCTTGGCCCTGCCGTACTAGAAATCCGCAGACCAGAATGATCCCAAATGCAGATGGAGCCGCTGAAGCTCTAGAGAATACCGCTGCCCTTTAACTGAAAGGGGGAGTATCATTCCCTTCTCCTTCCTGGGAGACGAGATGGAAATAACAGTATTCCTTTCTGCAAAATAGCCTCCCACAATCATTCAGCTTTTCTGATTTTTTAAATGTTAGTTGAAAGAGAAAGAAATGCTTAAGAGTCATGAAATAAGTTTAGATGTGTTTTTGTTGTTGTTATTGTTGTTGTTGTTAACTATGCATGTTGATTTGTCTGTTTTGGACTCTCATAAAGGATACTGGCACCTCAATTGAAACTCAGACCACAAGAGTTAAATTTAAGCATTCTATTACAGGTATTTGATAATTTTACCATTTGTCAAGATATCATGGCTAGCCATAAAAAACATGGGTCATAAGTAGAAAAAGCAGGGAGTGAACATATCTGAAGTCTGTTTCATGCTAATGTGAAGGATAATAAGGTATTAGATCTCAAACCTACATGTAAATATTAAAACAGGCACTATATAGGCCAGGCAAACAAATAACACTCTGGGTGTATTTAATAGGAAGAAATATAATGCAGAGAATTAGAAGCTTACATGATATTTTGGAAGAGCTGGGGAATCCAAGTCCCGAGAAACACCTCGCATATTATCTCAACTGCTGGTAGAGCCAAAATGAATAATTTGCTCATCTGGAAACAGAGAGCAACATCTTTCATCTAATGTCTATAGATCTCCTAGCACTTACCTCCCGGGAGAATGCACTAAAGAATAATGGCTTTCTTTCTTTCTCTCTTTTTTTTTTTTCTTCAATTTTTGGGATGGAGTCTAGCTCTGTCTCCCAGGCTGGAGTTCAACGACGCAATCTCAGCTCACTGCAAACTCCACCTCCTGGGTTCAAGAGATTTTCCTGCCTCAGCCTCCCAAGTAGCTGGGATTACAGGCGCCCACCATCAAACCCAGCTAATTTTTGTGTTTTTAGTCGAGACGGGGTTTCACCAGGTGCCCGGCTGGTTTTGAACTCCTGAGCTCAGGTGATCCACCTGCCTTGGCCTCCGAAAGTGCTGGGATTACAGGTATGAGCCATTGCACCAGCAGGAATGATGGCTTTCAATGCCTCTCATCAGCAAAGCCTAACTTACAGCACAACTAAAAGGGATTACCCTGTGTTTCCCAGGGAAGAGTGTAGGAGGGGGAGAAAATAGTGCTGAGTGAACAACAGACATTCCCACACAGAGATGAACATAACTTCAGTTGCTAAAACCTAGCAAAGATAAAGTGGAAAAAATTCTTAAAACCAAGTTTGGCAGTAGGAGTGAAAAATTATAAATCATCACAGCAACATGTGACCTCAGATAAACACATGAATTAACAAAAACTCTGTAAAAATGCTCCCATACTTTGATATGAAAGAACATAGAATTGAGTTAGTTCTAAGAAAGTCTGTGTACACGTGGATACATAGATAAAATTATCTGAAGGATAATTGCTGTGGATGTCAATCTATCATCTTCAAAAACATGTGAACTGAATTAACCAATTATCATAGTACTTTTCAATTTTCCAGTAAAAGTGATCTTCCTTTAGAGAAAGCACATTATCAGATTTATCTTTTATGAATCTGAGATATGATGAAGGAGAGTGCATTGTAACAGGCTTAAACTCATCTTCTTTTAATTTTTTTATGAAAATATTTAATGTGTCATTACTTATCCTGCTCAATATGTTGACTTAAATCTTTTTATTTTTTTTTTGTACTTTAAGTTCTGGGATACATTGGCTCAGCCCAAAATCTCCTTAAGCTGATGAGCCACTTCAGCAAAGTCTCAGGATACAAAATCAATGGGCAAAAATCACAAATATCCCTTTATACCAATAATAGACAAACAGAAAGCAAAATCATGAGCAAACTCCCATTCACAATTGCTACAAAGAGAATAAAATACCTAGGAATACAACTTACAAGGGATCTGAAGGACCTCTTCAAGGAAAACTATAAACCACTGCTCAAAGAAATAAGAGAGGACACAAACAAATGGAAAAACATTCCATGCTCATGGATAAGAAGAGTCAATATCGTGAAAATGGCCATACTCCCCATAGTAATTTACAGATTCAATGCGATTCCCATCAAGCTACTGTTGAGTTTCTTCACAGAATTAGAAAAAACTATGTTAACTTTCATGTGGAAGCAAAAAAGAGCTTGTATAGTCAAGACAATCCTAAGCAAAAAGAACAAAGCTGGAGGCATCGCACTACCTGACTTCAAACTATACTAAAAGGCTACAGTAAACAAAACAGCAGAGTACTGGTACCAAAACAGATATATAGACCAATGGAACAGAACAAAGGCCTCAGAAATAACACCACACATCTACAACCATCTGATCTTTGACAAACCTGACAAAAACAAGCAATGGGGAAAGGACTCCCTATTTAATAAGTGGTGCAGGGAAAACTAGCTAGCCATATGCAGAAAACTGAAACTGGACCCCTCCCTTACACCTTATACAAAAATTAACTCAAGATAGATTAAAGATTTAAATGTAAGACCTAAAACCATAACAATCCTAGAAGAAAACCTAGGCAATACCATGTAGGACATAGGCATGGGCAAAGACTTCATGACTAAAACACCGAAAGCAATGGCAACAAAAGCCAAAATTGGCAAATGGGACCGAATCAAACTAAAGAGCTTCTGCACAGCAAAATAAACTATCATCAGAGTGAACAGACAACCTACAGAGGGAGAAAATTTATGCAATCTATCCATCTGACAAAGGGCTAATATCCAGAATCTACAAGGAACTTAAATTTACATGAAAAAAACAAACAACCACATCAAAAAGTGGGTGAAGGATATGAACAGACACTTTTGAAAAGAAGAAATTTATGGGGCCAACAAACAAATGAAAAAAGTTCATCATCACTGGTCATTAGAGAAATGCAAATCAAAACCACAATGAGATACCATCTCACATCTGTTAGAATAGTGATCATTAAAAAGTCAGGAAACAACAGATGCTGGAGAGGATGTGGAGAAATAGGAATGCTTTTATACTGTTGGTGGGAGCATACATTACTTCAACCATTGTGGAAGATAGTGTGGCTATTCCTCAAGGATGTAGAACTAGAATTACCAACCCAGCCATCCCATTACTGGGTATATACCCAAAGGATTATAAATCATTCATTTAATTTTTTTATACTCACCAAACACTTCAGCAAATATCTCAAGTAAATAAAAAAATGTTTTAACAGAAAATGACATAAAAACTTGCTCCTGATAGCAGTGCTTGTGTGTTAGTTGCCTCTCTATTAACTGGCAACACATAGCAGATATTCTTTAAAGCATACCAAAGTAATAGAATAGCAGAGACATCTAACAATTTAACATAGTGCACACTTCATTAACTTTATCAAGGAGCCACTGACATACACCACAGTATATTCTGGAGTGTTTATTTTACACACACACACACACACACACCATGACAAATGGCATTTAAGAAATGAGACATTCTGATTTTTAAAAGCTATTGCCCTGCTGGAGAAACGCTCGAACCCAGGAGGTGGAGGTTGCAGTGAGCCCAGATTGCACCATTGCACTCCAGCCTGGGTGACAACAGTGAAACTCCGTATTAATAATAATAATGATAATAAATAAAAGCAATTGCCCTGAAAGCAGAACATTTTGTATTCTATTGTTCACAATATTAAACCCAGAAACTTGTATTTGGCAAATGTAAAACCAAGTGTAACATATTATTTATTGCTCTCTTCAGACTGGTGTAGGGACTTAGCTTTCACCTAAAATGCTAATAGTACCATTTCTTCAAACAATGTAAAATGAGCTTTCAAGTAGAAAAAATTTTGTCTTGGGTGACTGCTATCCTTTAAAAAAAATAAACAGGGAAATATATCTGCAATTGAAAAAAAAAACATTGATTCTGACAGATTTTAAGCATTTTTTGCCAAGAGCTATATTTTGTATCAATGTGTATGTAGAATAACAAATATTACAAGAGTTAAAAAAACTATTGTTTGAAGTTATGCTTTTTAACTGACAGCAATTTCAAAGAACAGCAAATAAGAAAAAAACTTTCTAAGCACTGTGTGTCCTTTTGTTTTATTCTCTCATTTTGCTAGTTTCTTCTGTTCATTAATAGTTTCCATAATTCACTTCTAGAAGGTCCTCATTCCTCTAATCCTTTGCAAAAGTGGTGGGATTTATCTCTGGTTATTGTGTTAGTCAGGTTTCTCCAGAGGAATAGAAAGAAACATTTGGATGTATGTATATACTACTCAACTTACTATGAAGTTATGTCCTGACAAATCCATCATGAATTGATAATATCATGTCAAAAATACATTTAATACACCTAACCTATGGGACATCATAGCTTAGCCTAGCCTATCTAAACGTGTTCAGAACACTTAGCATACAGTTAGGCAAAATCATGTAACACAAAGCATATTTTACAAAAAAGTGCTGAATACCTCATGTAATTTATTGAAAACTGTACTAAAAGTGAAAAACAAGATGATTGTATGGTATTTTAGTCCATTCTCACACTGCTATAAAGAGCCACCTGAGACTGGGTAATTTATGACGAAAAGATGTTTAATTGATTCACAGTTCTCAGGCTGTACAGGAGGCATGGCTGGGAGGCCTCAGGAGACTTACGATCATGGCGGAAGGTGGAGGGGAAGAAAGCAGGTCGTACCTTGGCAGAGCAGGAGAGACAGAGCGAAGAGGGAGGTGCTACACACACTTAAAAAACCAGATCTCGTGAGAACTCACTCACTATCCTGAAAATGGCAAGGGAGAAATCTGCCCCCATGATCCAGTCCCCTCCCACCAGGCACCTCCTCCAACACTGAAGATCATAATTCAACATGAGATTTGGGTGGGGACATAGAGCCAAACTGTATCATATGGGTACTCCCAGCATGATTTCTACTGAAAGTATATTGCTTTTGCATCATTAGAGTGTTGAAAAATCATTAAATCAAATTGTCCATAACTCCATGTTTTTTGTATGTATGTATGTACGTATTTGTTTATTATAAGGAATTGGCCCACCTGGTTATGGAGGCTGAGAAGTTCAGACTCGGAAGAACTGAGGATATAGCTGTCCTTGGTCTGAAGGTCTGAGAACCAGCAGAGCCAATGATGTTCCAATCTGACTCAGTTCCAATCTGAGTCTGAGTGTGAAAGCAGGAGAAGACTAATATCCCAGATCAAAGACAGCCAGATGGACGAATAATTTTTTATTATTCAGTGTTTTATTGTATTCAGGCCTTCAATGGATTGTAAGAGGCCCACCTGCATTGGGGAAGGGAATGTGCCTAACTGTGTCTGCTGATTCAAATGTTAATCTCATCCAGAAACAGCCTCGCAGAAACATCCAGATGTTTAACCAAATATCTCGGCAGCCTACAACCCAATCAAGTCGACACACAAAATTAAGTATCACAGTTACCCGTATAAAAATACTTGCATTTGTCTGAAAGAACATTGAATATTAAAATTAAACTTGTCAGGGGGAGCCTGTCAGCCTGACAGTTGACTAAGTGGTGTTCGTGAAGTTAAGCACCTTGTTGTCCCTGTAGTGGATAAATTGAGAACCAGCATCATTTATCATGAGATGTAGTATGATGTTGCCACCTTTTGTACAGTTTAACTCTGCAGTTGTAATAGAATTCCAAAAGTTACGTTCCCTGTGTTCTCCTCACATCTGGGAGATGAAGGAATAAAAGCATTAAATATAAGTATAAGGCTTCTACTTATACTTTAAGTATAATAAAAGCCTTAAGCATAAGGCTTTTATTTGAAGGAACTGTCTGAAACATACATAGAATCCATAATAATTATTACCACTTACAGGCACATTGTTCAGTAAATATTTAGTGAGTGTCTATTATGTTCCAACCACAATTCTAGGGTCTAGACATAGGGTAGCCCAGAATAGAAAATGGCTTTGAGGAGATTGGAGTTTTGCCACACATTTTCTGTAATGAAATAAGTTTAATTAAAGTGAAAAATACCACAACTATCATCGTATTCTGATGAGTTGACAGTTGTACAGAAGGCACTAAGGTCAAATAATATTTGACCAGTACTATTTTTTACAATGTCAGGTTTTAAAATAATCCTAATTCCAACAGTCTTCACTTCTATATCAGGGGGAATGCAGTAAATCACATGTCCTCTTGAGTCCTTTGAACTGGATCACTATACTTTTGTCTACCACTTACAGGTTACTTAATTCTAAAGACCAAGGGCCTTTTCTGTCACCAATACATCACACAAACCTGGTGTTGGGAGTTCAGTATCCATCATCTCTCTATCTTGTGATTCAAACCTATTTAACAATACATGAGAAAGTTTGGCCCTGTGCTAAATCAACACTTCCTGACAGGGGAATAAATAAATTCTGGGGTTGGGAAGCTTTGTCAGCTTCTACACGACTTGTGTTGCAGTGGGGACTAGGAGAGCATTGTCAGCAATTTGTCTGACCTGGCCCACTCAGGTGTGACTATACTTCCTCAACTTATCTGTGAGGTGGGAAAAATCATACCAGGTAAGGTTATATTTACAACCAGAAATTAAATCACCTACTATTGCATAGAATCTAGAAATGGAGAAATAGCGTCTGTGGAATAGTGGTGTTAGTATGAAATACAGATGGGACAATGAAGGCTACAGGTGACGAGGCACTCTATGGTCACATTGAAGAAGTGACAGCAGGACTCTTGCAGTTGTCAGGACTAAAAATAACCCCCACTCCAGAATATTTAAGCAGCACAGAGAAGCTTCAAAATCAGCTCTTTCATTTCATAGGAAGAGTTCCAACTAGCATAAACATTTGCCTAAAGTGATTTTTAGGTTATTTATGCCAGTGATTGAAATGAAAAAAGAGTCGACTGTAACTCTGTCTACAAACATTAAGGGGTAATGCACAGACAATTGCTTAGATTATATAATTTATATTCCCAGTTACAGATAAAATGTTGCTCCTGGTTTCTGCTTTAAGGTTCACACATATACGTACAGGTACATGTATACATTTAAATTCATATGTGTCAATTCAAATATTTAAAATATAATGTGACTTGCACCAGTATCCCAGAATGTCAACCACTTGATTGATTTATAATCTAGTTAATTCTACATGAACAATAGTAGTTGAATTTCAAAGATGATGGCATTGTTTTCATAGCAGATGGCATTTTTGTTTTATTAAGCACCACAGTTCAGACTGCTATGAATCTGAACAATGTATCTGCAGTTACAAATCAACAGTTATTTCAGATTTTTTTTCAAATGTATTTCAGGACTCTTCTCTGGTTTCTTGATGTTTATGGGGTTTTGTTTTGTTTTGTTCTGTTCTGTATTGTTTTTCTGGCCAGCTTACTTACCCAATTTCATGAAGACTTCTGTATATTTACTTTGTATTGACATACAGCTGAGCAATGACAAAAAGAGGTAAAAACATTTTAAATATCCACCAAAGCATGTTTTTACACATTGACAAAAATAGGGACTGGAGAAATAACGGCATACAGATCAGTTTGTGGCTTAGATATCTGAACTGTTTCTTTTTACTGTTAAGCAGGCCGAGAATAGGAGAGCTATTTCAGAATCTTTGTTCAATAAAAGGGATCATGATCCAAATCAAACACTGTCTCATATTTTCAACAAAGCTTCTTGGCTTTTACAATGTAAGCATTAAATACATTTATTTGTAAGGTATTTTGGTGACATTTTTTGGTCTTGACACACATATGAACTCACATGTAGCTGAGGGTCAAAATACTAGACTGTATTTTTGAAAGGAGCAGAGGCCTCAACTGTATTGTTCACACTTATTTTACAGACTGATGTATCAACCAGGGAATGACTCTCAGGCACAGTTACTTTCTCAATGTTCCTCAGATTCTTCTTAGAGTCAAGGTTGAAACCAATGGGCTAGAGCAGTGCTTCCAAATTTTTAATATGCATGCGAACCAGCTGAGTATCTTGATAAAATGCAGATTCTGATTTAGTAGGTATTGGTTGGTTCATGAGAGTAGGAATTTCTACAAAGTTCCTTGGTGATGCCAAAATCACTGTTCCATATACTGCAAGTTGTATAGTGGGGATCAAAAAAATATGGCAGCAATAATTGAAAGCTCAGCAAAATGCCACACTTTAAACCATAGCTACATTGTCCAATATTCTTTTGAACAATGCAATACAGAAACCTCGACATTTCCAATTACAAACAGATGTATATTACAGTTGTTTGTTTTTTCCAATGGAGATTTATGATGCATTGCCAAATTGGCCTTTAATTGGTTATGCTACCTACACTCATTTTCCCAAGATCCAATTGTTAATAAATATGCATTCTGAATAACTGTTACATGAAAACCTATAAATGTTTAAATATATTATAAAGCCCATTACACTAAATATGCTGTAAGGTTAAAAATATAACAAAAATTAACTGGTGTATTATAATAAGAGCAGACTTGGTTAGTTGCTTGGGAGTATACTCCCTGAACAATTATTGCATAAAATTATTACATAAAACATTTAAAAAATTATTGCTAATCAAGATGTTGTCTATTATTTCTCTTTGCATTTTCCAAAATATACAACTGCTATACATTTCTAAGTGAATTCTGAAGCATCTTAATCATTTTGTGAATGTAGAAACCATTAGGCATCACATCGAATCTAGAATTTTTCCTCGCATTGATAGCTTTACAGTCACAATCTTCCAAATCCACCAAGGGTGTGCTTTGATTTCGTGTTGTGGGAACATCTATTTGGTACAATACAGGAAATAACAAATGTGGTAGTTTGCTCTTATCCATTTCTCAAAATATTTTTTACCCCATATTATGTTTTGCTAGGAGCAAGGCCAAAGTCCTCATTTGTTGCATTTTGGCAATGTGCATTTGGCAAGTTCATTTTATTGCTTGGTTATGACAAGATGTGTTCAGAAAAGTGGTGAAGTTTCATGCTATTTGTGCAGAATTCTTTCTTTGTTAGTGGTGTGTGCAAAGCCATCTGTTCTCTGTAGAGCAGCAGTGATGGCTTGTGTAGGACAGTAAGCACTTGTCAGCGCCTGGAAGATGGTCCTCTGCATAAATCATTATCCTGTCTTTATGTCTCACAAGCAGTGAACCCTTTTTAGGCTGCATTTCTGGCTGAGGTTGGCATACACTGGGGGAAGAGTATCAGAGTCAAGGAGAGTTGCTTATTAAATTACTCATCTCACTTTTACAGAACAGCTGCTAAAGCAAACTGGCTAAAATATCTTCGTTATCCACAGCATATGTTTGAATACAGATGCTCACTCTTAGCAATTCAAAGAGCCGAGGCTGTGGAGGTTGATAAATGTTCAGCTTTTAGATACGAAGCAGAGGTTAAACGGATATGTCAAGATGCTTAGCTTGCCCTGCTTTACTTTTAGCTGAAGAATAAATGGTGGCAAACTTCCGACTAGGCTACCATCTAATCCTAGCATGTGAAAAACATAGCAAAAGTATTCATCTATTGCTTTCAATAATGTCATTGGCCCCATTTTATTGTATTAGTTTTTTAAATTACAAAAACACCTTTAAATACTATTCAAATCAGGACAAATCATAGAGTGATATATTTATGCATGCAATAAGATGTGCAAGCACATAAATCCCTAATATAATTTCTTGTGGGGCTTACCATATTGGAGGCAGACAGTTCAGTACAAAGGACTACTTATTAAAGGCTAATGCATTAAATTATATAACTGTCACAAGATATGGCAATTTGCCTTCTAGAACTTGAAATCAGACCACTAGCAAATTCTTATGGGTCACTGAATATCCATCAAATTACAGCAACTTTTAGTCATGCTTTATCTTGACAGTGTTTGTATCAGTGACCTAGAGATGAAAGGTTTTATAACTCATTACAAATCCCCAATCAATCGAGTGATTCTGATTTGAGGAAAGAAGCTTCATTTTCTTTTTTTATTTTTAGTCAATACCTAAATTAATTCCTGAGTTGATTTTAGCCCCAAAATGAAGGATAAAGAAAACCTAGTTTTCACTTTGAACTGTTTTTTTCCTACATAAAGAATTGGCTCAGTTAAAAATTATCATTATTCTTAGCAAATTAAGAAAACATTGAAAATTATGCTGGCATAGGCTGTTTGAGTTAAAACTCTTTTTCCTGATAGGTCTTTAGTAAATGCATTTGATGGAAGGTCCTTATTTTTAATACTTATGGTTGCGTAAGTATTCAAATCTACAACAATTCCCTAGGGCGTATATAAGCCCGTGCAGTATTTAACATATTCTTTGATTAGCTAGATACTTAATCATTCTCAGCCATATTTACTGCTCAATCCACAATATCACTGCTAATTTTAACAAAATTCTGCATCTGATTTCTTTTACACAGTCAGATTCAGCTCATTCTCAATTCTTAGTATTAAGAGAAAGGGGAATAAAGTAAAGCTCAGGGAAAGTTAAAAATAATCAAAGACTTCATTATTCTTCAAAGGAATTCTTAAGCCATTCTTTCAAATATTGTGAGAAGTTCTTTTGTGAACACTGAATTTATCATATGTACAAGTTACTGATATTACAGAATATGTGGGAATGTGACCTAATACTAGCAAGAAAGATGAACGTAGAAAATTCGAGTGACAAAGGTCCATTCTTCTGTTAAAATATTGAAAACTGGATCACTTTCAAGAAATTGCAACATGAAACAAATTGTCACAAAGCAGGCATAAGATGTGAAGAGGCATAAAGTTTTATAGAATTTTTAAAAAATAATAATCTGTGTAATTTGGAAAATGTCACTTAAAAACATGAGGTGCAGAAAAGATTCTTACTCTTCTTATTTTTTAGAGCTGTTGAGAGAATTCCAGGTATGTGCAAAGAAAGCACTTTTGATTTAAAAAATACGTACAAATGGGAAGAATTTTACCTATTCTACATCTACCTTCATTCTAAGTGTTATATGGACATATTCTCAATGATTAAATGATGGAGTTGGCTACTCATTTCTTCTACTGTTCTTTTCTAGACTAGAAAAGTAACCTCATTGGCTATTGGCAATGTTTGTTTAGCCTGCTCTGTGAATCACTTTTGTTCTAACTCTTCTCTTAATTCCTGAAGGCTGTTTACGATCTGTCTTCTGATGACTGAAATTTTGTGTTTTATACAGTTATTTATTTTTCCTTTAAATTATATTTACCTATTATCTTATAATATTTTTAAAAGAATACAAATACAAAATTATTTTTTCTCTTATTCTCCGCAGTACATCATTTTTTATAATGAAAAATATTAAATTTATGAACTATATACACTATGTTTCCATGACAATTATTTTATGATTGCAAAAATAATGTTTCTAAAATTTACTATGTAATATTCTGTTTTACAGATACATGACAGGTTCAGGTATCAGTTCTCCATTGTTAGAGAGATTTTTCTTTTACTTTTTTATTTTTGCATTTTTAAAATAGTAGAATTATGAATGAACATCTAAGAGACTAAATCTTCATCTGCCTTTGCAAACATTACCTATAGGATTTCTTTTAGTGTATTATTTTTCCACTTCACTGAATCTGTCATTTCAAGGCTTATCAATTTAATTTAGACAAATTCAATGTCATTTTTGAAATCCCATCTTCACTGACTTCTCTGGAGAATTGATTCCAGTCAGTGAATTGACCTTCTTGAGTCTCTCAACTCTTTCACTTTCAGTGGTTAATATTTGATCTAGGCTTGCATACTTCATTTAAGCAGTTGCAGAGGCAACAACTTCCTTTCAACTCAAACTCTAAGGTTGCTCTCTATGTGAAATGAAAGCAAACACTATGATTCTTAGTGTAATAAAATATTGCCTCAAATTTTTATCATTGTGGAACTTCATCTTTCCTAATAATTCACCTCCTGGTCTCTAAATACTAGCATCTAGTATATTTTGTTTAGCCTTATGAATATACATTCATGATTATCCTGACACTTTTTTTTTGTCTTCTTTGTCTTTCTTGATTAGTTTATTTTCCACTTTTTGGGGGTTATCTGTTAGGTGAATCTTACAGACAGAAATGTGCATAAGTCATAAACATACAGCTTGAGGAATGTGGCAGGCAGAATAAAAGATGGTCCCCAAGATCCCCACGACTATGTGCCCTCTCTTGAGTGTAAGCAGGACTTGTCAACTTGAAGAGATTCGCTCCTGTGATTACATCATTTTAAATAACAAAGCTGATATTAAGGTCCAAAATCAGTTGACTTTGAGTCCAAAGAAGATTATTTCAGGTGAGATAACCTAATCAAATTAGCCTCTAAAAAGAGTCCAGACCTTCCCTGAAGGGAGAGCTTTGAGGTCAGGGAGATTTTCCTACTGCCCGAAAGATTCAAAGAGCCAATCTTCAAAGGGCCTTTGGGAATTGTGGGAGGCTTTTTGAACAGCAACCTCCAGATGACCCTTAACAAGAAATCGGAGACACGAATGCTACATCTGCAAGGAACTGAATGCTGCCAACATCCATGTGACCTGGAAAGAGGAACCTCAAGCTCCAGAAAGGAACACAGTCCAGCCAACACCTTGACTGCAGCAAGACCTGGGAAAAGGACCCTGAGAAGTGAACCAGCTAAGCCATGCCCGGACTGCTGGCCTAAGAAAACTGGATGATAAGAAATCTATGTTGCATCGCACCACTTAGTTAGTGGGATATTGTTACACAGCAATAAAAGACTAATATAACACACAGGTAACAAACACTCAGATCAGACCACCTTAGAGCCCTTCTCTTGCCCTTTAGTTGCTACACCCCCAGACATATTAATAATGATCCTGCTTAGTGCCACAAAGGAATTTTGCCTATTTTTGAACTTTATATGATTGCAATCATATGCTACACACTTGTTATGTTAAGCTTCTTTCACTCAGTATTTGAGATATTTCTTCATTTTCTGTGTAGCAACAGTTCATTCATCCTCACTGCTATATGGTATTTAATTTTATGAATACAGAACAACTTATTCATTTGGCAATTGAGAGGAATTTTGGATGTTTCTAATTTGGGGTTGTTGAACATATTATTCTTTAACTTGTCTTGTTTGTGAACATATTGTGTGTTTCTGTTGTACATCTAGGATTAAAATGCCTGGATCATAGGGTTTGCACATTTTCAGCTTTACTAATCAATGCCCAACAATTTTCCAAAAAGTCAGAACAATGTACATCCTTAAATCCTTTTGTCTTATTGAACTGTAGGAATTCTTTACACGTGTTGGATATTCTAATTTTATTGTATCTGCAAATACTTTCTCCCAATGGCTTTCCTTTTCATTCATTCAAAGTTGAATTTTGGTTAATAGAAGTATTGAGTTTTAGTGCAGTCTGCTTTACCTCTTTCTTTCAAATTTAGCTCTCTTTGCGCCCCACTCAAACATCATTTGCCCACTCAGTGTCTCAAAGATATTATTACATAATTTTTTTCTAAATTCTCATTTTTTTATGGTTTACATTTAGATCAAAAACCCATCAAATACTTTGAGGGGAGTAGTATGGTGGGAAGTAGAGCTCAGGAAATGTTTTATTTTCTGTGTGAATACCCGATATATCTAGCCCCAGTTATTGACAGCATACCTCCCCATTATGCCACAGTGTCAACACTCTCATTGTCAGGGAGCTGTTTATGTAAGGGTATGGTTCTGCAATGTATTCTGGTCCACTTTTCTACCTATGTATGTACTATGCTATCCCAATTACTATATTTTTCTAATAAATAATGTATCTGTTTATTTCTTCTTCAAGATGGCCTTCATTATCCTTGGCCTTTGCAGGTCTATATAAATTTAGATGGGAACTTGTTTATACACACACACACACACACACACATGCACACACACACACAGTACAAAACTTGCTGGAATATTAATTGGGCTATCATTGAAACTGCTTATCAAAGCATGCAAAAATGACATGTTTATATCATTGAGTTTTCCCATCCCTCCATTTTTTTGTAGTCTAATTTTACCCAGATATTTTTAAATTTTTATTTATTTTTTTCTTTTTTTAATGTTAGGGAGGGACTAAGCAGAAGTCAAAAACAGGTGCTTAGTCAGAAAGTAAGACTTGGGCATAAGAGAAATAAAAACCTCAATTGAAGATCTGATCTTCAGCTTCTACAGAACAAACTCCCTTTAGAAATTTCAATAATTAGAGAAGTTTCTCCTATTTGTATGTTAAAGAATAAGACACTGTCTGATACAATGACTTCAGGGGGTTGCCATGACCTTCTAAGGTTTATTTTCTGTTTGCATGCAAGGACTAGTTCCCTTCCTTTCTAATTTCTTAGTCAGCTTGCTTAGTTTCCTTTGCTTTTTTCTTTCTTTATCTTTCACTTTTAAAGTAAGCTAACCCAAATTTCCCCTGAGATCTACTAAAAATTTGGTCCCTTCTACCAAATTCCACCCCACCAACCATCAAAAAGCCTTTTAGTACATAGTATGCCTGTAAAATTTCGTAAGAAATTCACCCTGACTCCAAACCACCCACCAGCAGGGCTGCCCACCTATTATTTTGTTATTCCTGGAAATTTGACATTTTTTGATGACAGAATAAGGGGAAATAATATTTTTAAATATATATAGCACGTTTGTTGCTAGAAGATGGAAATACAAATAACTGGTTTACTTATGTAGTTTTCCAGGTTTCTGGTGACCTTATTAAACTCTTCTTAATTATAAGTGTTTGTCATTAAAATTCTAGATTTTCTACAATAAATTGGTGTCATCCACAATTAATTGCTATATTAACTTTTTCTTTCTAATTATTTGCGTTTGTTTTCTTCATATTTTATAGTATGAATTCCAGTAAAACCTTAAACAGAAGTGGTAATGGCAGGTATGTTTTTTCCTCATTTCTAATTTCCAAAGAATACATGCAATTTAAAAAAAATGAACTATGTATTTTTTTCTTTAATTATATGTGTGTGCATATGTGCATGTGTGTGTTTTTACAACTTAAGAGAGTTTCCTTCTATCCCAGTTTGCTAAGAGTTTATGTCATAAATAGATGTTGAATTTCATCTTTAATATTTCTGTATCTATATAAAATTATACATTTTTCACTATTTTGTTAATGAAGGGGGATTGATTTTTCAAATATTAAGACATTTTTATAACTGAAATAAGCCCTAGTTGATCTTTATATTACCCTGTTTGAGTATAGATGCAGCGAATTTTTTATTACAGTTTAATAGTATCAAACCACAAAATTACAACAAATTCAATTTTAAGCTGTGATTGGCTTTTATTTCTGACTCTGGAGTGGAGTAATACCTCAATCTATAAAATAGAAAAAATATTCTAAGGGGCTGGGCAGAGGAGATTCGATTTACACATAGAAGAGCACTACAGAAAGCAGAAACAGGAAACAATTAATTAGATTGGTCCTTTCAAAGTTATTTTCCTTATACGGTTAAAACAGAGGAGACTTCCTTATTATGCTGACTCAGATTGACTAGAATCTCCTATTTTTTGTGAAAATTGGATCGTTTCAAAGTTCAATTTAACTACATGGCACTTAGCACAACTGACTCCATTCTGGTTTGGTGTGGTCAGCTGGGCATAGTGCAAGAGGCTAGTCCAAACGATGGCCTCTGATAAACCTTAACAATGGCATATCTTTTTCTGCTTTGTAACTTAAATCTCTCTGTGTCCTTTACTTTGATTTGCAGCTCTTGTAAACAGTATATGGTTGTGTTTATTTTTAATCAAGGCTGACCATCTTTGATCTTTATTCTTAGTATTTAGTTCATATTTAGATGATTAATTAATGATATATTTTGCATTCATGTCTTCCTTTCTAATTTTTTTATTTTACTTATCCCTTTTTATTTCTCTCCCCATTTTTTATTTTGCACTAATAAATATTCTATTTTTTTATCTTTACAAACTATAGAAGTATTTAAAATGTTAAGGGTTAAACTAGAGATTATATCCTGCATCTTTGATTTATTATTACTTTTTCAAAATAGTTTTATTCTGAAATTTAACCAATCACTTGTTAATTCTCAGTTGTTTGCTTTTAATACAGTTTTGTTTCCAGAATATTTTCCACTTCACAATTGCTTTAAGATTTAATTATCAATATTCAAAATTAGTAATCGCCAGAGACCAGAAATCAAACTTCCCTCTGAGCCTTCCTTCAGAAGTTTGGAAGAAAAATAATTGTTTTACTAGAAAATGATCTTTGGAGTAAAAGCAGGGAAAGAAGGGCTAGGACTGACAAAGACCAAGGCCATAAAAAGGTATTTGTTTTGAAATTCAGACATAGCTAATTCCAACTAGCTTCTAGAAGTTTTAAAAAAATCATCTAAACAAAGAAAACCCAGAGAAGGGAATCAGAAATATTTTAAAATTTTTAGCTTAATTGATCCTATTCTTGATACATTCTGAGCTTACCACAACAGTTTCTTACTTTTCCTTATTTATAGGTTATCCTTTTCAACACCCTGCATGCCCTAAATACTGCTTCTTCAATAATGTCTTTGCCATTTCTACTTACTACACCAGTGATATTTTCAAAATACTCATTTTTCTATTTTCCTAAAAATAATTCATGTGCAGTATCTACTTTAATTGAATTTTGTAAATTTTTAATTGCATATATCTTATCAATCAACAATATAATGTACTGTGTCAAAATTACTAATCATCCTGAATTTATCTAGAATGGGAATTCCAAAATTTTCCAGAATAGTGGCAAAGGGGACATTCCCTCTAATAGCTGTGGTGGTGATCGTGGTGGTAGATGCTTGTTTTCTAAAATTTAATATTGAATAACCGGCCCCTTATCATTTTAATTTTACATTTTTGTGTTTAATAATATTTAAAAGGTTTCCTTTAAAATGAAAATGTGGTTGCAAAACAAGAACTACTTACTAATAATTTTACGATCTCACAATATCAACCATACTAAGATTTCAAGCTGAGTTTTCAGCAAATTAGGGTAAAAATGATTCAAAATTCTAAATGCTATCTTAGATTAAAAGTTGAATACAATTGCATTTCTGTGTCAGGTACTAATTTTATCTCTGAACTCCTGTCCCTGACTGTGCCAATTATCTCTTTTGTACTTATTATAGATCTATAGAAAAATTGCCTAATACATTCAGATAACACAAAATTCCTGTAATTTTTTAAAATAAAATTGTGTGCACTTTGCATCTTTTGTAAGTTGAGGTTAAAGTATGATAATGTCTGTAATTGGCATATGAAAGCAAGTGAATTAAAGCATTCATTTCTTTCCAATTACAAATTAAAAATGGCTTCCCATGGAAAAATAATAAACAATATGATATAGCAAAAAAACTGAAAGTTGTATTGACTGTGAAAGAATTAAATTTGCTTTTACAGGACATTTATTGTATATTTAACTGAAGATATTAAACCAAACATATTAAGTTAGAAAAGACCACAAGGACTTTAAAGAGGATGCAAATTTTAGCAAAATATTTAGATGTAAAGCCTGTTTCTTTCAACATTAATAAATTATCATGTTTCAAAAACTTTATTTAGTTTTGCTCTGCAAGTATTGGCACAAGTTTTTCATAACTTATCTAAGATATAAATATGAATTATTAGTCAAAATGAGAATTAAAATTCATAGCATTCCACTGACATGACCAAATACTACATTTGAATCCATAACGTACCACTGAAATGGCCAAATATTACATTTTATAAGACTATAACTTACATTGTTTTTTAAAATAACTATAAAAGTAACTACTATCTTAAAGGGGGTATTTTTACTAGAATATTATTACATATCCTGGTAAAGATCTCCCCAACTTTTTTCATTATTTCCCACTACAATGTTCTTCCCTATGTGCACAATATAAAGAATAGCAGGTAAATGCTAACAGATGTCATCAAAAAACAAGAAAAAGAAAAATTTCAGCCATATTGCTTTAGGTAAAGCTACAAAGGTAGCATTTGATTGTTATTCTCACGATAAAGACACTAGGACAGGCTACATATTAGCAAGAGAAATTATTTCTGTCACATAAATCTGTGACATAAACACTATTTATAAGGTGTAGGAAATTCTGCATATGTTTAATTACTTTTATCCCGAGGCCTCAATTCACCAATTGTCTTAATTTTCAGCCTAGACAAATTATGGTTGTTTGTTCTAAATTTCATTCATTTTTGGGCAGGATGTTTTGATCTTCCCCAGAAAAATTAAAAATTGAAAAATAACACTTCTCTTTCTTCAACAGTACAATTCCAATTCCTTCCATTTCAATGAATCTCTGATTGGAACCTCAGGGTGGAATTTGCAGCATCCAATTCTGGATGTCTTTCTCATATATGGGATTTTTTTATTGTTTTGGAGAAAAAAAAATCTGGGCCGGGTGCACTGGCTCACACCTTAATCTCAGCACTTTGGGAGGCCAAGGTGGGCGGATCACCTGAGGTCAGGAGTTTGAGACCAGCCTGGACAAAATGGTGAAACCCCGTCTCTACCAATAATATAAAACTTAGCCGGGCATGGTGGTGGGCGCCTGTAATCGCAGCTACCAGGGAGGCTGAGGCAGGAAAATCGCTTGAACCTGGGAGGCAGAGGGTGCAGTGAGCCAAGATCGCACCATTGCACTCCAGCCTGGGTGACAAGAGCAAAACTCCATCTCAAAAACAGACAAACAAACAAACAAAAATATATACATATATATACACACACATATATATACATATACACATATATATACACACATATATATACACACATATACACACACATGTATATGATTACCTAACTTTTACAAACAATAAAAAATGAAAGTTTGCATCTTTTGGCACAAGAGTTCTTGCTGTACTTAAGCTTTTAGAGACATCTGAATGTATTACAAGGAAACTGTGCTTTATAATAGATGAAGAGGTAGTTTGTTATCCTGTAAGTTTACAAATGTTTACAGACATGTAAAGTTTCCTTTATGCTTGAGAATTCAAAGTTGTCCAAGGAAACATATGAGTTTTCTGTCTTCCTTTATTCTAATAAAACAGGGACAAGAAGAAAAATGTAGTATAAGGGTATTGAACTTATTATTTTTAAAGACTTTTAAGAGTCCATAATTGCAGCATTTGCCTAATCACAATGGCCTTGTTTCTTCTGCTTGTTTGTTTTGCAAGTGAATAATCAAGTAAAGATGGTTATTGGTCTGCTCATTGTGTAATATATTTTGTAATTTAGGACTTTTAAAAATCTTTACTGAGAACTATAATTTGTGTATGCATGAACTGAAAACCACAAATTAAGCTGCTGCTTTTATTTTGATGTGACATAGAAATTCAGAGTATAATATGGGGACTGGGGCTTCTAATCTAGAGTTATCACTTATGTCTCTTCTGGGATAAGCTATTTCATATAGAAATCACTTTAACAGAAGTATCTTTCTGATGTCACTTCTGGAGAGACTCACCCACATATGTGGGGTTCTTCCTTCAGTCAGTAACTCTAACATTATTTTCCTGAGTATTAAAGTTCATTACAATTCCAATCTCTCTCTCTCTCTCTGTGTCTCTCTGCCTCTAATTTAATCTCTTCTTGTTCTTATATAATATAACTTAGTATAATATAAAATTCTCTATTTAAAGTTTGTTGACTCTAGGAAGACCCTGTTTGAATCCTCATTCTACAAATTATTAGATAAGTGTTATAGAGAAAGATCTGACTTTTGTTTTCTCATCTGTGAAACCAAAATACAGGACATGACATACGAGTTTGTTGTGAGGAAGGAGATGTTCAATGCATTGTCCCTAGCATGATACCTAAAAACAAGAACTGGTTAATGAATAATGTATTCATCATTAACCTCCTTGTCTTATATTGTAATCACAGAAAACTTGTTATACCTATGTTATATGGTGTAGAAATTGTAATGAAGTGGTATAAAATATGGTAAGAGAGACACTTAAATTTTTTAGATAAATGTTTTGCAGTAAAGCTTTTCATATTCAAAGACCTAGAATCTAATTTTGTTCTTTAATGAATGACACATTTTCCAATTAATTTGAGAAGACATCAGTTTAAGCCTCTAAGTAGCAAGACATCCTTTAACCCTTTACGACAGAATTTTGAAATTAAAGATCAGTTTGCTCCTAGAATATGTTTTCCCAATTTTTAAAAAGACTAGAATAGTGATAAAAAGAAGAATGAAAAGGATTTAGTTACCTTTATTCTATACTGTAGGGGGTGTGCAAAGAACTGAAAACATAGGGAAGAAGAAGTAAAAGGAGTTAATAAAAATAGTTTTCAAAGTAAAATTAGGGGTTATGCCTCAGTCAAAGAAAAATTTCAAAAATGAGTATAAAAGTGTCAGATACTAAGCCCTGGAGAAAATAAATTTACTATCAACAAATTCCACCTGTATTTTATGGATGATCAAACTGATGTTTAGAGTTTAAGTTGCTTGCACAAAGTGATAATAGTAGGTAATAGCAGAGCTAGATCTATAACTCAGATCCCTTAATATGTTGTATTTTTTTTTTTTTGGCATGGGCAAGGACTTTATGTCTAAAACACCAAAAGCAATGGCAACAAAAGCCAAAATTGACAAATGGGATCTAATTAAACTAAAGAGCTTCTGCACAGCAAAAGAAACTACCATCAGAGTGAACAGGCAACCTACAAAATGGGAGAAAATTTTCGCAACCTACTCATCTGACAAAGGGCTAATATCCAGAATCTACAATGAACTCAAACAAATTTACAAGAAAAAAACAAACAATCCCATCAAAAACTGGGCGAAGGACATGAACAGACACTTTTCAAAAGAAGATATTTATGCAGCCAAAAAACACATGAAAAAATGCTTACCATCACTGGCCATCAGAGAAATGCAAATCAAAACCACAATGAGATACCATCTCACACCAGTTAGAATGGCAATCATTAAAAAGTCAGGAAACAACAGGTGCTGGAGAGGATGTGGAGAAATAGGAACACTTTTACACTGCTGGTGGGACTGTAAACTAGTTCAACCATTGTGGAAGACAGTGTAGCAATTCCTCAGGGATCTAGAACTAGAAATACCGTTTGACCCAGCCATCCCATTACTGGGTATATACCCAAAGGACTATAAATCATGCTGCTATAAAGACACATGCACACGAATGTTTATTGCAGCACAATTCACAATAGCAAAGACTTGGAACCAACCCAAATGTCCAACAGTATGTTGTCTTTTTTCTCCTGCTCCATCATGACACTAATAGCAAAAGCTACTAAACCAGCCACTCACTGCTCTCGGTGCTAAAACAACAATCCAAGTTCAAGAAGTATAGACTGAAATAATCCAGTATCAGTCATTTCTCAAACTATGTTCCAAATAAAAGCAGGTCCTATGAAAGGCTTAATGGAAAGCAACAAGAGTGGCTTTGGATTCTAAAATATTTAGAAAACACAAGTATTCCTCTCCACTATGTGCATTTAGTGTGTTAAGGGAGCAGAGACATCCTAAAGTAAATAAAACCATTCAAATTGTTATCACTCCTTGGTTATTATAATTAACACATTTTTGTTTATGTTCATGCAAATATTGAATAAACAACCTAGACATTATTCTATTAAAGAATATGCTTTGAATAATGGAGCTCTTTGTCAATTTCCCATGGTTTGTGAGAACCAAACAAGAGCTCAGATTCAGAGACGATTATCATTTCTCTGACTTCCAGTCCTAATAACGATTTTCTTTCACATTTAGAGTTTTCCTTGAACCCATAAACTAGAATATTAGGGCCCTAGACTTTAATTTAATTTACTGAAATAATTTTATTGCAAATATTCATGTGATTTATTATGAATAAGATGCACCGTCTTGAAACCATTTAACAAGTCAGGCTTAAAGCACATGTGTCGTGATTTGTATATTATATTTAGAGGCAACATTTTAAAGCAAGTCTGTGGGGACTTATAAATGTTAGAACCTCCCAGCCAAGCCATAAAACTAATCTTCACTGATTTTTAAAATGTATTTTCTATTTGAACCATTAGTATATAGAGTTTATTTTCACATGGAACAGTTTATCTGAGTATTTTCGGGTGTCTCTCAGATCACAGTGTAATAATTCAACATCACTTAAATACAGCCCCTCTAGTGTACTGAAGGTGATGCTACTTTTGGCTTAACTAGATTTTTGGTGCAGTGGAATAAATCTTAAATTTAAAATCAGGACACTGTGGTTCAAGTCCTTGCTAGGTCGAGCAACAATTAATGACTTAATGTCTCAGTTTATCATCAGTTAACGCTTTACAAACTCACTAAGTAATGAGTATCAAACAGATTTAATATGTAAAAGTTCTAATTCTCCAACAAACATAAATTGGCATTTTCATTATAATTTTGTGTAGACATGACCCTTCCATGTTCTGTGAATACCCTGAGAGAAACTCTAACTTTTTTGAGCAACCTAATCCCATATTTATTGCCAGAATCTGAAGGGATACTAAAAATACCAACAAAAATGAGTTAGAAATGAAACAAGAAGAGTGATTAAAGCACATTTCCCAGGACACATGCTTGAAAAGAACAATTTCCCATTAACAGTTGTATGTCCACCTGAAACCAAATGTAACTGCATCCATAAGTGCTCAGTGAATTTCTGTTGAACTGGGCTGTAGAAGGAATGTTGATAACAAGCTTTCAAAATACTGTAAAATTAACAACCTCAGTGATAGCCTTTTCTTTCTGATATTTACTACATTCTTTTAAGTTTAGGTTACCTGTTCTTTTTTCACTTATATAGGTTTCATTAAAGGAGTATAAAACATTATAAAAGCTTTATAGAGTCTTTGTCATTTTAAAGGAACTACATATACACAAGTTTGATTATTTGTATGTTATTCTCTTGCCTCAGCCTCCTGTGTACCTGGAATTGCGCCTGGCTAATTTTTGTATTTTTAGTAGACAGGGGGTTTCACCAAGTTGGCCAGAATGGTCTCAAACTCCTGACCTCAAGTGATCCACTCACCTAGGCCTCCCAAAGTACTGGGATTACAGGCATGAGCCACAGTGCCCAGCAGAGATCACAGATATTAAGGATCTGATCATTTCTGAGGAGTCATAAAGTATCATCTCCATGTAGATAGATTTATTCAAATACAAATAAAATATATTTTACCTAGTGGAAAAATGGCCTATGTATACATTGTCCAATATGTTAGTAGTTATGTGTGATTATTAAATTAAATTATTGAAAATTAAATAAAATGTAAAAATCAATTTCTCAGTTGCACAAATGACATCTCAAGCACTCAATAGCTATATATGGCTAGTGGCTACTGTATTGGAGAGGATCAATTATGGAACAGTTCTGTCACTGCAGAAAGCTCTATTAGATAGTGGCGGTCTTGTTAGAAAAAAACATACATCACTTTCATTTAGTAATTAGGTGGTAGATTCTAATATTCTAGTATAGAAACAGTTTTTAAATCTTTATAATTTAAATTTCTACTCTTTCATTAATACTATACATTGTGCATTGTGGTGGAGAAAAGGAAGAGAAAAGTGGGACATAGTGATATTATGATATATAAATCCAATAACCTCCATTCATCTTTATGTGCATGAAATAAAGTATGTATTATATATCTGGGATACTAATAAAATTTTCTAAAAATCGATGGCTTTTGTTAAAAAAAATCTAGAGAAGTGGTTAGGACAATACTGTAACTTAATAAACACTTCTGTCTCTTTAATTTTTAAAACAAACAAAAAAACCAATAAATGTAATCCATCACATAAACAGAACCAAAGACAAAAACCACATGATTATCTCAATAGATGCAGAAAAGGCCTTTGATAAAATTCAACATCCCTTCATGCTGAAAACTCTCAATAAACTAAGTATTTATGGAACATATCTCAGAATAATAAGAGCTATTTATGACAAACCCATTGGCAATATCATACTGAATGGGCAAAAGCTGGAAGCATTCCTTTTGAAAATCAGCACCAGACAAGGATGCCCTCTCTCATAACTCCTATTCAACATAGTATTGGAATTTCTGGCCAGGGCAATCAGGCAAGAGAAAGAAATAAAGAGTATTCAAATAGGAAGAGAGGAAGTCAAATTGTCTCTGTTTGCAGATGACATCGTTGTATATTTAGAAAAACCAATTGTCTCATCCCCAAAACTCCCTAAGCTGATAAACAACTTCAGCAAAGTCTCAGGATACAAAATCAATGTGCAAAAATCACAAGCATTCCTATACAACAATATTAGAAAAACAGAGAGCCAAATCATAAGTGAACTCTCATTCACAATTGCTACAAAGAAAATAAAATACCTAGGAATCCAACTGACAAGGCATGTGAAGGACCTTTTCAAGGAGAACTATAAACCACTGCACAAGGAAATAAGAGCAGACACAAACAAAGGAAAAACATTCCATGCTCATGGATAGGAAGAATCAATATTGTGAAAATGGCCATACTCCCCAAAATAATTTATAGATTCAATGCTATTCCCATCAAGCTGCCAGTGACTTTCTTTGCAGAATTGTAAAAAACTAGTTTAAATTTCATATGAAATGAAAAAAGAGCCTGTATAGCCAAGACAATCCTGAACAAAAAGACCAAAGCTGGAGGCATCATGCTACCTGACTTCAAACTATACTACAAGGCTACAGTAACAAAAACAGCATGGTACTGGTACCAAAACAGATATATAGACCAATGGAACAAAATAGAGACCTCAGAAATAACATTTACATCTTCAACCATCTGATCTTCAACAAACCTGACAAACGCAAGCAATGGAGAAAGGAGTCCCTATTTAATAAATGGGGTTGGAAAAACTGGCTAGCCATATGTAGAAAACAGAAACTGGATCCCTTCCTTACACCTTATACAAAATTAACTCAAGATGGATTAAAGATTTAAACATAAGACCTAAAGCCATAAAAACCGTAGAAGAAAATGTAGGCAATACCTTTGAGGACATAGGCATGGGCAAAGACTTCATAACTAAAACACCAAAAGCAATGGCAACAAAAGCCAAAATTGACCAATGGGATCTAATCAAACTAAAGAGTTTCTGCACAGCAAAAGAAACTATCATCAGGCCGGGCACGGTGGCTCACGCCTATAATCCCAGCACTTTGGGAGGCTGAGGTGGGTGGATCACGAGGTCAGGTGTTCAAGACAAGCCTGACCAACAAGGTGAAACCCCGTCTCTACTAAAAATACAAAAAAAATTAGCTGGGCGTGGTGGCAGGCGCCTGTAATCCCAGCTACTCAGGAGGCTGAGGCAGGAGAATTGCTTGCACCCGGGAGGCAGAGATTGCAGTGAGCTGAGATTGCGCCACTGCACTCCAGCCTGGGCGACAGAACAAGACTCTGTCTCAAAAAAAAAAAAAAAGAAAGAAAGAAACTATCATCAGAATCATCAGAATGAACAGGCAACCTATAGAATGGGAGAAAATTTTTGTAAGCTACCCATTTGACAAAGGTCTAATATTCAGAATCTACAAGGAACTTAAACAAATTTGCAAGAAAAAAACAACCACATCCAAAATTGGATGAAGGATATGAACAGACACCTCTCAAAAGAAGGCATTTATGAGGCCAACAAACGTCTGAAAAAAAGCTCATCATCACTGGTCATTAGAGAAATGCAAATCAGAACTACAATGAGATAACATCTCACTCCATTTAAAATGGCACTTATTAAAAAGTCAGGAAACAACAGATGCTGGTGAGGCTGGGAAGAAATAGAAATGCTTTTACATTGTTGGTGGGAGTGTAATTAGTTCAACCATTTTCCAAGACAGTATGGCAATTCTTCAAGGATCTAGAACCAGAAATACCATTTCACCCAGCAATCCCATTACTGGGTATATGCCCAAAGGATAAATCATTCTACTATAAAGACATATGCACATCTATGTTTATTGAAGCACTATTTACAACAGCAAAGATTTGGAACCAACCCAAATGCCCATCAATGATAGCCTGGATAAAGAAAATGTGGCACATATATACCATGGAATACTGTGCAGCCATAAAGAGTATGAGTTCATTTCCTTTGCAGGGATATGGATGAAGCTGGAAGCCATCATTCTCAACAAACACAGGAACAGAAAACCAAACACCGCATGTTCTCACTCATAAGTGAGAGTTGAACAATGAGAACACATGGACACAGGGAGGGGAACATCACACACCCAGGCCTGTCGGTGGGTGGGGTCAGGGGAAGGAGAGCATTAGGACAAATACCTAACGCATGTGGGGTTTAAAACCTAGATGACGGGTTCATAGGTGCAGCAAACCACCATGGCACATGTATACCTATGCAACAAACCTGCATGTTCTGCACATATATCCCAGAACTTAAAGTGAAAAAGAAAAAATGAAAATGAAATGCCCTTAAGATGGCATGAAAAAAATAAAAACAGTGAAACTAATATCACATACATGACAGTATAAGGATCAAATATTCATTCTATAAAAGTGCTTTTCTTCTATGTGATTTGCTACATTTTCATACTGTTTGTGCATTAAGCTTATGGTTAGAAAAACGAAATAATTTAAACTAATGTAAAAGGATTATGTATTATTCTTACTAAAATTGATTTAAAGACCTAAAACATCCTTCTTTACTTATTAGAGATTTTTCTTTATTAGTTTTAGCATTTTATCTAAACCTAGTATCTGCTCCATTATTAAACTGCTTGATGTAGCATTATATCTAACTACCTAAAGACACTTTCATGCTTAGAAATTCTCTTCAAAATGCAAGACACTGAGGTTGTACAGTCATTTCAACCTGGCTGCTCATTGCCACATTTATGAAGATTTCAGCACTATTTTTATTAGTATGTCCTGGCCTGCTAAAATAGCTAGGCAAATTTTTCTTGATATTTGAGATGATGACATGCTTTCAGTTCTTCTGGTTTAGGTGAAAAAGTAAAGGACAATAGAAAAGGCATAGCGATTATCCTGTTGTCTGTATGCGCGTGCACACACACACACATTACATATGTAAAATATTTTTTTCTTTTTTATGTTTAATGTGTTACAACCTTGGAGGACTGAACGTATTTTTCTCCTGTCTTGTCAGTGTCTAGTTATCCTAGTGTTATTACAATGAATAACACTTAAGTCACTAGCCTATTGAAATCATTGTTCAACATAGTTTTAACAAATCCTTGAAAAATAGTGACCTTAATCGTTGGATGAATTGCTAACTTTAAACTCAAATTGTTTTCATAAGAACACTTGCTGGGTTTGTTGAGTGTTCTGCTTTCACATCACTGGCATCTTAACTTTCTACAATTGGAAATAATGTGGGTAGGTGATGCATCGCCCTTGTCACCTCTATCCACACTGAGGTTTTTCTTCTCTTGTTATCATTTGTCTTCATTCTTCAAGACAGTTCTTTATCCAAGTAGCTGTCTTTCACTTCTCTCCATAACGGTTGACCTTGTAGATTTAGTTTTCAATCTGGTCTTTTAGGAAACGATTCGTACTGTAGGAAAATTATGTCCCCAATTTTCTCTGACAACTGTATTATTTTATCAAGCGAAGCACTATCAGGTTTGTCAGATGTGCCCGTCTTCCTGTGATTCAGGCTGATTTTCTTTAAACTATTTATCACTCTCTGAATGATCTGTTTTCTCAACTCTGATCAGCATTTCTTGTTATTTTCAGTGTACCTAAATTCTGACAGAAAATAAAGCTTTCAATTTCTTTTTAAATGAAAATACTAGATTTTTCTCAAATAATGTGTTTCTCATATCTCTTGAATTTGTTATTGGAATAACTCTATGTTTTGTTGGCAAAGGGCTTCAGAGTGGATAACACAGTTTCAAGTGCATTATCTCATTGAGATTTACACTTTTTATATGGGTTACAAGACAGTAGTAAAGGAAGTCTTCAGTTTTGTTAAAAGATGATTTTCAAAAAAGTCAAAATAATTTTCAGGAAAAAATATGTAAAATTAACCCATGTTAAAAATGTTATTTAATTTAATGAAGACATCACTCTTATATTCTGGTTAACTTAAACACTTATATTTGGTTCAAAAGAGTAACCAAAAGGTAGAAACATTTATAGATTGGGAATATTGAAATGAATATGTACATAAAGGCAAAGTTGAGTTTTCCACAAAGTGGAAGAGAAAATTTGAACCTCAACTAGAATCAGCAGAATTTGCATGTTAACTGGCTGTGTACAAATTAGTTATAAAAGAGCTCAAAGACACAAAAAACTAGAATCAGATGACTCAGAAGGGTAAGCTGTAGGTTATTCAAAAAAATATAAAAAGGTTTTTATAAATTAAAAAGTTGTTCTACAGTTTTTATAAATTAAAGAGCAATATTTGATAATAATAGTAACTTTCAATTACAGGCATATAGGTATTAATCAAAACAACTACTAATATAGAGTGAACTAAATTTATTGTAAGTTTGTAGGTCCAAATAAGGTATAAAATAGCCTATAAGTTTTATTTTATTTTATTTTTTCATTAACAGAATTCATGTCAACAATGCGAGTCTAGAAAATGCTCAAGGTAAGAGCTTTATAAATCATATGCTATGGCATCCTGATGTGTTCCAAATGGGCAAACAGGAGGGCCATGAGAAATTGGTACCCAGAGTCTACAGGACACCCTGGTAGAGCCTGGGGGCAGGCAAAGATGATAGGCTGGTCACCACTAATAACAAGCAATCTACTTTGGGAATCAGAGTGACTCAAAAGAAGCAAAATCTGAGGTTGCATCCCACGGACCTTGCAGGTGATGCATACGACAGTGTGTGCCTGTGGCTAAGAACTTGCACAATCCTTGCATCTTTTTCAGCAGCTAGTTGCAACACTTGACTCTACCCTTTATAAATAAGAGGCCTATGGAGCTGTGGAGGAGATGCTGGGGCCCAGGTGCCTAGGCAGTACAGTACGGAACTAAAGGTACAGAGGGTGGGAGTTGGGGATACAGGTGGGAAGACAGAAGGGCTAAAACAAATGGTGACCTGAAGTCTGTGTCTTCATATATGTAAGACTTCACTTCATTTGCAGCTATTATATTTTTAAGTGGTACACAGTTTAGCATCATGATTATTTCCTTATTACAACATACTCGTTGTTCCTTGTTAATTGCAAAGTTTTGATTTGTAAAAGTTTGCTTTGATTTGAAAATACTTCAAGTCACATAAAACATTCAAATATGTCTTTAGTGTAGAAGAAAAAGGGAAAAGCTATGAATTGTGTGAATATAATTACAAATGTTTTACATGGTTCAAAAATATTTCTTGTCAATAGGAATTGTTAAATCACTTCACTGATATATGTCCACTTCACGTGACATTATTAGATCTGATTCTTGGATCAATGAGGGTCTGATACATACATTCATCTGTTATGAAAACCTATTACTTTTATTAGTATACACCATGGAATTACAGTGAAGAGTATAGACAGAATCTTTCTTCTATAATTTATATCTGTGTGACCCTTGGCAAAACATTTAATATTTAAAAGACAGATTTCTCATATGTAAAATGAGAATTAAAATAATACCTGCTTTATAAATTTGTTATGACAATTGAATAAGTAATCCATGTAAAGCACAAGGTAAAGCTTGAAAAACTCTTTGCTCTATGAATTAGGTATTTCATTTACTTACTTATTTTGTAAATCTCATCTGCTTCAGGGACATGAAGGAGAAGATAGCATTTTAAGGACTCCTATGAAAGGACACCTTTTAATCTCTCTCCCCATTACACTTAGGTGAGTAGTTGATATGAAGATGGACAAAATTAAAATTTAAAAATGTTTGAATAGCTATTTGACAATCATGATATGTAATACACTCACTATAATTAAAAAACACAGTCTGTAATAAACTGCCAAAATGTTTATTATGAATAATAAAAAGTAACAGAGGCACTGATCAATTCCTATTGCTACCAAATCTTTTTGAAGAGGGAAATGACAAATTTCTGAAATCTCTTCACTTCTAATGCTTTAAAATTGAGCTTTAAAAAAAAGTTTTGGCTGGGTGATGTGGCTCACATCTGTAATCCCAGCACTTTGGGAAGATGAGGCAGGAGAATCTCTTGACCTCAGGAGTTCAAGTTTACAGTGAGCTGTGATCATGCTACTGCACTCTGGCTTGGAGGTATAATTGGTACACAAGGAACCAAACCTATCAATGTGTACAATTTGATGAGTTTGAACATATGTAAACACCCATGATATCATTACCACAGTCAAGGTAACAGACATACACAAACCTCCCAATGTTTCCTTTTATCTCTTTGCTTGGGTGTGTGTGTGTTAAGAACACTTAATATGAGATCTAATTTCTTAACAAATTATGATGTGCACAGTACCAAACTGTTAACTATAAGTGCTGTTTATACAGCAGATCTCTGAAACTCATTTGTCCAGCATAACTAAGACTTTATACCCTTTGAATAATAACCCCTCATTTTTCCCACTTGCCAGCCTCTGCAACTGCTGTTGTATTCTTTGCTTCAATGAGTTTGACTATTTTAAATACCACATATAAGTAGAATCAAGCAATATTAAGTGTGGGCAAGGTGAGGTAACAGAGAAATTGGAACTCTTGTAGAATGTTGGTGATGGGAATGTAAAATGGTGCAGCTGCTATGAAAATAGTATGAAAATTCCTCAAAATATTTAAAATAAAATGACTATGTATACCAGCAATCCCACTTCTAGGTATCTATCTGAAAGAATTAAGATTTGGACTGAAAGAGATAATCTGCACTTCCATATTCATTCCAGAACTTTTCACAATAGCCGAGATTTAGAAACAAACCAACTGTCCATCAGCAGATAAATGGATTTTTAAAAAATGTGGTATATATATAAAATGGAATATTATTCAGTTTTTAAAAAGAAGGAAATCCAGCCATTTGCCCCAACATGGATGTACCTGAAGGACATTTGCTAAATAAACTGAGCTTGGAAAACATACGTTTCTTCTGCCTAAATAACAATGGAACAGTGAACCCTCTAAATCATCTAATGGAGTTCAGTCCACCCTCATCATCCATTCTTTTTACAAGATGGTAAAAAGGGACCTGCTTAACTGTCAGACATAGAACATTGTTCAGAAAGACATTTGCTTTAGCATCTGCCTTTGAAACACTGAAGGATCCCCAAACTCATTGTCAAAGAAAAAAAAAACAGAAAGGGAGGTTATACTGTTTCCCACTGTGAAAACATTTCCCAAATAAAATATTAAGCACTTGAGTGTCATTATGGATTAATCTTTAATGACATTTTTCTGAGCACTGTGATGACCTGGAATGAATCTGTAATAACATGACCTGGTGATCCCATAGGCATGGGACCTTTGAGATCTACACAAGATTAATAACCAGAGGATGGTCCCAAGGGGTCTATCAAAATATCCATTACAGCGATTATTTGATACCCAATGTAATACTGCATTTTTAACAAATAATGTCCAGTGTATTTTGTGTTTCCCATGAGATCTGTGTCCACACTGTTAGGAAGTAGACTTTAATACTATGAATTAAACTAACATTCTTTATTTGCAATCCTGTTATCCATTTGAAACTCACACGAAAACTTTCTCACACAGGGGAGAAATAGACTTTTGTATTAAAGATTCCTTTAATCTTGGTTGATTTTTATTAAAAATGTCTTCATGTCTGCCCTTAACAATTTTCATTGTTCTATGCACTTTTTTTGAGTTTTCAAATTTGATATTTTAATGAATCTCAACTGTTCTTAAAATAGTCTCATTACTTAACTTTTTTTGCTTTTATATTTACTTATATGCTGCTGCTCTTTTGAATTTAGTCTATTTCCTAGGTAGCATTCATAACTCATGGCCACATACTTGCTTCTGAATGAAATGTTTTCATTTTTACTTTACTTCACTTCCAAAATGAAATGTTTTCATTTTTACTTTATTTCTTGCAACCCACATGCTCTTTTCTCCTTTTAGCTTATTCACCTTATTATTTTTCTATGAGTTGCCATGTGGTTGTGATAAAGTTCAATTTCTTTACTTTTTAATTTTGCTGGTAATTTACCACTTAATTCAAACATATCTTGAGCAGTTATGGTCTCATATACCTAAATTTGCTTTATATTTTTTCTTCTGGTATCTGAGCAAGTTAAAAACAACTAAGATTTTCTTATTTCCATGAGAAGTAAACATTTAGGAAATGTGTATAATTATCACCATATTAGTTTGCATGCCAAAGAAGTGAGAGCTTTGGATATGAAAACTATAATCATAAAAAGATACAGAAATAATATTAAAAGCATATAAACTCCATTTTTCAGACTTTGAGATTAGCATGCTTCATTTGTATGGAGTTTTGTATATAAAGATTGCTCTGTCAAACTCAATTTTATTGTTTAAACTCTTTAGTTTTTTATGTTTATATCATTCGTTCTGATGTTTTGTAAACTACTGACACATATGCACACACGTATATATATATTTAAGTATAAATATTTACCCTTAAGTTCACTCATCAGTTATTCTGCCTCCATTACATTCTCATATAAATGCAGATCTTGTTTCTACAACTCTGTATTTTTCAGACATGTAAAATGCCCATTCATAACCAGCTTCAATCACTAGGTTGTAGGATAAAACACCTCAAGAAAACACCAGTTATATTAGATGTTCCATCAAATGTCTACATCTGTGCCCATCATTTTAGGGTAGAAAAAACACTTCAATAGAAAGCAGATAATATTCAGTAACTAGTATTGGAAGATTTTAGGCTTATCTTTACTATTATCTACCAATTCCAAATATGTCTATGACATAAAGCACCTGGAGATGAATATTTAATATGGTTTCAAATTCCCATCAATGCCACTAAACAACTGACCTAACTGAACAAACCAAAATATTGACATTGTCTAACAATTGGTCTAGACTGTATTTGGTATACCTTCATTATCCTTTTTTAAGTTTAGTTTTATATGTATATGTATCTTTTCTTCTGAATTAGAATTGTTACATACTGAGATATAGAAATACTTAAGAAATATTAGCTGTGGCTTTCTTGTTGGGATAGGAGGGACAGAAAATGATTGAAGAAGTTTCTGATATTCGAAACTATTTCACAAAGATAAATGTGTATTTATGTGTATTATGTACCACATAAAACACATAAATACACAAAGATAAATGTGTATTATGTACCACATAAAATGTGGTATAAAATTTCATAATATGTAGGAAACATACAATAGTTATTGAAAATAGCTCCACTTGAAAAGTACAAATAAAGAAAAGAAACTACGCTAGATTAATTTTTTCAAATTGCAAATGTGAAGCTAAATTTATTTTAGCAATAAAGATTTTTATATTATTAATCACTTTGGATTACCTATCTTGTGGCTATATTCTATCCCTTTTGCTAAACCCACTTTTACTGAATACTGAATTTTGGATTAATTGCTTATCAATCAAAACAATTGAAAAGGAATATGATCTATTACATGGAGAAATTAATTAGCTATTTCCTGACACACCGTTTTGTGTAGGCATTTTGGAATGCATAATAAATGCCACAGAAAAATAGAAGAGAGAACAAAAAGCTACATTTAGTTTCTATATCATGACTTCACAGTGTTAATGCTGCAATTAATTCAGTGTTAATGACAATGAGAGTTTTGTGGTGTGCTCTTCCCCCCACATGTGAGAAGCTGGCTAAACTCTTGCAAGATTGGGAGTGAAGGCGATCTATTTCAAAATCAGGCCTTTTCCAGTTTTCCAGGCATAAATAGTTCTAGGATATTCATTATGAAAGAAAACACAGAAACCCAATTTTTACGGACTGCAGTGGCTTATGCAATCAGCAGTCACTAGCCGAGCATGCTTCCCCTAATGTTTTTCTGCCCATGGCAACCACCTTTTCTGTCTGGATGATCGAGAGTACAGAAGCCTGAAGGGGACATGTCCTAGCACAGCCTGGGTGTGGGGAATTGGATAGACCCGTCCCTTTGCTATAATTGAATGCCACATCTCTAAATCAGTATGTAACAAATGTACAATTTGAATACCATGAAGACACAGAAACTTCTCATCACTAGGAGTTTGTCACATATTTTGAAAAGTGGTTACAATGTACAAATACCATTTGCAATGAGATTTTAAAAATAGGTTATTATCAAAATAATGTTCAAATTATGGTGACCCTCACTGCTTGATACAGGCAGCTCACAGCCTTTTGAAACTGTTTTCTGTTTCTTTAAGCATGCACTCTGGTTAATATAAGAAAATGATAATTCATTTCAAAAATAAAAGGCATACTTTTTATTGCTGCTTTCTTGCATCCAAATTATGGTAAATAAATATGATATTCTTCAGCACACTGCAACTATTATCAGTAATTTTCTGTATGTATTGCATAGTCACTCTGTGCTTCAGACTTTTTCCAGCTAATATTTAAGAGGATGACAGTATTTCATTTGGCTATATTTCCAACACTCATGATACATATTTATTCATCAAGTATTTAAATTAAACTAAGACATATGCTGCCAACAGAAACTAGTAATTCTTTTTGTCAAGTCTGTGACATGTTTTTGAGCATTCAGTTAATATTTTTATGGATACAGTGTTAAACCCTAAACAAGTCATCATAAAATGCTTGTGAATTTAGACTGGATATACTGGGAAATGTACTTCGAGCTGAGAAAGGAATGCTCAGATGCCAAACTGGCTGCTGAGCTAAAAGTGGAAAGCAGTGCTGGAACCATATACGTCACTGTGGTTTGCTAAATCTCCAATCCCAGGTTTGGACTTTTCTATCCTTCTCCAAGTTAGTAGAATAGAAAGGGAAACATCATTGATACGCTTTTAGTTTTGGTTTTGGTCTTTGTTTATTACAATGAAAAATTCAGTACAGTGAAAAGAGACGGCCCAGAATCCAGGCAGCACTGTTTCATGGGAAGGGCCGTGGGGGGCCGAGGCAAGCGTAGAACATGGCAAGTGGACTGTAGCTACACATCTAAATAGCAACTCGTTAGGGTTTAAGGTAACACAGATGTGTGCAGCAGAGTATAAATGGATTTAATATCTCAGTAATTGACAAAAACATACTTCTTATTCCCTTACTACCGAGGAAATGGTCATGTAAAACACATTTCTTACTGATCTGTAATATCTTCTTTGGTATATCAATGAGCTCAATAAAATAGCCCCATCTATGTATCTATCCATCTGTCCATCACCTAATCTGTCATCTATCTATCTGTTGATAAAAGTTCGATACAGTATGTTGGAGGGAAAACTTGTAAAGATGAACGCTATTTCCAGTACAACTAGAGTATTCATGTGTAAAAAATTTTTAAATATATCTTATATTTATTCAGTGGCTATTATAAAATATAGTATGCCAAATGTTTCATATAAACCATCCATTACATTGAGACAACAGTGTCGTGAGATACGTAACATTTTTAGAATTTACAAACAAGGAAATTGAGAATAAAAACGGTCTAGGAAATGTCATCAAAATCACATGATTAATAGGTATTACCAGTATATATGATGATTTCTTACTCTTTGTTATTGTTGTTGTTGTTGTTTGTTGTTTTTTTGAGACGGAGTCTCACTCTTGTTGCCCAGGCTGGAGTGCAATGGTGTGATCTCGGCTCACTGCAGATGAACTTTATCAATGAACAGAATGCACAGAAGGAAAAATAAATTAATGAAAAGGGTCAGAAATATGTATTATAATTAGGAGGAAAAAGGACAAAATTCATTCTTGAAAGGTGTATTCCAATAATATTAAGTTTAAAAATCACTTGCAAAATTTTTTAAATTAGGATTTAACAACAGTCATTAAAACGTATTCGGGAATTTGAAAGAATGATTTTCAAAAGGAATTGTGAAGGTCTCATATCTGGACTGGTTGTAAATAAACCACAGTTATTTTTCTTCCATTACTATGAAACACATTATCCATTTGCCTTGACAGAATATACTAAAAAAAATTCAAAGACAAAATATGAAAAAAGGAAGGGCATTAAATATCAATGGCAAACAGAACATAATTTTCATATGATTATATGAATTGGCTTTAGAATTATTTGAAAAGCATGCAATCAATAGCACTTTTAAGAAGTTGAAAAAGGGAATTTAGAAATTCCTTTTGTTGTTCAAAGGCTGAAGCTCCAGATGTTTGAACTGCAGCCAGTAAGCCCCACCAAACACAAGCTCTCCCTTTCTTTTGCCTGATGTGCTGGTTTCAAACAGACAACTTGTATCACTAAATCATGAGTATGGTGAAATGTTGGCATCTCTATTTTGTTATTGCTGAAGTCCAAGTGAAAAAGCGAATTGTCTTAGCTGTAGATATTTTTTGCATGCATTAATTTTAGGGAAAAAATAAAGTCTAGCTGGTAAAGAGGAAGAAATGGAAAAGAGGCTTACAGAAGGGCTTTGTCATTTATAAAATAATAAAGTAAAATGATAAACTGTGAATACTGTAAACTAATATGTTTTTTAAAATGGGGGAGGGAAATAGACCATGTGCTCCAAGTACACTGAGGTTCAGATCTTAAAGGATTCACAGTATACCTTGTATTCATTTTCTCACTCAAGATTCCAAGTAGTTTTAGAAATTGCTCATGCCTTTGCATAAAAACATTCAAAGTAATTTAAGAAATTGCAGTATTAAATAGTGAAAAATATATGTTGCAGCATATTTTTTATAAACTTCAGTAAATCATTTCTTTCTTCCATTCTTAGCTGTGTTGGGCTGACTCTGAATATTAAATCTACTTATGAATAGGATGACTGGTGATGTCACTTTAGCTCTTGAGAACAGGGTTAGGTAACTTGGGCTCCCTCTGGTGTCGGCCTCGTTCCTTTTTCAGTAGCTAAAAGAAACAGAAAAAAATGATCATTTTAAAAAACCAACTTCTGTAATATAAACTATCATAAAATAGTAAGAATAACTTACATTTTTATACTACCTCTCATAATAAGTGAGCATGACTTTAAGTTAATTTGAAACAAGGAAATGTATATTCTTATGATGAATGTTTAATATCCAAAGACTGTTTTTTCTTGGAAATAAGAACATAAGATAAAAGAAATGTAGAAATGTCCTTTAGTAATTTTGCCATAAAGGTATGTAAACTCCACAGAAACATGTTGCTTATTGCTAAAAAAACTTAACTGCTTATACCGATATTTAATATTAAGATGAGCTAATTGGCATCACTATTAACTATATTTAATCAAAATACTAGTACAAAAACCATACCATGTTTAACCATGAATACTTGTACCTTACAAATAAACAAAACCTTCATTTAAGTGTAGAGATACTTTTAATAAATGCTAGATAAAATCACTAGTTTTACAAGGTTTATAAACCTTATTAAAGGCTGTTATGTGATTTAGAAAAGCAAAAAAAAAGAGGTAACAGTTTAAAATTACAAGGAAAACACTCTATTTTTGGATACTTTACCTTGTTTATTTCACTAAACTGTATGGTTTGAATGTGTGTTAGAATTTACAAACAAGGAGGCCGGGCGCAGTGGTTCACGCCTGTAATCCCAGAACTTTGGCAGGCTGAGGCAGGCGGATCACAAGGTCAGGAGTTCAAGACCAGCCTGACTAATATGGTGAAACCCCGTCTCTACTAAAAATACAAAAATTAGCTGGGCATGGTGGCGCACGCCTGTAGTCCCAGCTACAGGGAGGCGGAGGTTGCAGTGAGCCAAGATCGCGCCACTGCACTCCAGCCTGGGAGACAGAGTGGGACTCAGTCTCAAAAAAAAAAAAAAAAAAAAGGAATTTACAACACAGAAATGTGTTTAAATTTAAATTTACATGACTTTGTTGTATTTATGCTATGGAATTAGTTCTGAACATTTCAACAGCAATTTGTATTCTAAGACTTAGGCATGGAAATACATATTACTAAATATTTATTTTTATTATTTTTCATAGTGCCACGTCGTAGGATATAAAGTTTCATTACTTTCATTGTTTCTATAAGCCATATTACTATGCGTGTAATATTCAAAAATGTTTATTATTTATATTTAAAAGGTATACATTATTAGAAGTTTCTGCTTTGTGTATACTTATGTAATTACTTATATATAAATATACACACCCATATAAATATAAATTAAATATAGCTATATGCTTATTTAAATGACATGTTTATATAAATTAGTTACATTTATACAAATTCTGTATATTTATATAGATATATACATTATAAATATTTGTATAAATTATGTATGAGATAAATAAAATAATACTGGCCACTGAAATTTACCTATATGTGATTATCATCCATGTAGTGTTATTTTTAAAGTAAATAAAATTAGATAAAATATTTTACAGAACAAAATTTAACTATTTAAATACAAAGTATAATTATAACTAATATAATTATCTTTTGAGAATCAGGCCATCATTAGCACACATATACTCCAACTTGAAAGTAGAAAGTAAATTTATAGAATACTAAAAAGAAAACACAGAAAAGATAATGATTAGAACATGACAAAGTACATGATGAAGAAATAGGTAAATAATTTGGGAATATTTTACCGAGAGACAAGACATGCTAGCATAGGGGTAGTTTCATAATAGTTCATTTATTTATTTATTTATTCATTCATTCATCAGTTTTAAAATATGTATTGAGCACCTATTATGCAATACACATATTTTCTGTTGCTACATGATTTTATAATGTTATCTAATTCATTACATGCTGATAGAAAGGAAGAATGAAACATTCATTTTATTTCTCAAGAAAGAAAACAAACAAAAAGCAGAAATATATTTTAAAAACTAAAATATATTTGTTAGTATAGGTATGTAAGCAGTGCTTTAGTTCTGCCTGGTGTAGTTAAATCTGGAAAGCTTAATCAGGCAGGAACTGTTACTGGGTTAAAACAGACATGAAAACAAATTCAGGATCAGTACAGACATGGGAACAATTTCAGGATTTGGCAGAGTGGAAGATCACAGTTGGCAACTGTGACACACAACCAGCATCGGGGAGTTGGGTACCAAGTGTGCATTCTACCGAAAGGTAAGAAAGGGTGATGTTAGATCATTAAAAACTGCAGGCTTCATAATAGCCTTGAGCTAAAATACAGCTGCAGGCTACTTGTGGAGATTTTAGTAATAAGGAAGAATCATTTTTTTTTTCTTTGTTTCACAGATACTAATTTCCTAAACGTGGAGTTAGAGATTAGGGGCTAGAAATCAGCCTCAAGGACAGAGTGGAGTAGTGCACAGCCTTTTGAGTGAAAAAAAAAAATGGTATTCAGTTACTGATATTGGAGCACAGATTAATGCAGAGAAAGCAGCAAGTTAACTTGGAACTTGACAGCCGCCTGTCTTACTATTAGCTACAGCAGCTCATTATCTTCCTCTGTATTTAGGAATGGAGACGGATCAGAAAGGTATAGATCTAAAAGCAGAAGGGAAGGGAAGCGGGGAGTGTGTTGACAGATGTGGGGTATTAGACATACATCGCAAATTTCAGGTTTTTATTAAGATACAATGGGCAGAGTATCTCAATATATTAGTAGATCATAAATTATTCTCACCTATTGCTATCTGACTTGCCCTTTGCAAATATTCAAATATTTTGTCCCCACTGAACTTTTAATTTGTAACTTCCCCCTTTTCTCAGTCATGGTGGTAGATGTAATCTGAATGTCTTTCTACAAAACTATAGGAAACTACCTAACCAGATTGATAAGTAGATACACACTTGATTAATCAGAGGAGACATGCAATGTATTCATATGTGTATGTCCATGAATACTTATAAGTGAATATTCTATTAATATTTCATAATTATATAATATAATAATGGAAACCTTACTTCATTATCATATTAAAAATGTAGAAAACTTTTCTGAAAAAAGGGTCAAGCACACCCAAAAGTTTGATCATATAGGAATAACCCACAATCCTTTAACCAAGGTTTGGAAAAATTTTAAATTAAAAAAAAAAAAAACGATAACAACAACACTAGAAAAAAAGAAAATCTGAACTTGTGCTAATTCTTACAAAGTATGCCTGGCCAAGACAGGAATCTAAAGATTCATAGTTAATGTTATTATTATAGTTTATTGTTGTTTTAAGAAACTCGGTTGACAAAAACAAAAGGGATGTCTTTTCTTCCTTTGAGAATACGGGGTATTATCTCTGGAAAAAATACAAGTTTTTCTCAGTAAGAAGTGTTTGCTTCTTACGTTAACTACTGAGAAATTCATCTCCAGATTTGTCTTTTGAGAAGAATAAACTAGAGTTTATTCCCTCTTCCAATGACTCCAGCCACCATCTTTCTAAAGGGATAGCAGCACATATTTGGCAAAGAAGAATTTTTTTTTTTTTGAGATGGAGTCTCACTCCGTTTCCCAGGTTGGAGTGCAGTGGCGCGATCTCGGCTCACTGCAAGCTCCGCCTCCCGGGTTCCCGCCATTCTCCTGTCTCAGCCTCCCGAGTAGCTGGGACTACAGGCGCCCACCACCATGCCCGGCTAATTTTTTTTTTTTTTTTTGTATTTTTTTAGTAGAGACGGGGTTTCACCGTGTTATCCAGGATAATCTTGATCTCCTGACCTTGTGATCCGCCCGCCTCGGCCTCCCAAAGCTCTGGGATTACAGGCGTGATTTTTAGCATAGGACGAATCCTGAAGTGCTCCACATGACAGGGAGATTATACTGAGAGAGCTGGGGAAAAAAAAGAGTGTTTTGGAATGCAGTTGAGCCCAATGGCAATGCCACTTAAAAAAAAAAAAAAAAGCCTAGTTCTAAAACTTGTACCCTTTTATGATACAAAAAGTCATTCTGTTAGATAGAGCTGCAAACGCCAATTTCTACACATTGTCCTGCTCACTTGAAATCCATCTGACACTGCAGACGGATTTAAGGTACTGGACTCAAGTTTTGCATGTTTTTAGACTAAGTTACACAGAGCATTAGGTTCTCAGGTAAGGAAAAGAAAGTCATCTTTCAGGGATTACAGATAAGATCTTTTTGCCTTCACGCTGGGTTACCATGCTGAATCACCAAAGGTTATTTCAGCAAAGACAAGGAAGGAGATCAGCTTAATAATATTACTCCCATCTCCAGAAGTAAGAGACAGGTGTACAGAAATAGGTTTCTCTGACTGTTAGCAAACCAGTACTTGGACAGAAAGAAAAAGACTTTACAACTCTTCAGCCCTTTTAGATGTTGACATAAATATGGAACTCGTTCTTTGTTTCCCTGAAAGAGCATATATTATAAATTTTAAAATACATGATTTTTAATTGTATTATATTTAGTAGCTCTGTCTGTCATGAGAGTAATGTCACGTATTTCTAGCTTACAGTTTATTTTTTATCTAGTCAAAAACTGACTTCTTTTTATAAGAGACAAACACACTTCAAGGTCGAAGATTTCAATATAAACACTAACATGACATTTTTTCTAAGTTAAAAACCACCAAAAAAGAGTAAGATAACATGTGTTAAAGTTCAACGCATCTTCAGATATTATTCAAGTGATGGCATGTCCATTTAGAAGAGGACAAGCGGCCAGGTGCGGTGGCTCACGCCTCTAATCCCAGCACATTGGGAGGCCAAGGTGGGTGGATCACCTGAGGTCAGGAGTTCGAGACTAGGGACCAACATGGAGAAACCCCGTCTCTACTAAAAATACAAATTAGCCGGGTGTGGTGGTGCATGGCTGTAATCCCAGCTACTTAGGAGGCTGAGGCAGTAGAATCACTTGAACCTGAAAGGCGGAGGTTGCGGTGAGCGGAGATCGCAACATTGCACTCCAGCCTGAGCAACAAGAGCAAAATTCTGCCAAAAAAAAAAAAAAAGAAGACAAGCATAACTCCACCATATGGATAGAGTATGGAGGCAAACATGTGAGCATCATTACATCATTATTATTATAATTATTTCTTATTTTCAGGGTCATGAGAAAAGGTCCAATAAGTTGTAGCAAACAAATGATAAGCCATGAGGCAATTTTTATTTTGAAGTAGATAAAATCTCTTTATGCGATCCTAAAGAGTCACATTTATATACCACCCCAAACCATAAATCATGCACAATTGTTTGTTTTAAAGAGTTACCTATAATCTAGGACTCAGCACAAATTATAGAGAAGCTTTATCATTCACAGCAAAAAGAAAAAGAAAAAAACATAAAGAATAGCTTTGTGTGTGTATCATCACCAGGGTTTTAAAATTATAACATTTCATTTGCGTTATGGTTTTATTGAAAATAAGATCCACTGGACACAGTAATATTACTTTGTAGATCCAAGTACTATGCTCTGAATCCACCATCTAAAGAAAGAAATATTGAAATGCTTGTTAATGTATCTAATGCTACTGTCATTCTCATATTTCACATATGAGTGAATGCTGTGGAGGACCAAATACATTTGAGCCTTGGCTGAGCAACAGAATCCCCAGTGGGGAAAAATACAGGATAGAAATTGCTTCAAAAAAGTGTTCAAAATAAGAAAGGGGAAAATACAGGCATAGGAACATCATAACAAAATACCCCATTTTCTAACAAATAACTGAATGGTATCCATTGACCAATAATATCATTAAATTAATTTCCGTCTTTGAGAGCAGTATTTTTTTGGCCTATCACCTATCTGAATAAATATGGACAGAGATAAATTCAATTTTTTCCTTTTATTTTTAGTCGACACATAATAATTTATAATTTAATCCCATAATAATTTATGGGATACAGAGTGATATTTCAATACATATATTCAATGTGTAATGATCAAATCAGGATAATTAGCATATCTCTCACCTCAAACATTTATCATTTCTTTGTGTTGGGAATAATCAAAAATTCTCTTCTAGCTTTAGAAGAATCCACAATACATAATAGATTATTTTTAACTATATTTACCCTACAGTGCTATGGACACTATAACTTATTTCTTTTACCTAGCTATCATTTTGTATTCTCCCTATTGGCTCTCTCACCCACCATTCCCAGCCTCTAATAACCATAATTTTATTCTCTCCTTCTATAAGCTCAACTTTTGAAGCTCCCATTTATGAGTGAGAAGATGCAGCATTTCTCTTTCTGGCCTGATTTATTTTATTTAACATAATATCCTCCAGTGTTGTCCATATTGCCATAAATGAGAGGATTTTATTCTTTATTATGGCTGAATGTATTCTATTGTATATAATACTTTTCTTTATCCATTTATCTGTTAATGAACATTAATGTTGATTCTGTATCTTTGCTATTGTGAATAGTGCTGCCATAAGCATGGGGTTGCAGGTATCTATTCAGTATAGTGATTTTCTTTCCTTTGGATAAACATCCAGTAGTGAGATGGCTAGATTATATGGTAATACAGTTGTAGTTTTTTGATAAAACTCCATACTGTTTTTCATAATAACTTCACTAATTGACATTCCTGTCAATGGTGTATAAGAGTTCCCTTTTCTCTTCATCCTTGCCAGCACTTACTGCTTTTTGGCTTTTTGTTAATAGCCATCTTAACTGAAGGATGACGATATTGCATTGTGGTTTTCAATTGCATCTGCCTGATGATTAGTGCTGTTGAGAATTTTTTTCATATACTTGTTTGCCATTTGTATGCCTTTTTTGAGAAGTGTCTATTCAGATACTTTGCCCATTTTTAAAGTCAGATTATTAGGTTTTTTATATTGTTGAGTTGTTTGATTTCTTTCATATTTTGGATATTAGTCTCTTGTCAAACATACATATTACAAATATTTCTCCCATTCTACAGAATGTCTTTTCATGATATTGATGTTTTCATCAATGCCATGTTGTTCTTGTTACTATAGCTTTGTAGCATATTTTGAACTTAGCTACTATGATCCTTCCAGCTTTGTTATTTTGTTAAGTACTGCCTTGGTTATTCAGGGTCTTTTGCAGTTGTATACAAATTTTAGGAGTTTTCCTATTTCTCTAAAGATTGTCACTGGTATTTTCCTTACTTTGTGCACTATGGTCATTTTAACAATATTAATTATTCCAATCCATGAGCATCAGATGTCTTTTAATTTATTTGTAACTTCTTCAATTTCTTTTATCAGTTTTTTTCAGTTTTCATGGTAGACACCTTTCACATTCTCAATTAAATTTATTCCTAAGTATTTTTGTAGCTATTACAAATGGATTTGCTTTTTTTTTTTTTTTTTTGAAATGGAGTCTTGCTCTGTCACCAAGGCTGGAGTGCTGCAGTGGCATGATCTTGGCTCACTGCAACCTCTGCCTCTGGGGTTCAAGCGATCCTCTTGCCTCAGCCTCCTGAGTAGCTGGCTTTACAGGCATGTGCCATGACATTCAGCTACTTTTTGTATTTTTAGTAGAGATGGGGATTTCACCATGTTGGCCAGGCTGGCCTTGAACTCATGACTTTAGGTAATCTGTCCGCCTTGACTTCCCAAAGTGCTGAAATAACAGGCATGAGCCACCATGCCAGGCCTTGATTTCTTTCCTGGCTAGCTTGTTATTAGTTTACAGAAAAGTATGTTAAATTTTATCAAATGCTTTTCTTCCACAACTATGGAGATGATCATACAGTTTTTGATCTCCATTCTATTGGTGTGCTGTATACATTTATTGATTTGCATATGTTGAACCATACATACATGTGTGTTACATACCCCATTAGTCATGGTGTGTTCTCTTTCTTTTTGATGTTTTATTGGATTCTATTTGCCAGTAATTCTTTTTTTTTTTTTTTTGAAGATTTGTGCATCTGACTCATCCCGGATGTTAGCCTATAATTTTCTTTTCTATGTGTATCCTTATCTGGTTTTGGTATCAAGGTAATGCTGGATTTGCAGAAGAAATTAGAAATAAAAATTCCCTCTTCTTTAATTTTTTGGGGTAGTTTTAGAAGAAATCAAGTTAGTTCTGTAAATATTGATAGAATTCAGCAGGAAAGCCATGCCATGCTGCTAGGGTTTTCTTTGTTGAAAGAATTTTTATCACTGAGTCAGTCTCAGCACTCATATAATAACCTGTTCAAGTTTTCTATTCCTTTTTGGCTCAATCTTTATAAGTTATATGTGTCCAGGAAGTTTTCCATTTCCTCTAGGTTTTCCAATTGTTAGTGTATACTTGTTCATAATAATCTCTAATAATTCTTTGTATTCCTGTGGTATCAGTTGTAATGTCTTCATTTTTGATTTTATTTACTTGGGTCTTCTTTCTTTTATCCTTAGTCTGTATAATTGTTTGCCAATTTTGTTTATCTTTCCAAAAAACTTATTATGTTATTAATCTTTTTATTATTTTTATATCTATTTCCTTTAATTCACCCTTAGCTTTATTCTTTCTTTCCTTCTGCTAACTTTGAGTTTGGTTTGTTCTTGCTTTTCTAGTTCATTGTGGTGCATCATTAGGTTGTTTATTTGAAATCTTTGTACTTGTTTGATATATTTATAATTATTAATTGCTTCTTCTGAATCCCATAGGTTTTTGTATGTCACCTTTCTATTTGCATTTGTTTTTAAGACATTTTAGAATTTTATTCCTAAATTCCGTATAGACTTGTTGGTTGTTCAGAGCATGTTGTTTAATTGCCATGTATTTGTACCATTCACAAAGTTCTTCTGGTTATTGATTTCTAGTTTTATTTCATTGTGGTCAGAGAATATACTTATATGATTTCCATGATTTAAAATTTTTTGAGACTTGTTTTGTAGCCTAACATATGGTCCATCCTAGAGAATATTCCATGTGATGAGAAATAAATGTATTCTGTAGCTGTTGGATGAGGTGTTCTGTGAATGTCTGTTAGGTCCATTTGGTCTGGAGTATAGTTTAACTGATGTTTCTTTGTTGATTTTCTACCTAAATGATCTGTCCAATGCTGAAAGTGGAGCAGTGAAGTTCCCAACTGTTATTATATGGTTTACTATCTTTCTCTGTAGCTCTAATAATATTTGCTTTATATAATCTGGGTGCTCCAGTATTGGATGCATATATATTTACCATTGTTATATCCTCTAGCTGGATGGATTTACTTATTATTACATAATAAACTTTATTGTCTCTATTTTTGTTTTCTGACTTCTACATATTTTTGGTTTATGTTTGCATGGGTTATCTTTTTCCATCCCTTTACTTTTAGTCTATGTGTGTCTTTACAGATTTTTCTTGTAGGCAGCATATAGTTGGGTCTTTTTTAATTTATCCAGCAAATCCATGTGTTTTTATTGGAGAACTGATACTGTTTACATTCAAGATTGTTATCGATAGACAAGAACTTATTCCTATCATTTTGTTAATTGTTTTATATATCTTTTGTTCTTTTATTCTTCTCTTATTGTTTACTTTTGTGGTTTGGTCGTTTTCTTTAGTGATAACATTTGATTCCTTTCTCTCTCATTTGTGCATCTGCTCTGCAAATGTATTTTATAATTTGTGTGTTTTCACCATGGCAGACATTGTTCTTTCACTTCCATATGAAGATTCCCTTAAGAATTTCTTACAGAGCTGTTCTAGTGGTGATAAATTTCCCTAGTTTTTGCTTATCTGGGAAAGAGTTTTTCCTCTTTCATTTCTGAAGGATAGTTTTGTGAGATATAAAATTGTTGACTGGCAATTTTTTTTGAACTTTGAATATATCATCCTATTCTCTCCTGGATGATGAGGTTTCTGCTGAAAAGTATGCTATTAGTCTGATAGGGATTCCCTCATGTTTGACTTGTTGCTTTTCTCTTGCTGTTTTTAGAATTCTCCCTTTCATTTTTACTTTTCAAAGCTTAAGTATGATGTGCCCCCCCCCCTTTTTTTTTTTAGACAGAGTCTCGCTCTGTCACCCAGGCTGGAGTGCTGGCACACTCTCAGCTCACTGCAACTTCTGCCTTCTGAGTTCATGCTATTCTCATGCCTCAGCCTCCAAAGTAGCTGGGATTACAGGCATGTGCCCCAATGCCTAGCTAGTGTGTGTGTGTTTGTGTGTGTGTGTGTGCGCATTTTTAGTAGAGACAGGGTTTTGCCATGTTGCCCAGGCTGGTCTCGAACTCCTGAGTTCAGGTGATCCTGCCTTGGCCTCCCAAAGTGCTAATATTACAAGTGTGAGCCACCACGCCCAGCCTGATGTGCCTTTAAAAGGATCTTTTTGGGTGGAAAATATTCGATGAATTTTTAAGCTTTTTGTATCTGAAAGTCTGCTTTTTTCTCCAATACTTGGGAAAATTTTTAGCTATTATTTCATTAAATAAGTTTGCTATGACTTTTTCAGTCCAATCTCTTCACTTTCTGAGACTCCCAAAATGTGCACTTAATGGTGTCTCACATGTCATATAAGGTTTCTGCATTCTTTTTCTCTCTCTTTTTATTTTATTTTATTTTGCCTGACTGGATTATTTCAAAAGATGTTTCTTCAAGTTCCCCAAATCTTTTTTTTCTGCTTGTTCTACTCTATTGTTGAACCCCCAGTTGTATTTTTTAGTTTTATTCATGAAGTTATTTCGTTCCAATATTTCAGTTGGTACTTTTATATGATTATATATATATATATATATATATATATATATATATATATATAAGTTCTAACTCATGTCATGATCATTTTCCTAATTTCTTTGTATTGTCTACGTGTGTTTTCTTGTATTGCACTGCATATCCTTAAGATCATCATTTTGAATTCCTTTTCAGGCATTTTATAGCTATTCCCTTCTTTGGAGTCTCTTAAAGGAGAGTTACTGTGTTCCATTGGAGACGTCATGTTTCTTTGATTTTTCATGTTTATTGTGTCTCTGCATTGATATATGTGCATCTGGTGAAATTGCTGCTTACTTTAATGTTATGGAGTCACCTTCATAGGAAATGACGTTTTCTGTAGATATATCTATAACATTAGTTTGGTAAGGTGCCTAACTTTGTTTTGGGTGGGCACAGTACTGTAGTATTTATATTATTTCTTCAGTTGTAATCAGCGTCAGCAGTGTCTTCAAGTTTTTTAGTGGCTTAGGTTGTAGTTGTTTATGGAGCTGTGGGGCAGTTTTGTTGGTGATGGAGATGCGGGGTGGGTGGATCCTTGAGCCCCTGGGAGGCATGTGACATTTCCGTTGCTTGAGAGGGTGGGGCTAATGTCAGTGGCAGTGGCTTCAGTCAGGTGGTTCTGATTCTTGGGAACATGTGCTTTGTCCTGGGGGCAGCCTCCCTAATGCACTGGACCACCTGTTCCCTGGTGTGTAGGGCCATGCATCGACTCGGATGCCAGGGACTCAGCTGTATCAATAGGTCTAGCTGGTATAGCAGTGCAGCAGAGGACCTCAGGAATATGGAGATGCAGGGGCTATTGGGCCAAGGCAGAGTGTAATCTCTGATGGCTCTGCTCTCAAAATGGTGCTATGCTGCAGCAGCCTGGGTCTTGGGGGTGGAGAAAACCTATATTGACTTTCCCTTATAAGACAATGTAGTCTTGTGGACTCCAGTCAGCTCTGTATGCTAGACTCAGGGTCTGTGAGGGCTGAGGGGATTACCTGTAGCCAGGATTGCAGGCATTTGTGGTAGAAATGTAGATGCTAGGGATCTCCAACTCACCTTTTCCTCTCAATGAGATGTTGCTCTTGGCTCCGAGCCTATCTTAGCTGGCTGCTTCACTTTCCTCTTCCTGCTGCCATTGTGAGTTTCTGTATCCCACATGGTCTGCGCCACTTCTTTGCTGAGTTTTGTTGTTCTCCTTTACATTCTGTATTTTACCTGTGGTTATTTGGGTCCTTCTTTGTGAAGCAGGCAAGAGCTAGGTGCCTCTAGTCACCCATCTTGATGGCACAGAGCTTTCTGTTTATACCTGTGGCAGAAAAATGTTTTATTATTTTTGATTTGGGACAAGGTAGCAAAGTGAAAAAGGTCACCTCTCAATCTATGCATGACTTTAAGCATGTCACTTAGTATCTCTGCGCTTCAGTTTGAAGCCTCTGTGCTTGGATGTGTTCTGCTGAAAATTCTTGCATCTGTGGAATTCTATGATCCTAGGGCATGCTCTTTAGGTACTTTCATTGGTTACATAGTTTAAAAGGCCAGTATATAACACACGGATTGCCTAGAGGGCTGCATCTGCTTTGTGAACATCCATGCCAACTTTTTCAGAGAACATTCCAAAACAGTATGGCATGTGGTCCATGTTCTCTGCTCTTTGATCGGCACTTCATTCATTTCAGAATTCACCATTTTATTCTTATATGTTAGAAATAGAAAATGCACTCAGGGGATATATGGAATTTTCCTGCAGGACAGAATCACTCAAGTACAGCACGTTTTTTGTTAAGCTAGTATATTTTCAATAATTCCTAGAAATAATAAAAGATTTCACTGCAGAACTGCATATTTTTCTATTACTAAACTGATTTCTGCAGATTATTATTCAACCCTTAGTGAAATTCCAACTGTGTACTAGGTGCTGTCAGAACACAAAGTTAGTCACATATCCTACACAGTGAGCATAATATTCATCCAAATTACACAGGTACATTCAACCAACACAACACTGACAGCCTTTACAAACACAGTGATCATTTCTCATCACAAATGAAGCTTGTAAGGTGATGGTATGTAGCAACATAGCTTATTATCAGTTTATTCTCTCAGTTTATTATCACACCAAATTTATTTATAACTGCTTTTAAAGAATATTATAACAAAGTACCAATAATATATTTGGAGGATATTTTCAAATTTTTTTTAGAATTTGAATACAATACATAATATAGTTGGACACTGTAACGTAATTTCTGTTAGTGTCTCTTTAATTGCATTTGCAGTATTCACAGGGAAGTGTTCTGTTTGGATAATTACTCATTGGGTGAAGATCAGCAATTTGGCTCATGAGCACTTCAGAAAATGACTCAAAATTTTGCAAGAAGAGAATTTCCTACAAATACCCCAATCAAAAAAAAAATTCAGTTAAGTGCTTCTTTCATACGGTTTCCACCAGAATATGTTAAAGATTTCCTCCAACTATTTATTCTCCTTTAGGTTATTCATAAGAGTACCATTTTTAGTAAAGAGAGAGCCAACTTTTTTTCATGTGTTCAATGTATTATACCATACACTTTTAGAAATTATAAATGTTATGACTTAGGAGAAATTAAAAATATGCTAAATATATCCACAATGCATAATAAAGATACACTATCATTAATACTTACTTAACAGTATACCGGTTATTATTATTTATTTGTAAGTTGTTGACATTCTTCTTAATTGTTTACATCCAAAAATAATTTTTTCTAAAATTATTACTTATGCCAGTTAACCTAACATAATATGCACACATATTCCATTTTGTGCACAAAGCTATAAATGTTGCAATGAAAATATAACAAAATATGTAAGGGGGGTATTTACCTTTGCTCAGGGAACTTACAAGCATGCTTTCTCCCTTTGTGTGTGTGTGTGTAAATCATAGTCAATGTCTCTAAACTTTATGACTGTCAGAGATAAGCAAACTAATATTGTGAACTTTTTAAATTTTAGGCTATCATCCTAGAATTTTTGTTGATGGTTTTTGTCATTTTGGCCTCTAAGTACATTGTATTAGTCTGTTCTCACGCTGCTAACAAAGGCATACCCGAGACTGGGAAATTTGTAAGGAAAAGAGGATTAATTGACTCACAGTTTTGCATGGCTGGCGAGGTCTCAGGAAAATTACAATTATGGCGGAAGGGGAAGCAAACGTCTTTCCTCATATGGTGACAGGAGAGAGAATGAGAGCAGTGCGAGGGAGGAGCCCCTTATAAAACCGTCAGATCTCGTGAGAACTCACTCACTATCTCTAGAACAGTATATGGGAAACTGCCCCCATGATTCAAGTATGTCCACCTGGTCCCACCCTTGACATACATGGATTATTGCAATTCAAGATGAGATTTTTGGTAGCGACACAGCCAAACCATATCATACATCAAAACTGTAATCTGTGGGAAAAATTTTAAATTTTTTCTACATTTTCCCTTTTAAAAAATCTTTGTTTTCCTAAGAACATTTAGGAAGTAGCTTATGTTTGCCTTTTAGTTAAAAGAGATGTTTTAAACTGATTGAAAAAAAGGCCTTTGCACTCAGGGATGCCTGGGTCCAACTTACATCTCTGACACACAGTGGCTCTGTGATCTTATCAAATCTCCTCTACTAAATGGGAGTAACAATGTTACTCATAATGTTGGGAAAAATACATTGGATGATGTGTTTAAAAGGCTTCAATTAGTACCCAACACATGTAACCTATTCAAATTGACAAAATTTACCGAATGTGGATGTCAGTAAGTTCTTTCGATTTAGATATGACAAGTAGATTATGTTATACTGTAAAACATTAATATATTTAATAGAGGCATTCCTTCTGTAATTATCTTTTACCTATGTCCTTTTTTCTCGTTTGTATTATAGCCATCATAGTAAGAGTTTAGTCACTTTAATTACAGGCAATTCAAATTTAAATTTTACTTTCAGTAGGTATCTATTAAGCACCCACAATGAATAAAGTGATTTTATATGTTACTAACAAAACCAAAACTAGGGTCTATTTAATAGAACTGATAGTACATTGCTTTCTGAATTACCTAATAGCAGAAAACATATCTCTTCTCTTTTCCCTTTTTACATTATGCTTAGAGTTGGTTACAGGCCGGGCGCGGTGGCTCATGCCTGTAATCCCGGCACTTTGGGAGGCTGAGGCGGGTGGATCACGAGGTCAGCAGATCGAGACCATCCCGGCTAACACGGTGAAACCCCGTCTCTACTAAAAATATAAAAAATTAGCCGGGGGTGGCGGCGGGCGCCTGTAGTCCCAGCTACTCGGGAGGCTGAGGCAGGAGAATGGCGTGAACCCGGGAGGCGGAGCTTGCAGTGAGCCGAGATCGCGCCATCGCACTCCAGCCTGGGCGACAGAGAGAGACTCCGTCTCAGAAAAAAAAAAAAAAAAAAGTTGGTTACAGCCAATTATCTATTATTTATTGAGCATCTATTTGTTGACCAGGCGCCTTTAGAAAAAATTAAACTAGTTCTTAGGGATTTTTAGCCAATAAATTGTCAAAGCCTGTGATGATTTGGCTCAGTTTTACACTTTTAAATAAGATTTTGGCATTTGTAGCTATAGTCACTCTAGTAATTAGAGATGAAAGCTGAATTAAGAAGATAAGAATCTATTAATATATAATAATGGCATCAGGGTTACCAATAAATAAAACTGTTCTTTTAAATTATTAGCATAGAATTTAACTTCTAAAAAATGTCTTAACAGGCAATACTCTCACACTTCATTTAGGACATAAATTATAGAATTATGTTATGCAGTGATTGGGAAATTAATCTAACATTTTTTCATTTTTAAGCATTCTGTAGCAGAAAAATCATTACCCTGAATACAAGTTATAGTTTTTCTATTGACGCTCTATGAAATTGAGCAGGTCATTTAATCTTTCTCTGTGTTAATTTTTTTCCTTTGTAAATTTAGAGTCAAACTTATATGTAATATCTAAAATCTCTCATACTGTACCTATGACTAATTGACAATAGGGTACCAATGATGATGTACAGAAAACAAAATTTTAAGTACTACTTTTATTTGATTCTTAGTGAAAGAAAACTTGTGCATAAGGTAATTATAAAAATATTATGACTTTTAATTTTAAGGTAAAAAAATCTTACCAATCTAAATAATGTATTCAAGTAAATGGAGTAAAGATGGAAACATTGGATTGAACAATATTTTGGCCTTTGTAATACTGAATAAACCTAATTTTACCATACTTAGGAGTTACTGTGATACTTTTTGTTAAAAACATCACCTGTAATTTGAAGAAGATGTACTTAAAGGTCAAATTTTCTGAGCATTGATTTTTCTTTCTTGTATGAACAATGAATTTTGAAGTTATATTTTATGACCACTCTTTAATATTGCCATTTGCTAATTTCAAGGTGCATTAGGTATAATTATTCTTTTAATAAGGGCAGCAGTAAAAAGTGTATTTGAGTAGCAGGCTTCACTGAAGTTGCCATATTCCTAGTTTATCCCTACAATATTTTCCATCTCTACTCTGCAACCAGTATTAACACCATTTTCTCAGTACCATAAGATCTTCAAATACAGCTGCTCTATTTCAAGGTAAGTTAAAAAATAGACCCTCAAGTGTTTTAAAATAATGTTGCTTTAGCTCTGATAAATCAAATAACTATATGATAAATCGAATAACACAAATAACTCTGTGATAAATCATATAACTCTGATTAATTTCAGAATGACCCTAGCCCTTCATTACAAGTTCTGTAACATAAGTAAGGAGCACTGCTATGTTCACACTTCTAGGGTGCTGGTTGAAGGCAATTCATTAGTGGTACAATATAAATAGCTATAAGAACAATGAAGGGAATCAGCCCTAAACTAGCATGAGGTCTAGAGAGGGGTTAGTTAGCATGGTGGCAGGTGTGAGTCCTTGTCAAATATCAGAATACATGACTTGAAGTGGTAAGAAAGGGATAAGGCCAAAATCAAAGATGGGAAAGAGAGTATAAAACTTGACCTGTAAACATGACATCCTGCAAGGAGGTGAGTAACCAAGACACAAAGCCATTAATGGAGTAGAGAAACCAAGAAAGACAATGAGGTTTGGCTCATGCCTGTAATCCCAGCACTTTGGGATGCTGAGGCGGGAGGGTCACCTGAGGTCAGGAGTTCTGGACCAACCTGGCCAACATGATGAAACCCCGTTTCTACTGAAAAATACAAAAATTAGCCAGGTGTGGTGGCAGGCATCTGTAATCCCCAGCTACTCAGGAGGCTGAAATAGGAGAATTGCTTGAACCTGGGAGGCGGAAGTTGCAGTGAGCTGAGATCACGCCACTACACTCTAGTGTAGTGTCGCCCACTTCACTCTGGGCAACAAGAGTGAAACTCCATCTCAAAAAAAAAAAAAGAGAAGAAAGAAAGAAGAGAAAGAGAGAGAGGGAAAGAGGGAGGGAGGGAAGAAGGAAGGAAGGAAGGAAGGAAGGAAGGAAGGAAGGAAGGAAGGAAGGAAGGAAGGAAGGAAGGAAGGAAAGAAATGAGGTTTTAAGTGAGTCTGGAGAAATTCCATAGAGAGAGCGTAGGTTCCCATGGATGCTTTCTTTCTGGTTTCCCAGTGCTATGGTTTGAATATTTGTGTCCCACCAAAAGTTGTATGTTAAAACTGTATGACCAAAGTGATAATATTTGGAGGTGGGGCCTTTAGGACACAATGATGTCATGACGACAGATCCCTAATGAATGGGATATTGCTGTTATAAAGAGGCCCTAGACAGTAGTCCTGTCCCTTCCACGGAGTGAGGACACACCGAGTGAGTCTACAATTACCAAGATAAGCCTTTCTGGAAAATACATTTGTCTTTATTTTTAGAAATAAGGTAAGACTTTAGTAGTTTTAAATCTACAGTTCATTCTCAGTACTTTCCTATCACTGTTTCAAAACCATGCTAT